>NW_026526991.1:21210398-21807898 GCF_024362965.1 Panthera pardus
TTCAGCTCAGGTCACGATCTCGCGGTCCGTGAGTTCGAGCCCCGCGTCGGGCTCTGGGCTGATGGCTCAGAGCCTGGAGCCTGCCTCCAATTCTGTGTCTCCCTCTCTCTCTCTGCCCCTCCCCCCGTTCATGCTCTGTCTCTCTCTGTCTCAAAAATAAAAATTAAAAAAAAAAAGAAAAAGAAAAAAAAAAGAAAGTTCCCAGGCATGAATTCCTAACCCAACAGTGCCACTCCACCTAGTGACAGTTCCACAAATTACAGTTATTCCACTTAAAAAGAATTCCCAAGGGTATTATCATTCGATTTTAGGTTAGACCATTTAGAGGGAGGACTTACACGCAAAATCTTTTTTTCTCTGCATAAATAAAGTCCAACTCCAATCATTGAGAAGATTACCTACTGTTGGAACATTCAGTAAATTTCTGTGAGAATTAACGGTCTGATTCATAATGCTTAAGACTCTGTTTAACTTCTTATGCACATTCTCAGATACTACCCAGGTAAATAAAAGATTTTCTAACTCAGAGAAATAAATGTTGAGATGAAACTTTTCTCCTCTTATAATTTATATAGAGAATATTTAAGACTGAAAGGCCTTCTTGAGACCTTTTTTTCTAGAAATCTTTCTTCCCTTTACTCTGTACAAGCGGATTTGGAAGTGCCTTTATAATGCAATTGCTAATGTGCTAGAAAGCTTTTTGACATAAAAACCAACAAGTTAGCATTGCAGCCCCAGCTCTTGTCACTTAACTCTGTGGCCAGTGATACTATCGGGTAACTCTTGTTGTCTGATTCGTACATGAGTATAATTCAACAATTGATCTGTGCCAGCACTGTGTTTCTGGCTGGTACTACCCATATCACGTAGAACCACCTGTAAATCAGGTTTGAATTTTTTCTCTGGTATTAGGTAACCTCCATAAGGTCACAGATATGGGCCAGGTGAAACATAAACAGTGCAGTAAGAGTAGGTGCTCTAAGTGTGAGCCCATGGAATTTACTTGTCCAGCCTGAGTCCAATCTTGCAGATACCACCGTCCGCTTGACATTGACATGCTGCTCTGTGCATGCCTAACCTGCAGTGGGGAAGAGAAATGATCCCAGAGGGCAGAACCAAGAGGGGCATCTCTTGTCCAATGTGCATGAACATATTGGATGGGGATAATGGCTAATGGTTTGACCAGAGGATGAGAGACTTGAAAACTACAAGAAACCTGGGAACTAGAAGCTTTAGGAAAGAAGTTATGTGGATGAACGGTCCCCAAGTGTGAGGCTATTTGTGTTTTGTGTGCAAGCTCATCAAAAGGCCTCTCGATAGGAGAGGATCATAGTATCAGGGGGACAACATAGCCTATATTGTCAATGTTGGCTAGCTTCTTTCCCCAGCCATCCTAGAGCTTGCTCACTTGTGCTACACTCTGGGAAAATTCCCTCAGCTTCTTTTTTTTTAAATTTTAAGTAGTGTCCATTTTGCTATTCAACCCATCAATTAAGCATAAGTAATCCTATTTTTAATTTCTATGATCTTTGTTATAGTAACCTGTTGTGATAGATACAATTGCCTCATTAGTCTCTCAGAGAATAGTATAAAGTTTACTTTATTCCCTTAGGGGTTCATTCTTTTTTTTTGGATTTGGTGTACCTCTTGTGGTGTTTAAGTATCATTCAAATGTTTAATGCTTGGTTGTCTTTTTTTTTTTTTTTTTTTTTTTTTTAATGAATTCCTGTTTACCTGTTGATGAATCTAAGTTCTAACTGTGGTGCCTTTCCTCAGCAAGAGAGAGGTGTGCTAAGTGCCCGAGAGCCCTGCCCTGTCAGACTTCTTTCTAATGAGGTCTGAGCTCCTATCTTTAGCCAGAGATGAGTGCCACAATCCACCACTCCCTTTAATATTTTTTTCCTTTTACTCTGATGACTTTAGTGAATATAAAACTATTTAGATTGTCCAACCCTTACACTTTCTCTTTTTGCTGAGCCTCCATTCCAAGAAAGTGAGTAGGGCTCAGTTGTTTCCAATTCATTCTTTTAATGGCTCACCCATTATCTCCTATTCTCCTGACATTTGCCCTGACATTAAAGTATCTCTGGAATTATTTTATCTTTAGTAGCTTTCTCCTGCCCTGATTTGGGACATGAATATTCTTCTTGATTCGCTAACAATCTAACGCCATTGTTTTCCATCTTTTAGGAATTCTTCCACTTTGTTCATCAATAGCACCCTTTGTGTTTCCTAGAGTCACTTACAGATTTACTCTTCTATCAAAATACACTGTGAACTATTTCACATACACAGTGTATATTCTAATACAATGAGCACCCGTGTGCTCACCATCCAGCTTGAGAAACAATATATCACAAATAGCACTGAAGTGTTCCCTGTCTATTCCTCCCTGATCTCATTTACTTCCCTCCCTTCTCCACCTGAAATGTTTAAAGGGATTTGGGACATGAAGGAGGTGAACAGTATCAGTTTGCTATGCAAAGACAAACACCACCAAATTAAAAATTTCAAAACCAAGATAAAAAACTGTTTGAGAGGACTGTTCTATCTTACTCATTGATATAAATCCTAATTCTTTATTGTCTTAAGGGGAGTATAATGCATGGCCAACACTGGAACATGTTATTTCCATGCATGCAGTTTGCATTAAAAAAATAATAAACTCTAGAGGTGCCTGGGTGGCTCAGTGGGTTAAAGCATATGACTTCAGCTCAGGTCATGATCTCACAGTTTGGGGGATCAGGCCCCATCAGGCTCTATGCTGACAGCAGGGAGCCTGCTTGGGGTTCTCTCACCTTTGCTCTCTCTCTGCCCCTCTCCCCTCTTGTGTTCTCTCTCTCAAAATAAATAAATAAACTTGAAAAAAAATTATAAACTCTAATGTGGCTAAGTTCTCATCCCACTTTTTATGAATTGTAAATTAGGATTTTGTGACTATCTTTCCAAAATAATAGATATCTTTAATGCATCACCTCAATGTTATTATTTATAAATAATGTTAAAGGTTCTCTTTGAACTCAACTTATTGTATAATATTAAAACAAAATCTCTAGCAATAAGCTTTCTAAATTAGATAGGTATTGAAATGGAAGGGAGTTTCAATGCTCTAGAAATAGAGGAGTAAGGACTATGTTCATTAATTTCAGAAACGAATGTTTAGTGTCTCAAAGATGACCACTATGATACCTACACTGCCTACAGAAATTAGTTTACTGTAGTAAGCATATGCACACACACACACACACCCACACACACACACACACACACACACACACAATCATTCTCAGCAGAACATAACAGAAGACTTCAAGGCCAGGGCATGTTTTGGTAATGCATCTTTGAGGAATGTTTGTTCCTCACAGGAAAAACACCTGGTCAATGATGATAAGTATTCTGCCTGTCCAACATGAAGTCCTGACAAGTCAAGGAAAGCCCTATAAATGGGGATTTGCCTTTTTTTTTTTTTTAACCTCCAACCACATCATCTTGAAATTCTAACAGTTACACTGTATGGCTGCAAAAATTTATTTTATGCTATCAGTATCTTCTTGCTACACTATTCAGATTATATGCTCATAACTGGGTATCACACAAACACTCTACTTGCAACTCTGTAATGATAACCAGCCTAAGTCTAGGAAGGACTGACCAGGCCCTAACCCAACATGATCCAAATAAAATTGTAATTAACAGCTCTTTCACTCTGATCAGCATCTGTCTCTTCATCTTAATTTTCCTTTGGGAAACTACCTTCTTTTATTCTATGCTATCTTAGTAGTACTGTCAAAGTCCCTGAAGCCATGGGATAGGTGCATGATACTAACTAGCATAAAGAAACTGGTAGGAATTTGATTTATGAGCATAACTATGTAAGATAGAAAATAGAGAAGCTGAGATATTTTGATGGCAGGGCTCTAAAAGGATTGTCTCTCACTCAGTTTCTGTAACCTACATTCCTAAGGTTATCCTGGTTTTCATCCTTCCTAAGGCTGCTGGTCATTTTTCTTTAGATTTGATAAGCTCCCCTTTGTCCCACTGATAAATTTTGTTTTGCTTAGGATAGCCCAAATGAATTTCTCCTGTTTGCAAGCAAAGCCTACCTGATCCATTCATTAATGTCATTGCCACCTGTTTCCTTAAATTGGAAATCTGTAGCTTTTAACACCTTAATATGCTTACTGTGGATTATACAAGAGGTTTTTTGTGTGTAAGTGTGCCTCTATATAAAGTTTTTAAAACAAAACACTCACTAACATTTGTCTCAAGAGTTTTTGACCAACCCTAAGTTAACTTCAAATTTCTTTTCATCCTAAAAATGGTACAGCATTTTTGTGAGTGAAATAATACATTTCTGCCAACATAATACTGATCAAAAAACACTTTAATACATTGGCTTTAGTTTCCACCCTTTCCAATTTATTCTAAATAAAAACCAAATGTTAAACACAAATAAGATTAGTCTTCCCAACTTTAGTATGTGTGAATAAAAATGGCAATTTTTATATAAACTACTTAGTTCTAAAAGAGAAATCATATCAGCCAGAAAACATTTTAGCCAATCCCTCCCTATTCATAGTAACACAAAACAGCTTTCCAAGGAAAACTGACCAGTGAGACAGTTATGTTTGCGCTCTCGGCTATAAAGAATTAAATTCAAAATGCATTTACTCTTCTAATGAAAGATAACCTAGTCTCAGGAATAGTGTAAGCACTGTTATGGTAGTCTAACTCTTAAATGAAAATATGAGCTGAGATACAGTTTACTGTAATAACTTAGCTAAGCAACCTTTGAAAATTAGCTGAGGATCAAAGTATTCACATAAGTTTAAGATCTAATCTTAGGATGAAAGGTAACACAGATCCTTAACCTACTTTAAAAAGAACACTGAAATTAAACCTTTCGATCACAGCCATTCAAAACTTTAATTCAGAATGTTTCTTAAATATCAAATTTCTCTTCACAGACGCTATGTCCATTTTCTTCATAATCTTCTCTTGTTACTACCATATCTTCAAAATCATCATTCTCTGATATCAATTTTCCACCTTCCCAGGCATAAGTAATAGGGCTAAAAATAAAGTTAAAATAAATGAACCCAGATGATTTTACAGAACTGAAATGCAGAAAACATTCATTAGTAGCTAAAACGTGGCAATCTCTACCCAACCTGATTTAACAGAAAACAAAGTGTAAAAATAAAGCATACGCTTCATAGGAATAAGGCAAACTATTAAAGAAAAGAACCTTGGTCACTAGTACAACTAAGTGGTTTCTTTCTTTTTTTTTTTTTTTTAACTTGTACCCTGAATTTATGGACCCTCTCTACTTCTGAAAAAACAAGATTATAAGCAAAAGATCAAAAATGCATAAAAGTTTGAAAAACACTGTCATAACTGAATCTAAATTCTGTATGTGGCAAAGATATGTCACCTCACTAATTTGCACAGCAACCCATGAAACAACATATTATAACATTTTACAGATTTGGAAAATGAGGCTCAGAGAGGTTTTCAGTGCTTTCAGTGCTTTTGCTGCTATGCTTTCTTCTAATAAATGAAACATTTAGGAAACACAGCACATGATACACAGCAACATGGTAGGACAAAGACATTAAGTAAAATTGGGACACATAAAACATCCAGTTTGGTTTGTGAGTTCAAGCCCCGCGTCAGGCTCTGTGCTGACAGCTCAGAGCCTAGAGCCTGCTTCGGATTCTGTGTCTCCCTCTCTCTGCCCAATCTCCTCCACCCTCCCTCCCACTTGTTCTCGGTCTCTCTCTGTCTGTCAAAAATGAATAAACATTTAAAAAAATTTAAATAAATAAATAAATAAATAAATAAAACATCCAGTTTGGTTTTATTTCTAACCAAGGTTATATACCTTATGTTATGACTCAATTCTGTTTCTAATGTTCCTCTCTCCCAATTCAGTTTAAAATCTGAAAAATGGTGAAAAGCTAATAAATGTTTTCCTTATTGTATTCCATACATGTAACATTTATATATGTATATGTAAAACAGATATGCAATAAAGACTTGATGAATAAAAGAATGAAAACTCTTTCTGTGGATCCCTTGGCATGTAATGTGTGATGACTTCCATTTAAAATGCAGGATGAAAAACATGTGGGGCAAACAAAACAAAACAAAATAAAAGTGTGGGAAATAAAGAGACATGGTGGAAAAAATAATAATAAAATAAATAAACAGGATGAAAATCCAGTATGCAAAGTATATGGACATTATGCTGATAATCATTACAATATCCAGCAATTGTTTACTCTTTAATCTGATAGCGATAAATTAAGTGAGCAGACAAGGGCCTTCTAGTAACTGCTATTGATTTAGAAAAATTCTATTTTCCTTTAAAACAAGACTCTAAAATTAAGCCTGGGTGGCTCAGTTGGCTAAGTATCCAACTTCGGCTCAGGTCATAATCTCACAGTTCATGAGTTTGAGCCCTGTGTCAGGCTCTGTGCTGACAGCTCAGAGCCTGGAGCCCGCTTCTGATTCTGTGTCTCCCTCTCTTTCTGCCCCTCCCCTGCTCACACTCTGTCTCTATCTGTCTCTCAAAAAATAAACATTAAAAAAACTTTTTTTTAATTAAGAGCCAGGTATATGGGGTCTTATTTCTAACTCTGCCACTTAAGACTGGGACAGTGGGGAGGGGGCGTTATTTAGACATATATTTGGTAAGAGACATGTATTTGCTCCTGACTCAAGATAAAGAGAACTAGGTTTTAGCCTGGCCACTGCTATTAACTTATTGTAAAGGCTCTGCCAAATCACGAGCCCTTATTTCTTTATTTACAAAGTAAAAACGTTGAACAGGAGGACTTATAAGCCTTTTTTTTAATGTTTTTTTTTTAATTTTTTTTTTAATGTTTATTTTTGAGACAGAAAGAGACAGAGCATGAATGGGGGAGGGTCAGAGAGAGGGAGACACAGAATCCGAAACAGGCTCCAGGCTCTGAGCTGTCAGCACAGAGCCCGACGCGGGGCTTTAACTCACAGACCGTGAGATCATGACCTGAGCCGAAGTCGGCCGCTTAACCAACTGAGTCACCCAGGCGCCCCTAATGTTTTTTATTTTTGAGATAAAGAGATAGAGTGAGGAAAGGGCAGAGAAAAAGGGGGACAGAGGATCCAAAGTGGCCTCTGCAGACAGCCACAGCAGAGAGCCTGATGTGGGGCTCAAACTCACGAACCACAATATCATGAACTGAGCTGAAGCCAGATGCTCAACTGGTGTCACTCAGGCACCCCTATAAGCTTTCTTAAGGTTCTAAAATTATACCTTATTTTTTTTTTTCACAAAAGTGTAATGATACCTGTTTTTCTCATAAAATGGGATAGTGGGTAGATATAAAAGATTTCTGAATCAAAAAAAAAAAAAAAAAAAAAATGACCACTGTGGCATGTTGGTGACTCCAGTCGGTTAAGTCTCCAACTTCTGATTTCAGCTCAGGTCATGACTTCCCAGTATGTGAGTTCCAACCCTTCATTGGGCTCCACACTGACCATGTGCTGACAGTACAGAGCCTGCCTGGGATTCTTTCTCTCTTCCTCTCTCTCTGCCCCTCCTGCATGCTCTATCTCAAAATAAACTTTAAAAAAAGAAAAAAAGGCTACTTAAACATAAAAGTTTACTAAAATACAGGTATCCCATTTTTCAAAAGTTTGCATTACGCCACTTCACTTTTACAAGAGACTACATTAGTACCTCTTTTTGCTAACTGAAAAGGATTTTTGCTTTTCCAAATAAAGGCAAAAAGCAAAACAGCATTCAGCATTCATTTTGTAGCGAGCCATTACAGAGGCGGCACACACCTAAGCAGCAAGAATGGCATCGCTAAGCTTCTCCCCAGGAGCTACACACGGCATCTCAGCATTGAGCTGCTATAGCTGTGAACTGCATCCGTGAGCATCTATGCATTACCTCCATTTATTTTGCATATCTGTTAGCAAGATGTGTCCTAAGGTATCAAAAAGCCTAAGAGAAATTATTCTTTGGGTCTGCAAATGCTCAAAATTTTTCTATATAAGTTAATAGTAATTGCTTCTTCATTTTAGACCATTTGACTTACAAAGGTTTCAAAGGAATGTTCTACTTTTGGATAGCAGGGGAAACCATTTTTAACAATTGTCTTAAAACATTCCAAAACAACTTACAAATTGACATAATTTAGCTTCATGGTTAGTTCTTACATTTCTATTATTCTTGATAGAAACTGTCAAGAAATGACACATCTTAGATAAAAAAAATCAGATTATAACCTGATTGCTTTGCCGGTAAAAATCTCTTAGGAATGAGGATTGATTTACTATATGGATACTATCTTATATTAATTGAGCACCCATTATGTACCAACCATTATGGCTGGCACTTTACATACTTCATCCCATTTAGTCCACTGAAATATCAGGTTTATTAATTCAATTTTTGAGAAAGGGAAAATGAGGATTCCAAAAGTGAAATAAACCTGCCAGAACCAGGCTTAAACTCAAGTCTGCCTATTGACCATTTTACCTACAAAATGACTTCCATGTTTTATCTATCAGCCAACACTTACTTTTCAGGCAGCACAACTGAAACATCATAATCTGTTGGAGTGAGACATCGAACTTCTGAGTAAACCCGATCTCTAAATCCCGGGAAAAGGGAATTTCCTCCTGTCAAAACAATGTTCTTAAAAAAATGCGGCTGCATTTCTTTAAGAGGGGGGGGGAATAGAAGAAGAAAAAAAGGCATCAGAAAATCTGTTTACTTACCTTTCTGGAAAGACGAATATGAGGGTTTAAGTAAAAGCCATCAGTTATAGTAACTGGTTTGGAAACTATACACTTTTTTAATAACCATAAGAATTATTTATAAGATTTCATAATGAGGTTAAAATTTACAGAAATTGACACAACAAACAGAATGAAATATGACCTCACAGATCTTTAAAAGAAAGGCTAAGGTGAAGGAGTTGAACTACTAACTACTTGTTACATACACATATAAGCTACACATAAATGGGTAACATTCTAGAAGCAGACAGTTGATAATTATACTTCTTCCCTAAAATGGAGGAGGTCTTTCCATAGGTTGAGATTGTAAGCTAGTGTAAGGCTAACATGGAGGGCCTTCAAGACATTTTAACTTGGAAGCCCAAATTTCCATGTTATCTCATTGAGACAGACATAATCATTTACATTTGATAGTGAAAAATACCCATAATCCATAATAATAAAGCATCTTTTGTTCTACACTCATTAAAGTTACATACTGGCAAACATTAAGTGCCACATTGTTAGCTGGTATTAAAAGTCTACTAAGCATCCTGGGGAAATCTATGAGGAGTCAATTAATAAATACCAGCCACCATACCCAAAGCTTCTGTTCACAAAACAGGGGCAGAGTTCCCTTATATTGACACTGAGCCTCATGACATTAAAGCAGTATGGTATAAAATGCTGTATACCAATAACTGCAACCTTGTATAAAATGTGAAATTAATGAGACAACACAGAAACAGTTGTGAAATAATTATACTAAGGTGATAGCATTATGTGATTTTCTTCTCTTTTTTTTTTTTTAAATGGGAGGAAAGGACATTGCAAGTGCTAGATTTGTTCCAATCTAGGAAGACACGTGGAAGATATAAAAGTACTCTCTAAAACTCTAGAAAATTATGTAGGTGAAGCTTGCTTCAGGAGAACTCACACATCACTGAAAAGCACCATACTTCAGCTTCATTAAAGTTAACTTCCTGTAGGGATGCCTGGGTGGCTCAGTAGGTTAAGCATCTGACTCTTGATTTCAGCTCAGGTTATTATCTCACAGCTCGTGAGTTCGAGTCCCATGTTGTGCTCTGCACTGACAGCGTGGAGCTTTCTTGGGATTCTCTCACTACCTCTCTCTCTGCCTCCGCCCCCACTCTCTCTCTAATAAATAAACACTAAAAAAAGTTAACTTCCTGTATATTATTCCAAATAAAACTAGAAGAATCCAATCCCATCAATAGCTAGAAACTATAGCTTTGTTAAATTATAAATTTTGATTCTCTGTAAATAAATATGAGTTAAATTAAAACTTTCTAAAATGGACATGGCAACTTAATAGTCATGGAGAGATTAATTTCTTCAAGGTTTTTTTTTTAATGTTTATTTACTTTTGAGAGAGAGAGACAGAGTGCAAGTGGGGGAGGGACAGAGAGCAAAGGAGATGCAGAATCTAAAGCAGGCTCCAGGCTCTGAGCTGTCAGCATGGAACCTGATGCAGGGCTCAGACCCACGGACTGTGAGATCATGACCTGAGCCAAAGTCGGTCGCTTAACCAACTGAGCCACTGAGGCACCCCTAATTTCTTCAAGTTTAAATAGACCATAATAACATTCCCTGTATCAAATTTCTAATCTAGGACCAATAAAGTAAGAATTATTCAAGTGCACTATGGAATTTGGAAATCTATGCAAATAAAACAGACTTTGCATTTGCCCAAAATTACTTAGAAAGCTCAGATGATTTCTCTATGGCTCACAGAGCTTACGATTTTTTTAGAAATATCATTACGTCTCAATACTTTAATTATTCATGTACCTTCAGGTAAGTTCTGAATTGAATAGACAATAGCTTCTGGAATACCCATTTCTTGAATGCCTATATCAGAAGGATTAAAGAGTATTTCTGGAACAGCAAATCTCTCATTGGCCAGACGAAGAATTTGTTCCCCAGATTTATATTTTCCACTTAACACCATCTCTTCCCTTGGCTTAAAGAAAAATAAGATAAAAAAGTTTAAGCTACATTTTCTAGTTCATATGACTAATAACATTTAGTAACATGCTATTTTAACATATTAATCATATTCTCGGAAGTTTCAGGATTCTCAAAAGTTAGAAAAATGTGGCCTTCTCCGTTGCCTAATCTACACGAAGAAATAATTGCTGACTCTACTGTAGCTGTTCCCCAAAAGATGATCTGGCTAAATTATTCCACACATTTTAAAACAGAAAGAAAGAAAAGGAGAAAAGAGGAGAGGGGACCTTATATCCTACCTGTAATAATAGACCAATTTCAGTTTCTAGAGAACAAAGAAGATACTCTAAAAAACATTTACTAAGTCTAGAGGTGCCTGGGTGGCTCAGTCAGTTGAGTGTTGGACTCTTGATTTTGGCTCAGGTCATGATCTCATGGTTAACGGGATCAAGCTCCGCATCAGTCTCTGCACTAATGGCATGGAGCCTGCTTGGGATTCTCTCTCTCCCTCTTTCTCTGCCGCTCTCTCACTCATGCTGTTTCTGTCAAAATAAATAAACATTTGAAAAAACATTTTCTGGAGCGTCTGGGTGGCTCAGTAGGTTGGGAGTCCGACTTCAGCTCAGGCCGTGATCTCATGGTTCATGGGTTCGAGCCCCATGTCAGGCTCTGTGCTGACAGCTCAGAGCCTAGAACCTGCTTCAGATTCTGTGTCTCCCTCTTTCTCTGCTCCTCCCCCACTTGTTCTCTCTCTCTCTCTCAAAAATAAATAAACACTTAAAAAATTTTTTTAAACCATTTACTGTCTTATGTTTCTATCACTACCTACCTTGACTCTCTTATGTTTATTTATTTATTTATTTATTTATTTATTTATTTATTTATTTATTTTTAAGTAAGCTCTATGCTCAACATGACATTTGAACTCAGGACCCTGAGATCGAGTTGTATGCTCTACCAACTGAGCCAGCAAGGAGCCTCTACTCTCCTATTTCACATGTTTATTGGACCTTGTGGCTCTGTTCAGTAGGATTTCTCCTTTCCCTTGTATAAAAAAAATTAAATATTTAAATTTATTTATTCAATCTTCAAAAATAAGTTTTGAAATCCATGGACTTTATCAATGAAATTTTCTTGTTATTTACTGCTGAGATGTGTTCCTGAAGAGACTAGAAAAAAATAATCTTTTTTTTTTTTTTAAATAATCTTCTACCACATTCTATACCATTAAAATAATGGTCCTTTCCAATTTTACTAAGAATCATCAGCTTGGGCACCTGGGTGGCACAGTTGGTTAAGCATATGATTTTGGCTCAGGTCATGATTTCACAGTTCATGAGTTTGAGCCCTGTTGACAGCTCGGAGCCCAGAGCCTGCTTCAGATTCTGTGTCTCCTATCTCTCTGCCCCTCTCCTTCTCTTTCTCTCCCTCTCTCTCAAAAAATAAACATTAAAAAAAATTTTTTTTTTAGTATCATCAGTTCTTCTAGATTCAGTTATAGACATTCATTTGCAATTATATATGCAATTTTCCTCCTGGAACAGAGTATAACCCAATCCTTTATATAAGTATAAAATACCTCAAATATATGAAAATAATAATTACTAAAGACTAGGGGACCTGGGTGGCTCAGTTGGTTAAGCATCTGACTTTGGCTCGGGTCATGACCTCCTGGTTCATGAGTATGAGCCCCGCAACAGGCGCTGTGCTGACAGCTCAGAGCCTGGAGCCTGCTTCGGATTCTGTATCTCCCTCACTTTCTGTCCTTCCCCTACTTGTGCTCTGTCTCTTTCTTTCTCAAAACTAAATAAACATTAAAAAAATTACTAAAGACTAATGTATTTAAAGAACATTATACATCCTTTAATATAATCAGTACATACAATATATTCCTTCCACTACATTGCCTCTCTTAACCTGGATATAATTCTAAATTCTATCATTGGAAATTCCAAGCTCAAAACATTATTCTTAAATAAGAATATCCAAAATTACGTAATTTTCATAATACTCTAGGTAGAACAAGGAAAACTGCAAACCACTTTTAACCCAATAAACTACTATTACAGTAGCAAAAGAAAAAAGTGTTATTCCTTCATAGTATTCTTCCTTGTCAGGCAGAAATAAAAAATATTTCCTATAAATTTATTAACTTATAAATTCACTTAAAAGTGATACTGGCTTGGGTTTAAAGGATATAACTCATTTTTTCAACACTCAAAATAATCTGGAACGGATGTAAACTTGGGAGAAATTTAAGTGACAAAACATTAGAGATTATGTAGTCCATTACCAAGATTTTACAAAAGAGGATCATGTGACTATCCCAGGATCAAATATCTAAACTAGGGGAAAGAGCCAGAACTAGATAGCCTTGTTGACTGTTGGCTCTAAAGCCATTAATCATTAATACGTAATCTGGAACTACAAGTAGTTTCTGTTTTAAGAGTACAACTCCAAAAAGACTTTTTAGGACATAGACAAATGAAGGAATTTAGAAGAGTTGCTATTTTAGTCAATGTAGGCCATGATTACCACACAGTCTCATAAATTTTGTTCCGATATTGTAAAAGAAATGATCAGTTTAAATTACAATGGCTCTGCACAAGGTGTTACCATAATCATTATGAACCTGATTTTCTCAACTTAAGTCCATTTTACTTTATTAGGCATCCTCTTTCTGATAAGAAAATTGCAATTTGTATCAGTTGTAATCAGTAAAAATATCACAGAGCCTATTACTGTTATTGTTACTATCATTAAGTACTACAAAATGGAGGTTGTACCTTTTTCCAAGCACTCAAAAATACTTTTTTTCTTTATTTTTTTCTTTATTTTATTTTTTATTTAAAAAAAAATTTTTTTATGTTGATTCATTTTTGAAAGACAGAGATACAGCACAAGCAGGAGTGGGGCAGAGAGAGAGGGGGACACAAAATCTGAAACAGGCTCCAGGCTCTGAGCTGTCAGCCCAGAGCCCGATGCAGGGCTCAAACTCACAAACCGCGAGATCATGACCTGTGCCGAAGTCGGATGCTCAACCGACTGAGCCACCCAGGCACCCCTCTTTTTTTTTTTTTTCTTGTAGAGAGAAAAAGCATGAGAGCACGAGCAGGCAGAGGGGCAGAGAGACAGGGAATCCCAAGCAGGCTCAATGCCCAGTGTGGAGCCAGGTGTGGGGCTCGATCACACAACGCTGGGATCATGACCTGAGCTTAAGTCAGGAGTCAGACATTAAACAGACTGAGCCACCCCAGCACCCCTAAATATATTCTTGAATAGTTTTAACGATACTCTGAGTATAAGGGCTCTCAAATAATTATAATTTTTTCATTTCATTTAGTTATTATTTTTCTAATTTCATAAACAGATATAAAAGCAAATAAATAAAAAGTTAAAAAATACAAACACATATCAGCTCTCATCAAAGTTGTTACATATCAGGCAACAATGAAGTTAACCAAGTACTAAACTCAATACACTTTAGAATTAATTCTAACACATACGAAATAAAACTGTTTCTAAATCTTAAAATTATTGGAGTGCCTAGTGGTTAAATAAAAAAAATAATAAATAAATCTTAAAATTATTAAGAGATACATATACATAATTTTTTTGTTTGTATTTTGTTATTTTTAGGTCTTTTTTTCCAAATATGCACATGATTTAACATGTACAGGTCACCTCTGAACATCAGCTTGAACTGCATGGGTTCACTTATATGCAGATTTTTTTTTTACAGTACATTACTGTAAATGTATTTTCTCTTCTTTATGATTTTCTTAATAACTTTTTCTTTTTTCTAGCTTACTTTATTATAAGAATGTAGTATATAATGCATACAGCATGCAAAATATGTGTTAATCAACTTTATGTTATCAGTAAGGCTTCTAGTCATCAGTAGGCTAGTAGTAGTTAAGTTTTTTGGGGGAAAGGGGACAGGTCAAGGTATATGCAGATTTCAACTGCATGGGGGCAGGGGGTTGTCAGCTGTTCAAGGGTCAACTATATTGTGAATAAATTACAAATTTTAACATTGACAAAGTAAAGATTAAACCATTATTTTTGAAGTAAAAATTCAATGCAACATTCTATCATCTAGCACAAGTTGAGGCCAACTGACTCTGTCTACTCAATTGATATTAAAGTCCACAAGTTAAAAAGGAGTCTATACTGAGTTAATTAAGCTTAGCCTATGACCAGATATTGTTCACAAAACCAAAGGCCAATAAAAGAGCTGCAGGGATGCCTGGGTGGCTCAGTCAGTTAAGCATCTGACTCTTGATTTTCGCTCAGGTCATGATCTCATGGTTCCTGAGTTCGAGCCCCACATCAGACTCCTTGCTGACAGTGCAGAGCCTGCTTGGGATTCTCTCTCTCTCCTTCTCCCTCTGTCCCTCCCCTGTGCTCACTCTCTCTCTCTCAAAATAAATAAACTTAACAAAAAAAAAAGAGCTGCAAACAATATTATGTACCTTCTGCCTTTTTTCTCCAAAGACAATGAGTAAAACAATGGTCAATTCAAGGAATAACATCTCTATTGGCTAACTATATAAGATGCAGGTTTGAGTAAACAGGGCTTAAAATCTGGCAAGGAGAAAATCGGTGGCATTTAGCAGATAATGTCTAGTAAACTGATAGAGTGTCATTCGCAGGGCAGGAGAGAATACATTTAAAAAAAGAAAAAAATTTATAGACTTAGTTGATGGTACAATTATCTGGAAGAGATTTTTGTAAGATTAAGTTATCAAACTTAAGCACTAAGCATTTCTAGGGACAGGAACTAAGAACATGGATATAGATTATTTTTCAAGTGCCCTGGGTGATTCCAACAATCAGTCAGGTTTGGAGAAATTGGGAATCACTGAGTCTTTACTCAGGGTCCATCCCTGCAGAAATATAGATGACTTTACTACCATTAATTCTACAAAGTGCTTTAAATTATCCGTAAGGTGCTTTATATAACTGGAGTATTTTAATGAGTAATAATATATGAAGATGGTGTTGTCTATATATTTTCAGTTTTCATTGTCTCGTAAATAAAGTACAACTTGGGCTTCCAGTTCACGAACAAGGAACTTGATCTCATAATTTGTTCCAATACCCACTTCTAAAAGCCAACCTACAACCTTCCACAAGGATCGGTTTCTAAGAACATTACAGGATGACTTCAATTTTATGAGGCTTTGGGTAGCCTTCTCAGAATTCTGACTTGTATTTCACTTCAATAGTATGGTAAAAAAAAAAAAAAAAAAATATATATATATATATATATATATATATATATATATATATATTATATATACTTAATTTTAGGCATATGAAAAAGTATAAATAATTAAAAGAAGTATAAAACCCATGTATTCATGAATTAGTTTGATACAACTTTATACATTATCACTCCCTCCTTTTTTTTTAATTTTTTTTAAGTTTATTTATTTATAGAGAGACAGAACGAGCAGGGGAGGGGAAGAGAGGAGACCCTAAGCAGGTTATGCATTGTCAGCGCAGAGCCCAATGTGGGGCTCAAACTCAAGAACTGCAGGTCATGACCTGAGCCAAAACCAAGAGTCAGAGGCTTAACCGACTGAGCCACCCAGGATCCGCCCTCCCCCACCCCCTGTCTTTTAATTTTTTTTTTTATCACTCCCCTTTTTAATTTGGTGTTATCATTCACAGTTTTATACTTTTAATTCACACTTATGTATTCTTTTTTTTTTAATGTTTATTCATTTTTGAGAGAGACAGAAAGACAGAGCATGAGTAGGGGAGGGGCAGAGAGAGAGGGAGACACAGAATCCAAAGCAAACTCCAGGCTCTGAGTTGTCAGCACAGAGCCAGATGCGGGGCTAGAAACCCACCAGTCGTGAGATCATGACCTGAGCCAAAGTTGAACACTCAACTGACTGAGCCACCCAGGCACCCCAATACTTATATATTCTTAAATAAGATAAATTATTATTCCACACAGCCTGAAACTATATATATCCTCCTAAAACTTGCTTAAAGACATCGTGTTTTAGACAGAAACATGTTTGTGAGATTTATCCATGATTATCATGTAGCTCTATTTCATTTTCACTATTGCTTATTTTATGAACATGTCAAAATTTATTTATTCTCCTCCATTAGCAGATATTTGGGCTTTTCCCTATCTTTCACTCTTTTAAAGTATACTGCAGTGAATGATACCATAAATGTTTCCTTGTAGAAATATGCTTACATTTCTGACCAAAGATTTTTAACTTCCCAACAGTCCTCCATCAAGCCAGCTAAAAGGGCAAACTTCACATTTACCCAAACATAGAACTGATAGTTTACCTGAACAGATCAAAGATAAGGAGAAATTATTTTGACATCCAAGATAAACTGCTGCTCAACACTTTGAAAGTGCACTGGATTTTGCCCTTTTCCACTACAATCTGATCATATCAGACCAAACAAGTAAAATTCAGTCATGTCTGCTATGTCAATAATTTTCACAACTGGAAAACAACCAAGCTCTAACTGGACTTAAACTAATTCTTAAAAAAATAGAAAAGGGTTAACCATAATATAGGTAATCTCCAGATTTGTCCCTTGTGCTATCATTCAGCTGATAGTCCTTTTTCTAAATAACTTTAATGAGATATTTATTAATCACTTATACACTTGTGCCTGGAGAAAAGGCCACCAGGAAAGCAGTTATCAACAACTCTGTAAGACTCTACCAAACCCAACTAGATTTTTTTCAAATCTGCCTGAGGTGGTCACTTCAAGAAATGTCATTGAGGATTTTTTAAATTACCTTACAAAAGCCCTTTTTAATTGTACTGAAGTCAGGCAAAACATAGTCTATCATTACTGTATTTTCTTCTCCTTTCAACCTGGAAAACGAAATAGAGATATGTGAAATAATTAACTATGTATAAAATTACCCAAGAATCAACTTTCTGATTCTTAGATTACTATTATACATACTTTGCAATATCCATATCTCTATAAAAATCCTGAGACACATAGCATACATCTTCTTTCACTTGATTAATCACATGCGTTTCATCCATAACATGTAGCTGCCTAAATGGAAATAAAAACAGTAAAATTTGAAATGGAAAAATGTAAGTCTAATTTATAATTACCATTTAAAATATTTTTTCTGGGACGCCTGGGTGGCTCAGTTGGTTAAGCGTCCAACTTCAGCTCAGGTCTCAAATTCTCGGTTTGTGAGTTTGAGCCATGCATCAGACTTTGTGCAACAGCTTGGAGCCTGGAGACGGCTTTGGATTCTGTGTCTCCCTCTTTCTCTGAGCCTCCCCTGGTTATGCTCTCTCTCAAAAATAAATAAAGATTAAAAAAATTTTTTTTATAGAAAAATAAAATATTTTTTTCTGGAATTAAATCTTTGGGTAATTGATTTTTTAATATTAAATTTCTGAATGTGTAAGATATTTTCAACTTTATGGAATAATTATACTTCAATTGTATATAATCTCCACATTACCCCTCTGAGGGCACATATCAGTCCAGTTTGCACAAAGAAATTGAAAATGAAGGCTTTAAGTATGGTAAGGCTTATCCAATTAGAGAGCAAACCTTTTCCTCTAACCATTCTGAATAGAATCTTGCTAAAATGACTTAACTCTTTGCACTTTCTTTTCTGATTATAGCAGTATTGTGGATTAGCACACAGTACCTGGCACATAGTAGATGCCTAATAAACATCTGATGAGTGAATCCAAGAAAACACAGGCTTAATGAAGAAAACAAAGATGCCTTAAAAACCAAAACTGAAGACAACACAAACAAATGGAAAGATATTCCATGCTCATGGCTTAGAACAATAAATGTTATTAAAATGCCCACACTACCCAAAGCAATCTACAAATTCAATGTAATCTCTATCAAAATACCAAAGTATCTTTCAGAGAACTAGGACAAATAATCCTAAAATTTGTATGGAACAACAAAAGACACCAAAAAGCCAAAGCAATCTTGAAAAAGAACAAAGCTGGGGCGGTATCATAATCCCAGACTTCAAGATATGCAACAAGATAAACTACAAAGTTATAGTAATAACAACAGCAAGGTACTGGCAGAAAAACAGCCACATAGATCAATGGAAGAACATCGAGCCCAGAAATAAACCCATGTTTATATGGTCAATTAATCTACAACAAAGGAAGCAAGGATATATAGTGGGGAAAAGATAGTCTCTTCATTTGGTGTTGGGAACACTGGAGAGATACATGCAAAAGAATGAACCTGGGCGACTTTCTTACTCTATACACAAAAACAAACTCAAAATAGATTATTAAAGACCTAAATGTGAGATCTGAAACCATAAAACTCCTTAAAGAAAACAAGCAGTAATATTTTGGACACTGGCTTCAGCAACATTTTTCTAGATATGTCTCCTCAGGCCAAGGAAACAAGCGAAACAAAAACTATTGGGAGTACACCAATATAAAAATCTTTCACACAGTGAAAGGAACCATTAACAAAATGAAAAGACAACCTACTGAATGGGAGAAGATATTTATAAATGATATATCTGAAATGATTTCTCTGATAAGGGGTTAATATCCAAAATATATAAAGATATTTTATAACTCAACACCAAAACAAACAAAGAAACAAACAAATAATCTGATTAAAAATGGGAAGAGGACCTGGATAGACATTTTACCAAAGACAACATGCAGAGGCCACGAGACACATGAAAAGACACTCAACATCACTCTCATCAGGGAGATGCAAATCAAAACCACAGTGAGATATCACCTCACACCTGTCAAAATGGCTAGTATCAAAAAGACAAAAAATAACAGGTGTTTGCAACAATATAGAAAAAGAAAAACTCTCAAGCGCTATTGGTGGGAATGTAAATTTGTACAGCCACTGTGGAAAATAGCATGGAGTCCTCAAAAAATTAAGAATAGAGGGGTACCTGGTTGGCTCAGTTGGTTAAGTGTCTGGCTTGGGTTCAGGTCATGATCTCAGTTTGTGAGTTCGAGCCCCACATTAGGCTCTCTGCTGTCAGCCCAGAGCCCACTTTGGATCCTCTGTCTCCCTCTTTCTCCGTCCCTCCCTCACTCTCTCTCGCTCTCAAAAATAAACCTTTTTTTTTTTACAGTTAAAAACAGAAATATCATATGATCCACTAATTTACCCAAAGAAAACAAAAAGACTAATTTGAAAAAATATATGTACCCCTTTTTTTGAAGCATTATTTATAATAGACAAAATATGGTAGCAACTTTAGTGCCAATTGATAAATGGATAAAGAAAATGTGATGTACACCCACACCCACACCCACACACTGAAATACTAAGCTGTCATAAAAAAGAATGAGATCTTGCCATTTGTGACAACATGGATAAACTTAGATGATTTTATGCTAAATGAAATAAGTCAGATAAAGACAAATCATACATGATTTCACTTCTTTGTGGAATCTAAAGAAAAAAACAAACAACGCAAAAACTGACCTGTTAATACAGAGAACTGGTAGTTGCCAAAGGGGAGAAGGTGGGGGGATGGGCAAAATAGGTGAAGAGGTATAGGAGGTACAGGCTTCCAGTTATGGAATAAGTCACAGACATGAAAGGTACAGCATAGAGAATATAGTCAACGGTAGCGGTGACAGATGGTAGTTACACTTATAGTAAGACAACATAGAGTTGTCAAATTACTATGTTGTACACCTGAAATCAATGTAACGTGTGAACTATGCTTCAATTAAAAAAATGCAAAAGAAAGAACAAAAATGTGAAGTTATTTCCTTTGAATATTTTTCTCTACACATATATACTACATTTACTTTTTTAGACTAAACATCATCTCACATTTTCTTATGCTATCATTCTTTAAAAATATGGTTATTTATGGTACCATGATATTTATTAGAGTGATCTATGAATATGTACTTATTAGCATTCCTAGTGTTGGAAGTTTAGGTCAGAGAAGAAAGATACTTGTGTGTGTATAAACATGGACTTTGGTTTTGTTGTTGTTTTTTTTAAATAGGCTCTATGGCCAACTTGGGGCTTGAACTCATGACCCCAAGATCAAAAGTTGCATGCTCTACTGACTGAGCCAGCCAGGCACCCCAGACACTTTGGTTGAATCACAACTTAGCAACCAAGCTACTTGACCTCTCTGGGACTCAATCTCTTCAACTCTAAAGGGGTCATGATAATAAGATCACCGACAACACATCTGTGAGAAGTAAATGATTCTAATTATACATAAGTATTTAGCATAATCCTTATACTTAATAAGTAAAAAACATTAATATTGCTTCCTTTTGCTTTTTGTTACCTTCATATACACCACGTTTTACCTTAAGACTCACTATTGCACCAATGAAAA
Source organism: Panthera pardus (assembly GCF_024362965.1). NCBI lineage: Eukaryota > Metazoa > Chordata > Mammalia > Carnivora > Felidae > Panthera > Panthera pardus. The sequence continues at coordinate 21,231,499 of NW_026526991.1, forward strand.
GAAAAGATGGTAATTAAACTATGACAATTCTAAGGTATCAACAGCTGGAAGATCTGTCCCAACTAGAGATGTGGAAAAAGTATACCTCAAAATCGAAGCACTACAGGTATTTTAATCTATATCTCGGATTATCTCATTATTTATTCACACTCTAGAACACAGAATTTGAAATACTGTTAGTATCTTGGTATATTGCCAAACTGTTTACCAGAAAAGATATTTCAAGTTATGCTCTGATCAGCAGCTCTACTAGGAAGTACCATGAAAAAGAGGAACACTGGGGGTGCCTGGGTGGCTCAGTCGGTTAAGCATCTGACTTCAGCTCAGGTTGTGATCTTACAGTTCACGAGTTCGAGCCCTGCATTGGGCTTGTACTGACAGCTCAGAGCCTGGAGTCTGCTTCAGATTCTGTGTCTCCCTCTCTCTCTGACCCTCCCCTGCTCATACTCTGTCCCTCTCTCTCAAAAATAAACATTAAAAATTTTTTTTCGAAAAGAAACAGAGGAACTCTTATTGTTAACCCATATATCCCAACCTCCTAAATAAATGCTCAATAAATATTTTAATTGAATCTGTAGTTACTACAGATGTTTAACATTTTTTTTATGTCTGAGAATTATCCATTTATATATTGTGACTGTATATAACTCTAATGATTAACTGTGCTACTGAACATTTGTTTTCTGAGAATCATCTAGTAACCATTTCATACCAAGGTAATGCTTTTTTTATGGATCAATAAGAGCCCTTAATATATTAAAGATAACAATTTGGTGTCACATTTATTCCAAATTTCTCAGGTTTATGTTTGTATTTGTTTTCTTTACAAATGCTTGAAATTAGTGGTTTTCCAGACTAGAAGAGGACAAAGAGGGATGAGAATGCTGGTAATATTCTCCTTGAACTGTGTTCTGGTTACCTGGGTATATTGTTTTTAAAAATTCATTGGATTATACATTCCAGGCTTGTAAACTTTACTCTTTTAATTAAATATTTTCTTGTTGTGGTTTTATTTTTATATTTAAGTCTTGAATCCATTTGAACTTTAGAATACGAAGCAAAGGAAAATTTTTCTCCAAACAGCCAACTTTCCCTGTATCCTTTCTTAATCAATCTCCTCTTCAATGGTTTCTGATGCTTTCTTTTTTTTTCTTTTTTTTTTTTTTAATTTTTTTTAACGTTTATTTATTTCTGAGACAGTGAGAGACAGAGCATTAACGGGGGAGGGTCAGAGAGAGAGAGACACAGAATCCGAAACAGGTTCCAGGCTCTGAGCTGTCAGCACAGAGCCCGACGCGGGGCTCGAACTCACGGACTGTGAGATCATGACCTGAGCCGAAGTCGGCCGCTTAACCGACTGAGCCACCCAGGCGCCCCCCTGATGCTTTCTTTAGTATACCTTACTTTTTTTTTTTTTTTAACACATGTTTGATTCAGAATTAACTGTTTGGTCTCACTGGTCTATCATTTAATTCTCATTCAAGTATCACTTTAATTATTACAATTCTAAAATGCTTTATCATCTACTAGAGAAAGTCTCCTTTCACCATTATTGTTTCTCATAACTTTATTTTTTACTTTTTTTAACATGTATCTATTTTTGAGAGACAGAGTGCAAGCAGGGAAGGGGCAGAGAGAAGGAGACACAGAATCCGAAGCAGGCTCCAGGCTTTGAGCTGTCAGCACAGAGCCCTACGTGGGGCTTGAACCCACAAACTGTGAGATCATGACCTGAGCTGAAGTCCGACGCTCAACCAACTGAGCCACTGAGGCTCATAACTGTTTCTAAGTATTTTTGCCACCTTGTTCTTTTCAAGCTGAACTTCAACAGCCTTCCTTTTTAAAATATATGAATTTTTTCCACTCAGCATGGAGAAATGATTAAGTGCACAGGCTCTGGACTCAGACTGTCTGGGTTTTGATTAACATCTTCATCTGCCTGAACTTTCTCTGCCTTTCCAATTTGCTGCTTCTAATCTGATGGGATAGAGGAACTAAATATCCAAACCTTTTGAAACTGAGCCCAATTCTGTTTGGTTCTACAGTGAATAATATTCACATAATCTTAACACTGTAAATGCTACTTATGAGCCTTCCACTTTTAGAATTAATATATAAGCAAGGCAAGAAGAGTTAACTATAGTAAAAAGTAATACGTAAATGTTATCTCAGTAATTAAGAAGAAGTGGTATAGTATTATGTTTAATGAAAAAACTGACTCTATGAAGGTTACATACTATAGGATTCTGTTTCTTGAAACAACAAAACCACAGAAATGGAAAACAAATTAGAGATTGCCAGGGGAGAGGGACACGGTGGGAAAGCAAATATAAAGGATTAGCAGCACAAAGGAGTTCCTTCGGAGCGATGGAATAGTTCTGTATCTTGACTGTGGTGGTGTTTACGTGAATCTATACATGGGATAAAGTTGCATGGAAATACATACACATGAATGCATGTAAAAAATGTTGAACACCTAACATTACCTGTAGTCTGGGTAACAATATTATACCAGTGTCAATGTCATCATTTTTATATCGTAATAGTTATATAAGATGTTACTAAGAGTACACAGAGCTCAATGTGCTATTCTACAACTTCCTGGGTCTGTAATTATTTAAAAATAAAAAATTTTTTACAAATGTACTAGAGGGGCGCCTGGGTGGCTCAGTCGGTTGAGCCCCCGACTTCAGCTCAGGTCATGGTCTCGCAGGTTGAGTGGGTTTGGGCCACACGATGGGCTCTGTGCTGGCAGCTTGGAGACTGGAGCCTGCTTCAGATTCTGTGTCTCCCTCTCTCTCTGCCCCTCCCTGCTTGTGCTCTGTCTCTCAAAGATAAATAAACATTTAAAAAAATTTAAAAAACAAAAACAAATGTACTAGAGCCACAAGGGATGGCTAAGGGGAGTGGGTTTCTTTTGGGGGTAATGAAAACATTCTAAAAATGTCCTAATGCACTACAACCCATTGAAAATGTACCCTTTAAATGGGTGAACTGTATGGGATGTGAATTATCTCTCAATAAAATTGTTTAAAAAACTGGGGCGCCTGGGTGGCTCAGTCGGTTAAGCGTCTGACTTTGGTCCAGGTCATGATCTCACAGTTCGTGTGTGAGTTCGAGCCCCACGTCAGGCTCTGTGCTGACAGCTTGGAGCCTGGAGCCTGCTTCGGATTCTGTATCTCCCCCTCTCTCTCTCTCTCTGCCCCTCCCCAGCTGATGCTCGCACTCTGTCTCTGTCAAAAATAAATAAACTTAAAAAAAAATGTTTTTAAATAAAAAAAAATTGTTTAAAAAACTAATGGTACATCTGACAGAATAAAGAAGGAAAATGTGGGAGGAAAGGTAGAAGGAAATGCAGATTCACTTATTTTCTCATATGACATAGAGGGGAACTGAGAGAAAGTGACAGTGTCATACAAGCCAAAGTTAATGTAGCAAGAAATTGAGATTTAAGAATCCTACTTACAAAACAAAACAAAAAAATCCCACTTACATTTTTAAACAAAATAAAATTTAAAATAATAGCATAAATAAAATTTAGGAGCAGGAGAAGAGTTGGATGTGGCTAAGTACACTAATTCCTCATCTTTTAACGATGGGCAGTCAACTAATACTGGTTAATCCACAAACAGAAATAGCAATATATTATTAAGGCTCATAGAGACTAAAAATATAAAAAATACAGTTTAAAGATGATACTTTGTGTGGAATGGAACGTACATGAGAGACAGAAAGGGGAGGTAGAGATTTATTTTCCTTTGAAACTCTTATTCCCTTAAATGCATTTTTAATTTGTTTTATAATGTATAACATTTATAGTTTTTATAACATTTATAATTTTAAAATATTATAAACATATTAAACTCCCTAGAGTTTGGAGATACCCAAACTTTGGTAGACATTAGCATTTTATATGCTAGAAAGCTTTTCTTTCTTTCTTTCTTTCTTTCTTTCTTCCCTTTTTTTTTTTTTTTTTTAAGTGAGCTCTACATCCAATGTGGAGCTTGAACTCCCAACCTAGAGATCAAGAGTTGTATGCTTCATCGACTGAGCCAGCCAGGCACCCTACTAGAAAGCTTTTCAAGTTGAACATCATTTGTATTTATATTATATGATACAGTTTTTAAAGCAATAGTATACAATTGTTACCTGAAGTTACAACTAATGGTTAAAGAATTACTTTATTATGTTTTTAAAAATAATTTTAAATTACTTTAAAAAGTTCATCACCAGCAGCCAACCCACCCAAGGACTCAAGCTAAGTATTACCTGTAAGATATAATCTCCTTTAGATGATTGGTTAGGAGTTTTCCTCCCACATTTATCCTAAAAAGGGAGAATGCAAATTTGGTTCAGTTTATCACACCTTTCATTCAGTTTTATCCTATGAAAGACATGAAAATTAAGTACAACTCACCGAATAATTGCTTCTTTTTTCTTTTTACTTCTACAGTAAGGAACAATATGTGTAAAGGAATATCCACTATCTACAATGATACAGCATAATTCGGAAGGATTATCTCGAAAATACCTATGTGCACTGAGAGCACCAGCTATTAAAAAAAAGATTAAAAAAAACTGCATTAAATAAAAGTATAATTAATTTAAAGCAATAAAGAAAGGTAACAAATTAAGGCAAGCACAAAAACAAAAACTTTCTTTTATTTCTATATGCTAGTTTAAAACAATATCCACATGGGGTACCTGGGTGGCTCAGTCGGTTAAGCATCTGCCTTCGGCTCAGGTCATGATATCACAGTTCATAAGCTCAAGCCCTGCATCAGGCACCGTGATGCCAGCTCAGAGCCTGAAGTCTGCTTTGGATTCTGTGTCTCCATCTCTCTCTGCCCCTCCCCCGCCTCCCTTGTGTGTGTGTGTGTGCTCTCTCTCTCTCAAAAGTAAACATTAAAAAAATTTTTAAAGATTGTGCTCTTAACCATTGTAGTATAGTATTGCTCATACAGACTCAACACCTGCAAGTTAAATATTTCAATACTTTAATTGTACACTCCTGTAATGTAATTCTAGCTTTTAACAAACTTACTTCTAGATGGTATTTTCAGATTGTTTTTCCTCATATTGTCAGGCTAAGCTATTAACATTATTTCAATGAATGATAATAATAACAAACACATCAGTGACAGAAGAGATAACTACCACAGAAACAATAATCTTTTAGAAATTAAAAATATGTGGCTAGTGGAATCCCTAGCTGGCTTACTCAGTAGAGCATGGAACGCCTAACCTAGGGGTTGTGAGTCTGAACCCCACATTGGGCATAGAGATTACTTAAAAAATATATACATGTTGGGGAGCCTGCCTGGCTCAGTCAGTTAAGGCTCTGACTCTTGATTTTGGCTCAGGTCATAATCTCAAGGTTTGTGGGATCGAGCCCCACATCGGGGCTGTCAGCGCTGAGCCTGTTTGGGATTCTCTATTCCTCTCTCTCTGCCCCTCCCCTGCTCACATGCGTGCACACTCTTTCTCTCTCAAAATAAATAAACTTAAAAAAAAATGTTGCGGGGCTCCTGGGTGGCTCAGTCGGGTGAGCATCCAACTTCGGCTCAGGTCATGATCTCACAGTCTGTGAGTTCAAGCCCCACGTTGGGTTCTGTGCTGACAGCTCAGAACCTGGAGCCTGCTTCGAATTCTGTCTCCTTCTCTCTCTGCCCCTCCCCCGCTCATGCTCTGTCTCTCTCTCTCTCTGTCAAAAATAAATAAACATTAAAAAAAAAATTTTTTTTTAAATATGTTGCTAGTAACTTCACTGGGGAGAAAATATTGTACTAGTAAAAAGATGAAGTAAAATAAGTCTGACTAGATAATCTATAAGAGTCCATCTAATTTTTAAATCCCATATTTTATTTCCTCCAAATCTAAAAGAATGTCACCCAGTATTCTTGGATTTTGAATGTTCCTCTTTATTCATTCCATATTTCTGTAACTTAATTGCAATCAAAATTTTAACTCACCATTTACTCTTAAGACTGCTTGGAACTGATATTCTTCAAATAGGATTTCATTCATTGATTCTTGAATTGAAGTGAAGTTAAAATATGGTTCTGTGATAATAATATTGGTATCTAAAAAATCAACCTATGAGAGAAAAAAATCCCACAAGTTTTATAACTTTGTAGTTATAAATACTTGTTTTACGTATATAAACAAATGTATTAAATCCTCAAAATAATCATAGAAAACAAGTCTTATTACTATCTCCATTTAATCAGAGGGCAATCTGAGGTACAGAAGAGTTGAATAAGTTACCAAGCTTCATGGAACTAGTTAGGGACATAGCTAGGGTTTGAACCCAGAAAATTTGGTCACAAAATTCATGCACTTTATTATTTAATTTTAACTCTCTTAATGGTAGCATTAATAAAATGGAACTGTCAAATTGCTTGAAGATCATTATGTAAAAGTAATGAACAGTATAATTACAAGCATTAGAGATGTTATTTTGTTTTCAAAGTTAAAAGACCAGAAGCTTTAGGATATTTAATGTTTAGATAATTCTCTACCACACTCTTCAGAAGCATTAAAAACTGAATATTCACTCACTATTCCTAAAGTTACACTATAGATATTAAAAGCACAAAATTCTCACATAATATTCACAGTTCAGATATGTGGACAAAAATATTTTACTGTGAAAATAAAAATGAGATAGTGAATTGATCTAATAGTAGACATGTGAAGTGAAATTTTAATCTTGAGTTTCACAGACCATCTCTTAACCTCCAATTCCACTTCAAAATGGAAATTCTATTCGCTTGCACTTATTTTATTTTTAAAAAATCAAAGCTAGTAACAGTATATGAAGTGACTTAAATATATACTAGAAATATGTTTAAAAGTTAAAGCTAGGCACCTCAATTCTCTTCAACTCCAATCCTTGACTTACTGTCTAGAATTAGTGCTTGACCTTTCCTCTCTATTCATACTGCCTTATCTTTCACCTGAAATCATGCCACTGCCTTCCCAGTGCCCTTTCTGCCTCCATTCTTTTCTCCTTCTGATCTGTCTTCCGTACTGCTAGCATAATTATCACCAGATATTTTCCTAATTCAGAAATCTGATCATCCTCCCCAAATGTATTACTCACCACAGAAGTCTTCTCTTCCATGGCTTGACAATGCGTATGAAATAATGTCCATACATTTGCAATCTCACCCCCTTCACCCCATCTTATAGTGTGTGCTGGTAAATGTTCAATAACCAGATTTCCAGAAAAAAAAAAAAAAGCGCCCTGATTTGTAGAGCTTACCACAGTTATAAATATGGCCACAAAGACCGATTTCAAGCTATCCTGAAGTCACCAAACACTGAACACAGTTAGGAAGAGATGCACGTAATTGGTTCTCATGAGCCAGTATGAGGAACTTCAGCACAGGACTATTCAGTAAAAACTCTGACTCTATTCACCTTCATACCATGCACTCTCCCCCTGTAGATTTTAGCATAAATAATCTCAAGCATGTATTACTTTTCAGATACATGTATATTGTCACAGTATGCATAATCTTAAAAGTTAAAAATATGATTGTTATATACAATGAACATGTACAATAAGATTTATTTATGTCATATTAATGAGTGAACTAGCTTTATATCCTATCTTATTGGTTCTTTTATTAACAGTAGTTAATAAATCTTTGATGCTGTAACTTTTCATTTGAATAAGACATGGAAATAGAAATTTGAATACATACTCCAATTTGTTACCTGATACATTTCTTTTCCAAAAAGGTAATCCCAAACTTGTCTTTGAACATCCCAATTCACCAAGTAGCCCTAAAAAAATTCTTGTATAAATTATCACAAATATTTGAACATTTAAAAATGACATTAATATATTATAAACCATTAATTTCTCTTTATGGTTACCTCCAAACCAATTATAATGGCATGTTTCTCTCCTTTTAAATATTCTAAAATTTACAAATTAACAATAAGCAAACATCAAAGATTCAAAAGACATATCAGTATATGGAGACGCCACTCCATTCTTACTTTTAATGTGTTCATCTCATTTAACTTTAACATAAACAAGTAAAATTCAGTACCCACAATCAGCAACTAAGCCATGGTCATTTATTGCTAACAAGACAAGTTAATTTCAATTTTTGGATAATAAGACCTTATATAAATTTTGAATAACTTTTCTCTGAGATCTAAGAATATTTCCATACATACTAAATCTTAATTATACATTTAAAAATTGTTTTTAAATTTAGGTTTAGATTGCTAGAAATGACATATAATTGAATTACCTTCTGAAAAGGAAGAATATAAAAGAGTCCAGAAGGGTCCTTTATTTCATCTATCTGGTTGGCGGTAAAAGTTTTAAGACGTGCCGTTTTTGACCTGAACTGACAGTTAGGAATTACCCTATTAACAAAGAAACAAATAATATAATTATTCCCTGAATACTTCCTAAAAATGCAATTACTTAACCACCCCCACTGCACGCAAAAAAATATCCACAGTGTTTCTCATTCTGTCTTCAAATAATTTAAAAAAAATTTTTTTAAAGTTCTAATACATACCACATTCTACACTGGACCCTTTATCTTTCTCGAGTACTCTTTAAGAAACTCTTCTAGGAAGAAAGAAAAGAAAGAAAGAAAGAGAGAAAGAGAGAGAGAGAGAGAGAAAGAAAGAAAGAAAGAAAGAAAGAAAGAAAGAAAGAAAATTCTTCTAAGTGGGTGCTGATCCTGCCACCACATAGATGACAGTCAGGGCTCAAGTAAAATCATTCTGGCTTTAACGTGGAAATCTTAATACCACTCAGGTAAAAGATTTACAGGTTCAAAGTTCTAGCTATTGAAATTAAGTCACTAGGAAGTCAAAGATTTTCAATTAGCAAGATGTTATAAGGTACAGAAGTAGGAAGTAGTTTTAAATATGGTTGCTGCCCACCATAAGCTTACAATCTTGTTAGGAAGACAAACTAGAGTCCTATCAACCATACACAGGTGTACACATGTATGTGGAGAAAGAGGGGAACAGAGAGAGAGAGGGATTTGGGACAATTCTATGTCCCAATAGTATTGGGACAATACTATGCTGTCACTTTTCTATATGTTTATATATTCTTTGAGGACATGATTTTTTTAAACTGCATTGTAGTCAATCTTATGGTTGTATTATAATTGTAGTCAATTTTCTATTCTTAATTATTTAGCTTGCTTTCTTTTTTTTAACTACATACACAATGTCTAAAATATAGAGCATGCTGTATTTACTCTTATCAAACGCTTCCTATTTATTCCTTAGGTAACTGATAACAGAATTGCTGTGTCAAAGGGTAAAAACAATCATACACATTGCAAAACATTTTCCAGACGACTGTTATCAATTTACATTCCTATGCGGTCTGATTGTCCTCTTTAAAAAAGAAAGGAAAGGAGAAAGGGGGGAAAATCCTCTGTAAACATGATATATTCTACATATATAACATAAATATTTTGATTGCCATTGTAGTAATTCTGTTAAATCGACTCTATCAACCAGGTCAGCCATTGAGCACTACGAAGGACTTAGGCACAAAGCCTTCAATGTTTCCAATTATTAAGGCCATTGTTTTTAAACTTTTTGGGGGTCACAGAACCCATCGAGAATCCGATAAAAGCCATAACTGCGTCCTCAAGAATATGCATACACACAAATGCCCACGATTTCTGAGGGTTCATGAATTTTGTGTATGCACCCCTCCTTCAGGAACCGCTTCTCTAGAAGCCTATTTTCCTGAGCTATTTCCTGTTATGAAAGGAAACACATGTCCCACTTCCGGGGCCGCGTAGCCTAAATTAACGCCAAAATCCCAGTTCAAAGCATCCCAGTCTCCCAACTCCAAACACAGCATCCCTCTGGCTCAGGTTAGGGCCACGTAGGGGCATTTGCAATTTACTGTGATCCCAAAATGAAGCGTAGCATGTGAAACCATTAAGGGTCTGTCTTGTCCTAAGGAGCGAGAGAACACTTACGACACATTTTCATGGCTGTAACCGATTTTGGCATTATAGGCTCCGTTATCCAGCACTAAGGTTGTCATCTTAACGTGAACCAAACTGCACTTGTTTTCCCCTTCTGACACTTCCGTTCACTCTTTTTCCGGTACTCTATGGTTTGCATGGGCAGAGCGTAAGCGCGCTTCCGGTCTCCCTTAGCAACTGAGGACGCCGGAAGTCAGAGACTGCACAGTCTCTCGGCGGGTCCTTGAGTCCTGCAGTGCTTCTAAGACTAGCCCTTTTAGGTCGGGGCGAGATCCAACAAGAATGGAAACGGCTAAGTGCTTTTTCGCCCTTTGCATGTTTGTCCTCTACTTCGCAGATTGACTCGTCCCTACAAGTTTCTTCTAATCCCTGTAGCAAACCTGTAGCTTTGTGCCTCTCTCTCTCCCTGTGTGTGTGTTAACAATAGTATTGTTCAGTGACCTTTCCTAAAGTGCAAAACCATAAGCAATATGGAATTGGACATGAAGTCTCTTCAGCTTCATTTCCCGCCACTGCCCATTCGACTGTGGGGTCCAACCACCCTTAAATTACAAATATTTGTTCCCTCGACCGTCTTGCTTTTCCATTCAATCAGACTCTTTCCTTGCGTACCTGTTCTTCATAACACTACTCTCTCATTCTTATCTAAAAAGGTTTCTTAACATCTAACAACTACTCCGTTCTCCGTCTTAAAATTGGGTGCTCCTCCTCTGTGTTCCCCTAATGCCTGGGGCTAACTCCTACGTATAATAATGGTTAAAAGGATGAAATTTTAATCCGGATTCCACCACAAAATGTGTAACCTTGGGCAATGAAGATGATAATGGTTAACACTTACAAAAAGCTTAATATCTGTGGGTAAACTTTCTTAGAAGTTTATAGACATGTATATACATATACGTGTGTGTGTGTATGTGTACATATACTAACTTAATTTTTAAATTTATGAAGTATTATTGAAATCAAAGAGATAGTGATTAATAGTGCAATCTCTGCATTCAAACTCCTGGGCCAAATCCTGGTTCTTAGTAGATACTGTGGACAGGCTAGTTACTCTATGCCTTAGTTTCCTCATCTATAAAATAGAGTAAGCTAAATAACACTCCCTTGCAGAATTGTTTTATGAATAGTAAAAGATAAAATTCAAGTACCTAGCAGTAGTAATGATCATCATCATTTCATCATATAATCGTCATTTTTTCTTAATATTTTATTTTTAAGTAATCTTTACACCTAACCTGAGGCTCGAACTCACAATCCTGACATCAAGAGTCACATGTTCCATAACTGAGCCAGTCACGCACCCCTATAATCATTCTCATAACGTGCGTAGATGGAAAACTTCTTGAAGTCAGGCACTTTATTCCATTGGTGTCTATATCCTTTGTATCAAAGTCATTGAATGCCCAAATTTAATTATGTCCAATTTTAGTCATTCTATTTGCTCTATTTTATTATTAAATTGATAAAATCCCTTACTATAAACATGTAAACAATATTTTATAAATCTTACATCATAGAGCTGCCCATCATTTATTTTTTTTTTAATTTTTAAAAAAATTGTTTCAGGAGTAGAATTTAGTGATTCATCACGTATATATAACACCCAGTGTTCATCCCAACAAGTGCCCTCCTTAGTACCCATCACTCAGTTAGCAACCCCCCCCCCCCCTCCACCTCCTCTCCAGCAACTCTTAGTTTGTTCTCTATGGTTAAGAGTCTATTTCTTGGTTTGCATCTCTCCCCCAGCCGTGTTGTGTTCATTTGTTCTGTTTCTTAAATTCCACATATGAGTGAAATCATATGGTATTCATCTTTCTCTGACTTATTTTGCTTAGCATAACACATTCTAGTTCCATCCACATTGTTGCAAATGGCAAGATTTAATTCTTTTTAATTGCAGAGTAATATTCCACTGTATATATGCACCACATCTTCTTTATCCATTCATCAGTCAATGGAAATTTGGGCTCTTTCCATAATTTGGCTATTGATAATGCTGCTATAAACATTGGGGTGCATGTGCCCCTTTGAATCAGCATTTTTGTATCCCTTGGATAAATACCTAGTAGTGCAATTTCTGGATTGTAGGGTAGTTCTACTTTTAATTTTTTGAGGACCCTCCATATTGTTCTCTAGAGTGGTTGCACCAGTTTGCATTTCCACCAACAGTGCTAAAGTGTCCCCTTTCTCCCCATCCTCGCCAACATCTGTTGTTTCCTGAGTTGTTAATTCAGCCATTCTGACAGATGTGAGGTGGTATCTCATTGTGGTTTTGATTTGTATTTCTTTGATTATGAGTGATGTTGAGCATCTTTTCATGTGTCTGTTAGCCTTCTGGATGTCTTCCGTGGAAAAGTGTCTATTCATGTGTTTTGCCCATTTCTTCCCTGGATTATTTGGGTTTTTTTGGGTGTTGAATTTGATAAGTTATTTATAAACTTTGGATACTAACCCTCTATCAGATATGTCATTTGCAAATATCTTCTCCCATTCCATTGGCTGCCTTTTAGTTTTGTTGGTTGTTTATGAGCTGCCATCATTTATATTCATCTTTCATCTTTTAAAATATGCTCTTTCCTTCTGAAAAAAAAAATAAAATATGCTCTTTCCTTCTGGTTATCAGACCTTTCTCATTTAAGGTTCTCTTTTTGCTTTCCTCAACATTTACATACTCCTTGATCAAGATCATTTTTGTTCTTGGTTTCAGATATCATTAAATACTGATAAATCCTAAAGCAAAATTTCCACCTCCAACTGTAACCTGAATGTTTCTACCCAGATATCCTAAAATAACTTCAAAGGCAGCAAATCCAAAACTTAATCTTATCTCCAAAACTGCTTGTTCCACCTAAATACTTACCTATCTATATTAGTGGTGTGTCCCAAGACCCACCTGATGCCCCAAGTTAGATACCTCAATTACCTTCAACTCTAACTTTTGACCTACTCTCTGGAATCTGACCTTGACCTTTCCTCTCTATTGATACTGCCTTATCTTTCAACTGAAATAATGCCACTGCCTTCCCAATGCCCTTTTTGCCTCCATTTTCTTTTCCTTCTGATCTGTCTTCTGTACTGCTGTCATAATTTTCACCAAATATTTTTCTAAATCAGAAATCTGACCATTCTCCTCAAATGTATTACTCACCACAGAAGTCTTCTCTTCCATGGCTTGACATTGTCTATGAAATAATGTCCATACATTTGCAATCTCATTCCCTTCACCCCATCTTACAGTGTGTGCTGGTAAATGTTTAACAACCAGATCTCCAGTAAAAAAAAAAGTTCTGATTTGTAGTGCTTACCACAGTTATAAATATAGTCACAAAGGGCAATTTCAAGCTATCCTGAAGTCACCAAACACTGAACACAGAATTGGGAAGAGATGCATGCATTTGGTTCTCATGAACTAGTAGGAGCCAACTTCAGAATAAAACTGTTCAGTAAAGACTCTGATTCTATTTACCTTCACACCATGCACTCTCCCCTACAAGATTTTAGCACGAATAATCTCAAGCATGTACTACTTCTGTTAAATATAATGTAACTGAGAAAATTTGAAGATGTAACTGGCTTTACTGAAGAAACAATAATTGGCTTTACTGAAAGATTCATGAACTAGGCAGCATCCAATCTAGCAACTAGAGGGGAACTCCAAGGAGAGGTGTTGTACAAAATGGAAGGTTTTTATAGGAAGGAGGGTGGGGCTGGGAATGCAAGCGGTCCAGCCACTCTGGAAAACAGTATGGAGGTTCCTCAAAAAGCTAAAAATAGAACTACCCTATAGGACCCAGCAATTGCACTACTAGGCATTTATCCACAGGATACAGGTGTGCTGTTTCGAAGGGACACATGCACCCCCATGTTTATAGCAGCACTATCAACAATAGTCAAAGTATGGAAAGAGCCTAAATGTCCATCAATGGATGAATGGATAAAGAAGATGTGGTATACATATATATATATATACAATGGAGTATTACTCGGCAGTCAAAAAGAATGAAATCTTGCCATTTGCAACTACGTGGATGGAACTGGAGGGTATTATGCTAAGTGAAATTAGTCAGAGAAAGACAAAAATCATGACTTCACTCATGGGGACTTTAAGAGACAAAACAGATGAACATAAGGGAAGGCAAATAAAAATAATATAAAAACAGGGAAGGGGACAAAACAGAAGAGACTCATAAATATGGAGAACAAACTGAGGGTTACTGGAGGGTTTGTTGGAGGGGGGATGGGCTAAATGGGTAAGGGGCACTAAGGAGTCTACTCCTGAAATCATTGTTGCACTGTATGCTAACTAATTTGGATGTAAATTTAAAAAAATAAAAAATAAAACAAGTTAATTAAAAAAAAAAAAGGAAGGAAGGTGGGGCAAGAAGATATTGGCAAAGGACAAGAAAGGATTGTTTCAGGCAAGGTCATGTTCCCTGAAGGTGAAGGGCATGGGGTCTTATTAGGTGGATTACGTCATCTTCCTTTTTTCCGGGGGGGGGGGGTGGAAATGGAGGGTCCGTGTGACAGATTACCTCTTTGGTGCTGATCAGAAAATTCCTGACTGATCAGTTAAGACTATATTTCCCGAGGGAGTTTTAAACTTTAATTAGGTTAGTTATTAAGCATTGGTTTTATGACATGGCCTAGCACAAATGATTTCATTTTGGGCATATGTCTTTTTTCTTTTCTTTTTTTAAATGTTTATTTGTTTATTTTGAGAGAGAGAGAGAAGACATGCAGGGGAGGGGCAGAGAGAGAGAGAGAGAGAGAGAGAGAGAGAATCCCAAGTAGGCTCCATCACAGAGCCCAAAGTGGAGCTCAGTCTCACGATGGTGAGATCGTGACTGAGCTGAAATCAAGAGCCAGATGGATGCTCAACCAACTGAGCCACCCAGGTGCCCCTCTATGGTTTCCTTTTTAACACTTTTCATGTACATGTATATTTTGGCAATGTATAATTGTTACCTGAAACTGTGTCCACCTCTTGGTTGGCAGTGAGCCAAAAGACACAACCAATACAAAAAATAAGAAAAGGAAAGGTTTTACTTGCAAGAAGTGAAGGAGACCACCAAGGATCTTTCCCAAAGCAGTGTCTCCTGAACAACAAAACTGGGGGAGTTATAACTTAAGAGTGCATAGATATTCATGAAGTGGCTTGTGCAATGGGGAATACAGCATAGAACTGGAGCAAAAGTTATTTTAAGGTGACCAGGTCGAAGTTGGAAGGGCGGCAAGGGTTAGTATCATCAATTCTCTGGCTCTAGTTGGCTTGGTAACTGGGTGCTCAAAGGAGCTTAGATCTTGTAAAGATAACTCAAGTGTGTGAGTCAGGTCAGGCTTCACTTGTGAATATGATTAGGCTATCTCCTGGCCTTATGGTGTCTGTTATATTCTTTCAGAAGATGGCTGGGAGGCTAAAATGACTTATGTCATTTTTAGGAAGTTATGTCTGTCTTTTTCGAGACACTCCTAACTCTTTCTGCTTACATAATTTTAAAAGACTTAAGGGGCGTCTGGGTGGCTCAGTCAGTTAAGCGTCCGACTTCGGCTCAGGTCATGATCTCACGGTTCATGATTTTGAGTCCCGTATGGGGCTCTGTGCTGACAGCCCTTAGCCTGGAGTTTGCTTCGGATTCTGTGTCTCCCTCTCTCTCTGCCCCTCCCCGGCTCGTGCTCTGTCTCTCTCTTTCTCAAAAATAAATAAACATTAAAAAAATAAAATAAAATAAATAAAAGAGTTAAAAATATGACTTTGCTATAGGTACATAATAAAAAGGTGCAGCAGATTTATTTAAGTCATGTTAGTGAGTGAACTAGCTCTATATCCTATTTTGTTGGCTTTTGAGTTAATATGAGTTAATAAATCTTTGGTGCACCTTGATTATATAGTTGTCTGACGGTCATGTTTTTAACTTTCTAGAAATTATACTTTAATAATTAAAAAGCAATTAAGAGAAATGTAAACTAATATAAAACACTGAATTTGTAGTGGTTTTGTGACATTATATGTTCTCTCAATCCAGGGAGAGAAAAATTGAAGATGCATTTTCTCAGTAAAAAGATATTATTGAAAAGAAAACCACAGGCTCAAGGTAGAGTCAGTTGCCCACAGCAAACCAAGACCTAATTGCAGTTTCAACCTCTCTAGGTGTGGAATTTTAAGCCAATTAGCCTGGAATTTTCTGATCTGCACCAATGAGGTAATCTGTTACTCAGGAGGTCCTTCCACCTGCCACTCCCCTCCCCCAAGATAAAGTAATCCACCTAATAGGACTCTGCCTTTCCCTCTAAGGAAAGGTGACCTTGACTGAAACTTTTCTTTCTTTCTCCCTTTCTTTCTCTCTTTTCTTGCTAATAGCTTTCTGCCTCACCTTCCTTCCTATAAATACTTCCCATTTTGTATAACTCCTCTCCTGGGATCTTCCTTCTACTTGCTATGTGGGATGATCCTCCATTCATGAATTGCTTAATAAAGCCAATTAAATTCTCAGATTTGCTTAGTTGAACTTCTTAAAAAATACTATAACTAGAGTTATTAAGCTGTGAGATTCTTTGACACTTACTACTTTCAGGTTTTTTACTTATTTACTTATTTATAAGTAGGATTCATACCCAGTGCAGAGACCATCATGGGGCCTGAACTCACGACCCTGAGATCAAGAACTGAGCTGAGATCAAAAGTTGGACGCTTAGCCAACTGAGCCACCCAGGTGCCCCTCGTATTACTTTGAAAAGGAATCCAGGTTTTGTTCTAGCCACAACAGTAAGCCACTTGCCATTTATAAGCCATGAATTTTGACACTCCCACCTGCTTGAAACATCCTCTTCTAGGTAGTGAATTAATAATAATAGCTTCCATTCTATTGTGTCGGGCACTCTCTTAAGTACTCAACCTTCATTAGCTTGGTTTAATCTCCACAGCAACTATCACGGAGCCTGAGAGTTTCCATACTCCTACAATCACATAGCTAAAAATCTGCAAGGCTAGGTTTTATATACAAATCTTGGACTTCAAGGTCTGTTCTGGTAACACATTAGGCTGATTTAGTCTCATTTTTGAAATAACATCTCCACTGTAAATCTGCCAATGACTCAAGGTTGAAGGAATCATTTCTTCCTTTGTGTTCTCACACACTTTGCTTCTGTTTTCAACAACGCTAATGATAACAATGACATTATTAAGAGCTTGTCATGTGCGGAGCACTTTGCTGAAAACTTTATATGCATAATCTCATTTAGACCTCATAAAGCGCTGAGTTAGAAAGTTTTAATATTATTTCCAATAGATGAGATAACTGAGGCTGACAGATTAAATGATTTCCGCAAGTTTACATAGCTACAAAACGGCTGAGATACCACTTGGCCCATAGACTAATGACATAGCTCAAGGTCTTAGCACTAAGACCTTGCTAGGCTGTTAACTCTTTCATGACGGAACAGGTTTTTTTGTCCCCCCCCCCTCCCCCCCGCCAACAGTTTTTTTGGGGGGCTTTGTTTAGGTAATCCTAGATACTTGAATAGTGCTTAGGTTATAGTGCATGATAGTTAACCATCTCCTTTCCTCTTTAAAAAAGGCCAGGTTGTTAGACTAGGTGAGAACTATTCCCACTCCTCCATACATAACCACATTCTTCCTGATACATTCCTGAGAGGTAGTCTAATTTCTTTCCCTCCTTTAGACATCACTGGGTGATCATTTTCACCTCAGAAAGTGTTGGTTTAAGGCTGAGGGGGAGGAAGGATGGAGTTCAGAGCTGTAATCGTTCTCCCTATTTCAGGAATTTCCTTTCATTTCATAGAAATTTTCAAGTGAAATTTTACATTCTGATTTCCTTAGGTACAACAACCTAAAGAGATGAGTAAGGAATACATTATTAACCTATTTTATGGATGATTAAACCAAAGCGAAAAGTAAGGAAATTATTTTCTCCACCCTAATGCGGCTAGAATAAAATATAGCTAGGACTTGAATTTAGGACTTCTAATTCCTAGGTCCTGGAATCTTTTAAGATAAGTTGTCAACTTTTACTTCCTTTAGGATTGGAATCACCAGAGGAAACATTAAATTATAGCATTGAGGGGTGGGGGGAAGGAGGGAGCAGTATATCTTAGCAAAGGGGAAGAAACTGAGGCAAGAATATGAAGAAAGCTGAGTAGAGCAGGTAGAGAGCAGTGCATGCAGGGCAGTTTGTGGAGTAAATTATGAAAAATGAAAGACGAGTAGGATGTGGAAGGAACACTTGGTGATGGAGACCGGAACAAGACCAGAGAGTGGAGAGGGAGGACTGTAAAGCGCAAGAATGTTCCGGGACTGGGAGTCGAAACACCCAGTGGCGTCAAGGGAGCGGAGGACGCACGCCCAGCCCCGGGCAAGGGTGGCGGGGCAGCACCCCTCCTGCGCCTGCCGGAGCCCGCTTAGCTCCGCCCCGCGCGGAGTCCGCGCCGCCCCGCCCTCCCCCAGGTCGCTTAGGTGATGCTGCAGCCAAGATGGCGCCGGCGGCAGCCACGGAGGCTTGAGCGCGATGCTCCCGGTCTTCCGCAGCAGCGGCGGCGGCTGTGGCCTCGGCCGGGGCGTCCGGTCTCTCCCGGGCGTGAGCGCTCAGGCGACTCTCCTCCGGCCGGGTTAGCCCGGGTAACGAAGAGGCAGCCACGAAGAGAGGAGGCAGTGAGAACCGCAGAAAGAGAGCGGCGCCTCCTGCCCCGGCACCATGGCTGGGCTCATCAAGAAACAGATCCTGAAGCACCTCTCCAGGTCAGCAAGAGCTTCGGGTGTCGGGTGGGGGCCAGTCCGCCTCCGCCCTAGCCGGCACCGGAGGTTGCTTGCAGCCTCGGGGGCGGCGGGGACGGGCAGCCGTGTGGGAGGCGACTCTTGAGCTCCCGGATCCAGCCGAGGCTGGGTTCGCCGCCCCGATCTCCCGTCGCCTGCGGCGTCCGGCGCCGGCCTCACGAGTCGGCCCCTTGGACGGCTTCTCCCCCACCCCGCTCGCAGAGGAGCGTGGAGGGCGGCCGGGGGAGGCATCGGGCTGAGATCGCTCCCCCACGCGGCGTCTGGGGGCGTCCCGGGGACCCCGCTTGGGTGGTCCTGTGCGGAGGCTGGGGTTGATTTTTGTGGCAGCGTGAACCCGAGCTCGGTGCTCGGCTCCCTTCGGAGCAGAGCGGTTCCGTTAACCGAGGGCGTCTGGAGCAGTGTGGACTCTTTGGGCTGAGGCTTGTCTTGTCCGTGAAATGTTAACCTTGTTATTTTCTGAATTCACCCCCACCTCGCCGGCCCGCTCTGATGCATTAGAGGGTGTGCCTGTTTGCACAGTTAGGATTTGTTTTAGGTAAATAGCCAGAGTTTTCAGCTTTGGCAAGTTCTTTCTGGAATCGTTTTAGCTCCACATCATTCTTGCAAAAACAGTTTTTTGCTTTTTAAAATTTGAGGTCTGTGAATTCAGGGATTCAACATCTGCGGTGATAAACACAATACTTGTCATTCTTTCCATTTCATAACGCGGTTTTAGTCAGAAACATGACTCAGTAAAGCTGGCAGTTTGTTACTTCTGGCTTCTCCATATTTGTCTCAAGACACAGGCTAAATGTGGGATCTTGTTTCCAACTTGTTAACAGCGAATTCTAAGCACTTGGTTATGGCCCTTTTCTCTGTTATTAGTAAGTTAATGATATTAGGAGAGAACTTGGGTATACTGGTATGTTTATATGGTAAAGAAAATTCTTGATTCTCCAGATCGTTGAGTACCACAGGTTGTATTTTGGGGAATAATATCAATATTTCTGTGAATCAGCAAATGTTTCCTTTACTTAAAACATTGAATAGAATGTAACATCGTTTTTTAAATATAGCAAATTATAGCAGCATTTATGAATATACATTTCTGAATATTAGCATTAATTGGAAAGTTTTTATATTGTACCTTACGGTCCAATACTGAATTACCTTGTTTTGGAAAAAGGTTTTATCTTTACCTTTTAATTAGTATTTAGGTAACGTCTGACTTATCAGATGTCCTTCAGCCTTTGTCATACTCTGTTTCACGAGAAAATTCAGAACTACAGAAAATGATTTGTCCTCTTCCTCTTCCAAGGATGATGGTACATAGCTAGTTTCATTCCAGGTGCATGGGAGAAAAGTTAATTCAGTCAGTGAGTGGCTTAGGGCGTCAGTTTAATTCTCTTGTAGAGCTCTAGTTGAGAAAGACTCTTAAAAATTAATAGCAACGGTGATGGCTTACTTCACAAAAGAGACCACGAATACACATTCAGAATTAGGTTCTTAGTACTTTTTCATCTGTATGATTTCTAATAGCTGTGCGGTAAATAGTAATGATATTTTCAGAGGTGAGGGGTTTTGTTCTTGCACCTTTGGCTCTTCTTTTTTCTTTCTTTCTTTCTCTTTCGACTTCGAGTTGACACACAATGTGAAAATTAGTTTCAGGTGTGTAGCATAGTAATTTGACAACTCTATCGGTTATGCTATGCTTACCACAAGCGTAGCCACCATCTGTCACCATCCAGCATTATCACAGTACCATTGACCGAATTTCCTATGTTGTGCCTTTCATCTCTGTGATTTATTCATTACATACTGGAAGCTTGTACCTCCCACTTCCCTTCACCTATTTTGCCCATCCCCCAGCCTTTAGTTTGGCAACCATCAGTTTGTTCTTTGTATTTATGGATCTGGGTCTGCTTTTTGTTTGTTTTCTTCTTTAGATTACACATATAAGTGAAATCATATGTTACTTGTTTTTCTCTGGGTGACTTATTCCACTTAGCGTAAAACCTTCTAGGTCCATGTTGTTGCAAATGGCAGGATCTCATTCTTTTTTGTGGCTGAGTACAGAGATGAGTTTTTGAAACACTTGACTTTTTAGTTATTTCATATTTCAAAACTTAACTGAGATAAATGAAGAGTGTCAAATTCATATTCTTGGTTAATGTATTAATCTTACTGCTATTACTATTAACTCTTAAGAAAAATAAAGTTTTTTATGAATTTAAAGGACAATAGGTGAAACGAGATGGATATTATAATAAATTACAGTTATTCAAGTAGTGATGAACTTTTGAAATTAGCTGGGTCAAGCTTAATTTTGCAACTTAATCAGTAATAAAGATGTCTCTATATTGATATAATCATTGGTGGACAGTTTAATAATGTTTAACAGGAAATAGAACAACACATTACCTTCCAATAATAGACATTGCTTATGGCCAGTGGATACCCCTCATGATGTCTTCTCAAAGGAGGCCTTATGTGACCACCCTTCCCATTCTTCTCTGCCCATATGTATGCTTGGTCTTTGTCTTCTCCACTTGAATGTAAAACTACATGGTGGCAGGGAGTTTAAGTCTAGCATAACATAGGCACTCAACAACTTTTTTTTTTTTTTTTAAATAAATGGCACCAAAGCATTGACTTTCCCTCACATTTTTTTAACTAAGACTATATGCCACCAATATTACTACAGGTATTGAGTATGACCACTTTCCTTGTGGTTTTAGGAAGCAGTGGGTAATTGAATCATTGAATAAATATGCCTTTGTTGTCCTGGAAAGGAAGGACTAGGAAAATGACCCTTTCTATATGGGGTCTTCTAATAAGGAAAAAGACTATATAGAAACCAACAGGAAAAAGAGAATACTTACTCTGAGCCTTGAGATTGAAGTATGGTGAAATTTTAACAGTAAAACCAGTGTTGGTGTGCTCAGGTCATGATCTCACAGTTTGTGAGTTCAAGCCCTGCATTGGGCTCTCTGCTGTCATCTGGGAGCCTGCTCTGGATCCTCTGTCTTCCTCTCTCTCTCTGCCCCTCCCCCACTTGTGCACATAGGTTCTTCCTCTCAAAAAATAAATTTAAAAAGTAAAATAATGTTTAAAAAAAAAAAAGTGTTACCCAGATATAGGAACTTGAGACTCTGGTATGTGAGAAAAGTATAGAAGAGAAATTATTTAAAAAAAATTTTTTTTTAACGTTTATTTATTTTTGAGAGAGAGACACGAAGCGTGAGTGGGTGAGGGGCCAAGAGAGAGGGAGACACAGAATCTGGAAGCAGGTTCCAGGCTCTGAGCTGTCAGCACAGAGCCTATTGTGGGGCTCGAACTCACTGCCAGATCATGACCTGAGCCGAAGTTGGATGCTCAACTGACTGAGCCACCCAGGCGCCCCTAGAAGAGAAATTCTTAAGAGATTAATAAATGCTTTAAGAAAATGCTAAACTATTTGAGAAGTGTAAGTCTGTATACTTGTCCCTGCCTAATTGTTTAGTTTGTAAACCAACCATGTGTTGCATTGTTAATGAAATTGGTTATGTACTTGGAACTGATCTGAAACTGAACAGAGAGAGAAAGAGAGAGAGAGCGCTCACAAGGGCAAGGCTGAGAGGGCAAGGAGTATGTGGGGAGGGGGGGGGTTGAACTAGTTACATTTTAAGAGAAGTGAAACAGGAAAAGTCTTTGAAGAGAAATTACAGTGATCTTTCATACTACAACAAGCACAGAATATATTTTGGAGTCTTTTCCAGGAGAGGATTTTTTCCCCCAAGGGAATGGAGAGTTCTAAAGAAAAGTTATAACAAATATAAGAAAGGAAATAGAACAAAAGCTACCTTTCAAGGCCTCATTATCTGTTACTGTGGCATTTGTACTTGTATGCTAGAGCAAAGGAGAAGAGGAGGAACATAGAAGCTGGAAGATGGAGAATAGTATATTTAAGCCAGGACCTGAAAAGGAGTAGGGAAGATTCAGATACAAATGCTCCTTCTCCTGGGGTGCCTGGGTGGCTCAGTCAGTTAAGCTTCTTTATTTTAAAAAGAAAAATTTTTTTTCATTACTTATTTTTGAGAGAGAGAGAGAGAGAGAGCATGAGTAGGGCAGGGGCGGAGAGAGGAAGACACAGAATATGAAATAGTCTCCAGGCTCTGAGCTACCAGCACAGAACCTGATGTGGGGCTTGAACTCACGAACTTAGATCATGACCTGAGCTGAAGTCAGATACTCAACTGACTGAACCACCCAGGCGCCCCCCCGCCCCCCACCTTTTTTTTGGGTCAGTTAAGCTTCTGACTCTTGGTTTAGACTCAGGTCATGATCTTGGAGTTTGTGGGTTTGAGCCCTGGCTGGGCTCTGCACTGATAGAGCTTGGGATTCTCTCCCTCTCTCTGCCCCTCCCCTGCTTGAGCTCTCTTTTTCTCTCAAAATAAACAAACTTAAAATGCTCCCTTTTCCCTTCTCCCGCCCCCCCCCCCCCCATGCTTTCCCTTTGGCTTATACCAACTTGTGCTGGACACAAGGTTTACTGGACATGAGAGCTGGGAAGACGGACTTTGACCACACATGGGTGGAGTCTTTGTATAAAGTTTAAAGCTGTGGTTTTCAATTAGAGGTGATTTTGCCCCTTAAGGGACATTTGGCAATGTCTGGAGACATTTCCTATTGTCACAACTTTGGGGGTGGTGGTGTAGAGGCCAGGGATGCTGTTAAACATCCTGTAGTGCATGGCACAGTCCCCACAGCAAATAATTATTTGGCCCAAATGTCAATAGTTTTGAGGTTGAGAAACTGGCTTGAAGTATACAAATGTGTCAGATGATTGAACTAAGGTACTGTGCTGCTTAAGGTTATTTTGTCTGCAAACAGCAAAAACCTCCAACTTAGGTAATAAGGGAAATGTAACAGAAAACTTCTGGCGTGGGTCACAAAGTGTGGGAAAGGCAGGACCTTAACCAGCTCCTAAAACCTCATTGGACAAGGTAATTCTTTGTTGTGAATTGCTGCGCTGTTTTTGTAGGATGTTTAACAGCATCTCTGGTCTCTACCAGATGCCAGTAGCACTCACAGCCTTGACAATGAAAAATTCTCCAGGCATTGCCAATTGTCTCCTGAGAGTAAAATGTCTCTCAGTTGAAAACCACTGCTTCCACCTCTCACAACTCCTAATCTGTGATCTTTTGTGTCAAGTTTTAGATTCTTGGGGGAGAGAATTTGTTTGGCCCACTTCTACTTGCCCGTGGATCAGTAACAAAGGTAAAGGGTCATAAAGCAAAGATACAGTCATAGGGAGACCTATTTTGAGTCAGGTTTGCAGTTTCATTTGGTGTCTTTAATAGGCACTGAACTAAATTAGATTTCAGAGGGTCTTATTTGCTATATAAAAGAAATTGAACTTCATCCCAGGAGGTGACTGCTAATAAAGAATTCCGGACAAAAGAGGGACATGATCATTAAAAATGCTTGGTTATCAGTTTGGTTTTTGCAATCCAGGGTTCAGGAGCAGTCAACTGGGGTGGAAATATAGAGTCTGTAGAGGGTCTCTGTTTAACTAAGTAGAAAAGTAATGTATTAGAAGGATATCAGTACCCGCAGAATTTATGGGCCATACTTGGAAAGGGATTAGATCCAGGCCAGTTCCAAGGATCTAGGTAGGAGAACCCACTGGATAGTCTCAACAAGATATGTTCCCTAAACTAAGGGGAAGGAGCAAATAGAGTGGCTTGAGAAGATTGTTGAATATTTGGAATATTTGTTAGGGAGATTAGGAGTAGTCAAACACTTGCCAGATCTTGTGACTGAATGGCAAGGTGATAGAGAGTTTAGGGTGCCTCACAGTGTATTCGTGGAATAGCTTAAACTGTGTGGGGGAGAAAAGGGGGGAGCAGTAGCTGATAGTCTGGAAAGAACCATCAAAGGATTGGAAATTTTATCTGGTGGGAGAGCAGTTGAGGAAAACAAATGAGAGAACTGGAAGGATTGGGGATTTTGTCTGAAAGTGTCATATTAAAGTTCAAAATTTTAGAGGAGGATTAGACCTAGTTTAGGGCAAGGTATTCATTAAGGCCATGGAACTGAATTGCTGAAGAGAAGTTAAGGTGCATATAATTGGAGATGATTACTGCTAGGTCTGGAATCATTCCTGAATTAAACATTCTTAAGAGGAAACACAACATTATTCAGACTATCATATTATTTTTCGAATGATAATTTTGTATACTTATTGATGGGGTAATTACATCGTTCACTTTTAAGGCAAAACTCAATAAATAATTTTGAGAGTTTATGTTTATCAGATCCTTGAATGCTAGGCATTGGAGATACAAAGATGGGCATGACACGGTCTCACCTCTTAGGAATCTTCAGCAATTCCTATCTGGGTATAGGATCACTAAATATAGCTGATTTCTAGAATTTTACTGCCACATGAAATTTGCGAGGTTTGATTTACTTGGATTGGTCAACTGAGAAAAAAATAGAGCTAATTATTACCTTTTAGGATTAGAAATAAATTTACTTTGTAAGTTTGGTGATTTTTTTTTTATTTTTGATTAAAAAAAATTTTTTTTTAATCTTTATTTATTTTTGGAGAGAGACAGAGACAGAGTGTGAGTGGGGGAGGAACAGAGGGAGGGAGACACAGAATCTGAAGTAGGCTCTAGGCTCCGAGCTGTCAGCACAGAGCCCAATGCGGGGCTCAAACTCTCAAACTGTGAGATCATGACCTGAGCTGAAGTCAGATGCTTGACTGACTGAGCCACCCAGGTGCCCCAGTTTGGTGACTTTTTTAAAAGTAATTTTTAGTTAAGTTGACAGTATTTAAAAAAAAATAACCTCCAATACTGTTGATTTTGACACTAGATATGTAACAGTTGTTTATTTAACAAATATTTACTAAGTGCTACTTTGTACCAGGTACTAGTCCATACTGCTGTGGCAAGAATCCCTGCCCTCAGTAGAGTTTACATTTTAATCAGAGGAGGCTGATAATAAAAAAGTAAAGGACATTGTATCAGTTTGTGGCAAGTGCTATTTTAAAAAATAACACAGTGGGGGGTGGGGGGGGTGCCTTGGGTGGTTTAGTCAGTTAAGCTTCCAACGTCAGATCAGGTCATAATCTCAGTTCCATGTGTTCGAGTGCTGCAACAGCTGCTCTGCTGTCAGTGTGGAGCCCACTTCAGATCCTCTGTCCCCCCCTCTTTCTGTCCCTCCCCCACTCATATTCTGTCTCTTTGTCAAAATAAATAAATAAATAACTTAAAAAATTTTTTTTTTAGATAACACAGGGAAAGTGGATAGGAAGTGCAGGGAGGTAGGGATGGAGTTTGCAACTTTATTTATTTTTTAATGTTTGTTTTTGAGAGAGAGAGTGTGTGCACTTGGGAGGGGCAGAGAGAGAGAGAGAGAGGCAGACACAGAATCTGAAGCACGCTGCTGCCAGCACAGAGCCCAACGCGGGGCTCGAACTCATGAACCGTGTGTGAGATCATGACCTGAGCCAAAGTCGGACACTTAACCTGACTGAGCCACCTAGGTGCCTGGAGTTTGCAGTTTTAAATCTGGTGATCAAGAAGTCCTAATTGAGAAAGTGGTATTTGAGAAAAGATATGAAAGAGGTGGTGGAAGCAAATGCAAAGATCCAAATATGGAAGCTTGCTTGTCACTTTTGAAATATAGGCCACCAACATGAGTGAAGTAGAGTGAGGAGTGAAGGAAGATGAGGTCAAAGAGAAAATAGGGCCAGACCTTGTGGGGCCTTGTAATAACTTTGGCTTTTACCCTGAGTAAGGTTGGAAGCCGCTGGAAGGCTTTGAGCCAAGTATCACTCTGCAGCTATGTGGGAAATAAATAATAGGAGGACAAGGGCAGAAGCAGGAGTCCAATTAATAGTGTTAACAAGGCTTCGCCTGGGTGGCTCAGTCGGTTAAGTATCCGACTTCAGCTCAGGTCATAATCTCAAGGTTCGTGGGTTTGAGCCCCTCATCAGGCTCTGTGCTGACAGCTCAAAGCCTGGAACCTGCCTCAGATTCTGTTTCCCTCTCTCTCTGCCCCTCCCCCACTCGTGCTTTGTCTCTCTCTCTCTCAAAAATAAACATTAAAAATAAATAAATGTGTTAACTATCCAGGTGAGAAAGGGTTTGGCTTGGACCTAGGTCAATGCAGTGGACTTATTGAGATATAGTAAGGTTCTAGATGTATTTCAAAGGTAGAACCACAGGATTTTCTGACAGATAAGATGTGGCTTGAGAGAGAAAGAGTGGTCATGACATAAACAACTGACAAGATGGAGTTGCTGTTAACTAAGTAGAAGACTGCAGAAGGGACAGACTTATGGTAGAGGGCTGAAGAGTTTGGTTTTGGATGTATCAATTTGAATGCCTGTTAGATATCTGAATGGAGATCCCTTTTATTTGCGAACTGATTTAAGACTACACATTTTATTTTAGTCTGCTCTTCTGTAAAATGGAAGTTTATGCAGAATGACCTTCAAAGTCCCAAGGAGCCATAAGACCAAGAAAAACACTGCCAAGTTCAGCTTGATGGGAAATAGTTTTATTAAGGGGACTTATGGACAGAAACATGTCTTGGGTGGCTGCAAGGCGGGTAGATCTCCACACCCCACTTCCTGTAAAACCTGCTTTTATAGCTCTAGAGGCTAGGGAGTACATACTAGGAGACCACCAGGGAGGAAACTGAGAGAATGGGTATGTGATATAGTCAAACTTCCAGAGCAGATAAAAAAAATGTTGTGTATCTGAAGGATGTACTTAAGGGTGCTGTCAAACAAAAGGAAAGAATGAGGGTGGGGCCTATTATCAAGAAGGCTTCAGATCACAGAGCAGTCATCATGGTATCAGTATGGTTTACATGGCTAGCGGCACCAATGCCAAGTGCTTTGTGTGTGGTTGTGCTTTGATTCATACCGTGCATAATTACAGCGAAGTGAATTGTGAAATGAATTTTAAGGGGTAGACTTTATTATGTTGTATTTTTTGTTGTTAAGCACACTATGTAGAGGTACTGAGCAGGTGCCCATTTCTTTCACACTAATTTCCAACTAAAACCAGATATTCTTTGAAAGTTAGTTTCAGGAGATTGATTTGCAAACGTTAGTTGAAAGGGGACGTGGATGCCTGGTCCATTGGATGTTGTAATATTACCATTCTAGAATCAGAATGGGTTTGTTCCACTCCCTGAGACAAATTATTAAAATGCTGAGATTTGTGATTTGCCCAAGGTTTGACAGGGTAGTGTTGACTGGTTAAGTCACTGATCCAGTAGCCTTTGAATTTGATTATTCTATGCTGCCTGCTCAGGCTGATGTTCCTACCTAACAGTTTGCTTTTCTTTTACTCAATTTCAGCATTTATTTATTTACTTATTTTTAAATAAATAATTTTTTTAATGTTTATTCCTTTTTGAGAGAGAGACAGACAAAGCTTGAGCGGGGGAGGGGGACACAGAGAGGGAGACACAGAATTTGAAGCAGGCTCCAGGCTCAGCTATCAGCGCAGAGCCCAAAGCAGGGCTCAAACTCATGAACCGTGAGATCATGACCTGAGCTGAAGTCCGACACTCACCCAACTGAGCCACCCAGGCGCCTCTCAGCATTTATTTATTGTAAAATTTCAATCTTAGTATTTTGTGGTGTTTCACCATCCTGTTGCAGTATCCTTTAGGAGATTCTTTTATTATTTGGGAATTTTTTGACTCTGTAGTCCTTTGAAGCTTGGGAAACATAGTCTTTTGACTTAGCAATTCTGTGACATTGGGAAAGCACAATTTCTCCATTTCTTTATACTTGCATAATTTTTTTGCAATATTTCTTTTTGCAATATTACACTTTGCCTTAATACTGCAGTTTCCAATCTAAACATTTCCTTAGTAAGTTGATCTCCTATGAGTTCTATATGTACTATATTCTGCATATTATATTGCATATATTAGGATGAATAATTTGATATATCTGTTAAATATTGGTATTTAACCAGTTGGTATTAGTGACTGAGCTCAGATGAACGTAAGTAACAGGTGGAAGACTTCATGAGTATTTCCATGAGTGAAATATGAGCAGTTATCACATCAAGACCAAGTTATTAAAACAAAATTGAGAGCTGCAGCAAATATGATTCAGGATATAATAATTATTGTTTATTTTTTCCAGACATTAGATTTACTGTTTGTCTGTTGATTTATTTTGAGATTTCTCCAAGCCAAAATGAATGTTATATATAAATTTTGAATCTCTAGATTAGTCTATTCTTTAAGACTTAATTTTAACTATATGTTTATGTACTCTTTTCTACCCAAAAATACCATTAAGAGAGAGCTCTCTGGCTTCTTTTTGCCACTGCTAGCATAGCATCAAGTGTTGTTTTCCTCTACTGTCATGTCTTTGTAAACCTTTTGTTTTTGTAATTTTATTGTTAGGAATTAATATTTAGAGGTAAACTTAGAAATACCAGAAAATTCAGTCATTTTTAAATTTGGTAAAACTGTACTGTTAGATGTTAAATTCAGTTTCTGTTCCTAAGTTTTCTTCTGCTATGATGCAACTTCATATATAAGCTACACTATAAAAAAGGGTCATCATAAAATATGATTTATATTATTTTTAAGATTATAGGTATAATTATTCCTACTGATAAATCATTTATTTATTCTTTCTACCAATACTTAAAGAGGATCTATTAGATATATAATTAAAATTAAGAATCTAGAAATGCCTTCTGAAAACAGTATGGTAGATGAGCAAATAGAAATCAAGGTAAAAAGTGAGTCTTAAGAGAGAGGCACAAAGTACTATATGCAACTTTAAGAGAAATATAGACATTGAGACAGACAGAGGTGGTCTAAGTCCAGAGAAACTTATAAAGAAATAATGAAATAAAAGCACACAAACAACAGCATATCATATGTGATATAAAATGGATAGTTATTAAATCTGTTTGCTTGGACAGTGGCATGTATACCAAGGGGATATTTAAAGCAATCATTTAGAGAAGTTAAAGATACTTTAGACCTTAGAAACTTGACTGCAATTTTTCCCACTATTTTTCAATACTACACTTTTTCTCCCTTTTTTGTTTTTCACCCATCTTTTGTTGTCTTATTTATTGCAGCCAGATTGTCTACATTGCTTCCTGACAGGTCACCCTCTTGTGCTTCATTTTACAGGTACATCTTACACAGGCAGCTTTAACTAGGCTAGTCTTCCCTGGTCTTTTTCATTTTTTAACTCCTTTAGGTCTTAAAATATATTGTTTTATTACAATAAAAGTTTTATGCCTTTAGTTCTACAGATTGCCATCTCTGTTTAGTTTTAATTAATTATTATTACTTTTTTAAAAGTAGACTCCATGCCTAACAAAGGGCTGACCTCAGGAGTAGCATGCAGGTGCCCCCTAGATTGTCCTCTCTTTAAGCACAGAATCACCCTGATAGACTGAATTCTGAAGGCAGCGATTATACTTCTCTTATTCGCTGTTGTACCTTTAGCATCTGCCACAGTACTGTTGTATGTAGTAGTTGTTCAGAAACATTTTCAGCTGACTGGAGAAGAGATTTATATTACTTTGGCCTTCATAGAATACACAGGATATATAGGTTGCCCCAAATACACTTTTGGCAGATGACTCACACCCCAAAAATTTAAAGTAAAAACTTTTTTTCTGATAAATACGGTAGTTCTCTGATTTGCTTTTTAGTATATATAGATATAATTTATTGCCAGATGTCTCTTTGGTTTGTGGGTTACTTTTCATAGCTAACTTTACTCTTTGGTATTCTCCATTAAATGGATTGAGGATTACAATTTTAAGTGGGTTTTTTGGCAGTTAAACTAATTTGGATAAATTTGTAAATCGCTTGTCTTTTAGAGTGCTTGTCCTAATTGGTTTCATTTGATGTTTAATTATACAGTTCAGTCTTGTATAACTTTTGTACAATAGAGCTATCTCATTTTTGTTAATATTTTTAATATAAAAAAATTTAAAAATATTTATTAGAGTAGTAGTAATACCAGTGGTAGAGAGAATGAAGGAAATCATAAATGGTTAATTTATCTTAGAATTTAAGCAGTAGTATTATTCCAGTGTGAAATACAACTGTATTTTTTAAAAGTGCATCACAGCTAAATATTTTTATCATATCATTCCTTTCCTCTTCCTTCCCTTAAACTTGCTCCCTCCTATGTCCCCTGTGTACCCATTCCCTACAGCGATCCCTGCTGGCTGTGGTGGAGATTGGTGTGCTGTGAATTTCCTAATCAAGGAATCTAAGAAACCCTGGCAACTGACTACTTGCTTTCACCAGGAATAGGGACCTTTTGTCTGAATTTCCTGCCCTCAGGTAATACCTCTATTCCCCATCATTTTGGGTTTCTTTTTCTTTTTATAAATGCAAGCGCTTATTATGCCCCACATAAAGATACTTTGAGAGTATTTTCTAATTCTTACTGTATTAGTCATACTGATCCCCCCCCCCCCCCCCGCCCCGTGTAGCTGAAGGCTCATGCAATTCCTCTCTTAGAATGTCTTTTCTAATACATGAGGTTTAGCAATGCATTTAGAGTTATAGCCAAATCTTTCTGTTGTTAAAAGAAAGTTTTATAACTTATAGTTAGCTATTTGGAAATAGTAATTAGCATTTGATGTAGTCTTTCATGGGTGAGATTTCATAGTCTCATGTAATTAATGAGGTATGAAGGCTCTTTTGATAAAGAGAATGTTTTCACCACTTTTCTTATTGAAGAACTTAAGAGTTTATTTTGTGTACTTAATGTTAATTGTAATCTTTATCAAACAGGTTTAAGTAAGTCTCAGGAATAGCAGTGAAAATAGAATTCATTTCTGAGGAATGTAAGGGCTTGTCACCCCATTTATTCCTTCCCTTCTCACCTACCCGTTTTAAAAATTTATTATCAGGGAAAGTATGTTGTAAAACCAGATACATGGAAATGGCACTGAATTTCTTTCAAGTTGGACTCAATGAAAAACCTAGAAACATATCATTGAACACTTTTAGTGCCTGGGAAATTTATCCACAGAAATAATTTGAACCTATTCTAAAAGTCTAGTAAGAAATTAGTAATTAGAGATTAACCATGATTGAGGCTCCTGGCTGGCTCAGTCAGTGGAACACGTGATTCTTGATCTCAGGGTTGTGAGTTTGAGCCCCACGGTAGGTGTAGAGATTACTTAAACAAAAAATCCTTGGGGCTCCTGAGTGGCTCAGTCGGTTGTGTCCAACTTCGGCTCAAGCCATGATCTCCTGGTCACAAGTTTGAGCCCTACATCAGGCTTTGTACTGACAGCTCAGAGCCTGGAGCCTGCTTCAGATTCTGTGTCTCTCTCTCTGCCCCTCCCCCACTCGTTCTCCCTTCTCTCTCTTAAAAGTAAATAAACATTAAAAAAATCCTTAAAAAAAAGATTAACCATAAGCAGAATTACCTAGTTACCTAGGAGTAATATGATATTTGATAAATTTACTGGCCATATGTTGGCAATTGTATGGATATGATCAATTAAATATTGTTTTCTAATATTCTTGTTTACCTTGATTCTATGCTATCATATAGGTATCTGGATCTAAACCAAAATTGCCAAGGGAAAGATGTCAAGCTTTAACCTTAAATAGACTGTTACGGAAACCTTTGTGATTATCTCTAGGATATTGATAGTTAAGGATATTGTTTATAAAGGCATTCAAAGATGGTTCTGATTTTGTATATAGTTCTAGTAAATCCCCTAGGACCTTTGTTGCTGAAGTATAGTCATAGCTGTAGTCCTTTGCTTTTTTTAATAATGATTTTTTTTAAGTTTATTTATTTTGAGAGAGAGAGCCTGCAAGAGCAGAGGAAGGGCAGAGGTAGAGAGAGAATCCCAAGAAGGCTCTACGCTGTCAGTGCAGAGCCCAACATTGGACTTGAACTCATGAATCTTTTTTTTTTTTTTTAATGTTTATTTATTTTTGAGAGAGAGACAGAGCACAAGCCAGGGAGGGGCAGAGAGAGAGGGAGACACAGAATCTGAAGCAGTCTCCAGGCTCTGAGC
The DNA here is from genome assembly GCF_024362965.1 of Panthera pardus. NCBI lineage: Eukaryota > Metazoa > Chordata > Mammalia > Carnivora > Felidae > Panthera > Panthera pardus. Next base: position 21,264,324 of record NW_026526991.1, read on the forward strand.
TGTCAGCATAGAGCCCAATGCAGGGCTTAAGCTCACGAACCGTGAGATGATAACCAGAGCCAAAGTCGGATGCTTAACTGTCTGAGCGACTCAGGCGTCCTCCAACTCATAAATCTTGAGATCGTGACTTGAGCTGAAGTCAAGAGTCAGACGCTTAACTAACTGAGCCACTCACACACCCCCTTTGCTTTTCTTAGATTACACTTCTTTAACATACTTTTTTTGCCCTGATTTGTGCTTAGCTTATTGAAGATGAGGTGTTACGATTTACACCACATTGTTTATTCAAGTCACCTACCAAACTTAATTCCTTTTTTCTCTTTATATTCTCATTTTAATCATTTATGATGCCTTTTTATTTAAATAACTCATAGATTTATCTTCTGTATCCTGAATCTAGTACATAGTAGACTAATTGGCACAAAGTAGATACCAGTAAGACTCGAATGTCTCTTTTGTTATGACCCAGATTTAACTCAGCATTTCTTGCATTACTCTTGTAAATAAGAGTAATACTTCTGGTCTAATACTTCTTTATTCCATACTTGGCAATGTTACTAGACATATCTTTCCAAAACACTAATTTTATTATTTAATTTCTTGTTAAATTTTTAAAAAATATTTATTTGAATTCTAGTTGGTTAATATACAGTGCAATATTGGTTTCAGGAGTCGAATTCACTGATTCATTACTTATATATAACACCCAGTGCTCATCACAACATGTGCCCTCCTTAATACCCATCACCCATCTAGCCCATCCCTCACCTGCTTGTCTCCATCAACCCTCAGTTTATTCTCAATTCTTAAGAGTCTCTTATGGTTTGTTACCCTCTCTTTTTTTCTTTTATTCCCCCTTCCCATATGTTCATCTGCTTTGTTTCTTAAATTCCACATATGAGTGAAATCATATGGTATTTGTCTTTCTCTGATTGACTTATTTTGCTTTGCATAGTAGTACACTCTAGCTCCATTCCTATCCTTGGAAATGGCAAGATTTCATTCTTTTTTTTTTTTTTAATGTTTATTTATTTATTTGAAGGGGGGAGGGGCAGAGAGGTGGCTGGGAGAGAGACAATCCCAAGCAATCTCTGTATTATCAGTGCAGAGCCTGACTTGGATCATGATCTTACAAACTGGGAGGTCATGACCTGAGCCAAAATCAAGAGTCAGACCCTCCACCGACTGAACCACCAATGTGCCCCAAGGTTTCATTCTTTTTGATGACTAATGTTCTATTATACACACGCACACACACACACCATGTCTTCTTTATCCATTCAGCAGTTGATGGACATTTGGGCTCTTGCCATTATCTGGCTGTTGTTATTAATGCTGCTGTAAACATTAAGGGGCACGTACCCCTTCAAATCTGTATTTTTGTATCTTTTTGGTAAATACCTAGTAGTGTAATTGCTGTGTCATAGTGTAGTTCTATTTTAGCTTTTTGAGGAATGTTCATACTGTTTTCCAGAGTGGCTACACCAGTTTGCATTCCTACCAACAGTGCAAGAGGGTTCCCCTTTTTCCACATCCTTACCAATACCTGTTGTTTCTTGTACTGTTAATGTTAACAATTCTGGCAGGTGTGAGGTGGTATCTCATTGTGATTTTGATTTGTATTTCCCTGATAATGAGTGAAGTTGAGCATCTTTTCAATGTTTTCTTTAGAAAGTGTCTATTCATGTCTTCTGCCCATTTGTCCCTGGATTATTTGGGTTTTTTTTGGGTTTTGAGTTTGAAGTTTTTATAGATTTTGGATACTAACCTTTATCAGCTATGTCATTTGCAAATACGTTCTTCCATTCTGCAGGCTGCCTTTTAGTTTTGTTGATTGTTTCCTTCACTGTGCAGAAACTTTTTATCTTGATGAAGTCCCAATAGTTTATTTTTGCTTTTGTTTCCTTTGCCTCTGTCCACTTGTCTAGTAAGAAGTTTCTGTGGCCAATGTCAAAGAGGTTGCTGCCTGTGTTCTATAGGATTTATTGGTTTCCTGGCTCACATTTAGGTCTTCAATCCATTTTGAATTTATTTTATTTTATTAAAAAAATTTTTTTAATGTTTATTTTTGAGAGAGAGAGAGAACATGAGTGGGGAGGGGCAGAGAGAGAGGGAGACACAGAATCTGAATCAGGCTCCAGGCTCTGAGCTGTCTGCACAGAGCCTGACATGGGATTCGAACTCATGAACTGTGAGATCATGACCTGAGCGGAAGTTGGATGCTTAACCCACTGAGCCACCCAGGTGCCCCTTGAATTATTTTTGTGTATGGTGTAAGAAAGTGGTCCAGTTTCATTTGTCTGCATGTCACTGTCCAGTTTTCCCAACAACATTTGTTGAAGAGACTGTCTGTTTTTCATTGGATATTCTTTCCTGCTTTGTTGAAGAATAGTTGACCATATAGTTAGTCGTGGGTCCATTTCTGGGTTTTCTGTTCTGTTCCATTGATCTGTGTGTCTGTTTCTGTGGCAGTACCATACTGTGTTGATTACTACAGCTTTGTAATATAGCTTGAAATCTGGAATCATGAAGCCTCCAGTTTTGTTTTCTTTTTCAGGATCATTTTGGCTATTCAGGGTCTTTTTTGGTTCTACACAAATTTTAGGATTGTTCTGGCTCTGTGAAAACTGCTGGTGGTATTTTGATAGGGATTGCATTAAATGTGTAGATTGTTTGGGGGTAGTATAGACATTTTAATAATGTTTGTTCTTCCAATTCATAAGCATGGAATGTTTTTCCATTTCTTAGTGTCCTCTTTAATTTCTTTCCTGAGTGTTCTGTAGTTTTTAGGTAATAGGTCTTTCACCTTTTTGGTTAGGTTTATTGCAGGGTATCTTATTGTTTTTGGTGCAATTCCAAGTGTGATCAATTCCTTGATTTCTTTTTCTGCTGCTTTGTTATTGGTGTACAGAAATATAACTGATTTCTGTACATTGATTTTATATCCTGTGACTTTGCTGAATTCATGTATTCTAGCAATTTTTTTGAGTTTTCCATATAGAGTATCATTTTATCTGCAAATGGTGAAAGTTTGACTTCTTCCTTGCCATTGTGGATGCCTTTTATTTCTTTTAGTTGTCTGATTGCTGAGGCTAAGACTTCCAGTACTATAATAAATAGTAATGGTGAGAGTGGACATCCTCGTCTTGTTTTTGACCATAGAGGAAAGGCTCTCAGTTTTTCCCCATTGAGAATATTAGCTGTGGCTCTTTCATATGTGGCCTTTATGATGTTGAGGTATGTTCCATCTATCCCTACTTTGTTGACGGTTTTTGTCAAGAATGGATGCTGTATTTTGTCAGAATCTTTTTATCCATCTATTGACAGGATCAATGGTTCTTATCCTTTCTTTTATTAATGTGGTGTATCAGTTGATTGATTTGCAGATATTGAACCAGCTCTGCAGCCCAGGAATAAATTCCACTTGATTTTGGTGAATACTTTTAATGTACTTTTGAATTTGATTTGCTAGTATCTTGTTGAGAATTTTTGCATCCATGTTCATCAGGGATATTGGCCTGTAATTTCTCTGTTTTAGTTGGTTCTTTGTCCGATTTTGGAATCAAGGTAATGCTGATCTCGTAGAATGAGTTTGGACGTTTTCCTTCCATTTCTATTTTTTGGAACAGTTTGAGAAGAATAGGTATTAACTCTTCTTTAAATGTCTGGCAAAATTCCCCTGGGAAGCCATCGGTCCCAGGGTTTTTGTTTGTTGGGAGATTTTTGAATATTGACTCAGTTTCTTTGCTGGTTATCTGTTCAAAGTTTTTATTTCTTCCTGCTTCAGTTTGGTAGTGTTTAAGTGTCTAGGAATTTGTCCATTTCTTCCAGATTGTCCAGTTTGTTGGCATATAACTTTTCATAGTGTTCTCTTATAATAACTATATTTCTGTGGTATTGGTTGTTATCTCCCCTTTCATTCATGGTTTTAATTATTTGGGTCCTTTCTCTTTTGTTTTTTGATAAGTCTGGCTAGGGGTTTACCAATTTTATTAACTCTTTTGAAGAACCAGCTCTTAGTTTTGTTGATCTCTTATACTGTTTTTGTTTGTTTGTTTTTATATCATTTATTTCTGCTCTAATCTTTATTATTCCCCTTCTGCTAGCTTTATGCTTTATTTGCTTTCCTTTTCTAGCTCCTTTAGGTGTAAGGTCAGTTTGTGTATTTGAGACTTTTCTTGCCTATATTGCAATATACTTTCCTCTTAGGGGGAAGCAGCCTTTGCTGCATCCCAAAGGTTTTGGACCATCTTGTTTTCATTTTCATATGCTTCCATCTATTTTATATTTCTTTTTTAATTTCCTGGTTAATCCGCTCATTCTTTAGTAGTATGTTCTTTAATCTCCATGTATTTATGGTCTTTCCAAATTTTTTCTTGTGCTTGAGTTCAAGTTTCATAGTGTTGTGGTCTGAAAATATGTACGGTATGAGCTCAATCTTTTTGTACGTGTTGAGACCTGATTTGTGACACAGTATGTGATATATTCTGGATAATGGTCCATGTGCATTTGAGAAGAATGTATATTCTGCTGCTTTAGGATGAAATGTTCTGAATATATCTGTTAAGTCCATCTAGTCCAATGTGTCATTCAGAGCCATTGCTTCCTTGTTGATTTTCTGCTTAGATGATCTGTCCATTTCTGTAAGTGGGGTATTAAAGTCCCTTACTATTATTGTATTATTAACAATGAGTTAGTTTATGTTTGTTATTAATTGATTTATATATTTGGGTACTTCCAAGTTGGGGGCATAAATATTTACAATCATTAGATCTTCTTGATGGATAGACCCCTTATTTATGATGTAATGCCCTTCTTCATCTCTTGTTATAATCATTGGTTTAAAATCTCATTTTTCTGATATAAGATGGCTATTCCAGATTTCTTTTGATGTCCATTATCATGATAGATGGTTCTTCATCCCTCACTTTCCATCTGCAGGTGTTTTTGGATACAAAATGAGTTTTGTAGGGGCACCTGGGTGGCTCAGTCGGTTAAGCATCTGACTTCACCTCAGGCCATGATCTCTCAGTCCATGAGTTTGAGCCCCTCGTTGGGCTCTATGCTGACAGCTCGGAGCCTGGAGCCTGCTTCAGATTCTATCTCCTTCTCTCTTTGTCCCTCCCCCACTTGCACTCTGTCTTTCTCTCTCTCAAAAATAAATAAACATTAAAAAAATAAATGAGTTTTGTAGGCAGCGTATAGATGGATCTTGTTTTTTGTTTTTTGTTTTTTTTTTTAATCCATTCTGACACCCTGTGTTTTTTGATTGGAGCATTTAGCCCATTTACATTCAGAGTGATAATTTAAAGATATGAATTTAGTGCTATTGTGTTACCTGCAAAGTTGGTTCTGGTGATATTCTCTGTTCCTTTCTAATCTTTGTTCCTTTTGGTCTTTTTTCCCCCCAACTCAAAGTGTCCCCCTTAAAGTTTCCCTTAATATTTCTTGCAGGGCTGGTTTAGTGGTCATGAACTCTTTTAGGTTTTTTTTTGTTGTTTGTCTGGGAAACTCTTTATCTCTCTTTCTATTCTGATTTCTATGCCTTGTTGGATAAGGTATTCTTGGCTGCATATTATTCCCATTCAGCAGTTGAATATATCCTGCCTTTCTCTTCTGGCCTGCTGAGTTTCTGTGGACAGATCTACTGACCTGATCTGTCTTCGTTTGTAGGTGAAGGACTTATTTTTCCCTTGCTGCTGTCAGGATTTCTTCCTTCTCTGTATTGTATGAATTTGACTATGATATGCCTTGGCCTTGGCTGGCTTTTATTGAATTTAATGGGAGTTCTTTGTGCTTCTTGGACTTTGATGTCTTTGTCTTTCCCCAGATTATGGATGTTTTCAGCTATAATTTGTTCAAATAAACCTTCTGCCCCTTTTTCTCTCTCTCTTCATTTTCTGGGACTCTTATGATGCAAATATTAATTATGTTTTATAAGTTGCTGAGTTCTCTAAATTCACCTTTGTAATCTATTACCTTTGTTTCTCTTGTATTTCCAGCTTCATTATTTTCCATAGTTTTATCTTTATCACTGATTTACTCCTCTGCTTCATCCGTCTTTGTTCTTGTGGCATCTATTCGAGTTTGCATCTCAGTTATAACATTTTTAATTGACTAGATTTTAGTTTTTTTATGTTTGCAGTAAGGGATTCTCTAGTGTCTCCTATGCTTTTTTCCAAGCCCAGCTAGAATCCTTATAATTGTTGTTTTATTCTAGTTCAGACATCTTACTTACATTTCTACTGATTAAATCTCTGGCTGCCATTTCTTCCTGTCCTTTCTTTTGTGGTGAATTCGCCGTCTTGTTATTTTGGAGGTCAAAAAAAATAAAATAAAAAATAAAATAAATTTAAAAATTAAAAAAGAATAAAGGAAGTAGATCCTGGATGTGTTTTGGTCTTCTTGTTAAGAGAAGCTTGATAGGAAAAAAAACCCAAAAAGGATAATAAAATTTAAAGTACTTAAAATTAAAATTACTCTTTCTGTATACAAAACAAAAAACAAAAATAAAACAAACTCAAAGGAAGTTAGATCCAGTTTCCCCAAGAGCTGATGCTTTGCAGCACTCTGATCAGTAGGCTTGGTGCCTCTGAGAGGCTTGTGCTGGTCATCTGAGGGAAGGGGCCTGCTGCTCTGATTCTCTGGTGCACTTGCCCAAGTGGAGATGGCGTCTGCAGGATGCAGGTGGGCAGAGCTTGGTGTAAGTGGTTCTGGTCTTCATTTGGTGGTGCCGTTTTTGTCTCACTGAGGCCCACCACTGCTGGTTGACGAGGGGTAAATATTGCTTTGCCCCACTCTCCCATCTTTAGATAAGGAAGCCCATGCCTAGCACTCCCTAGGAAGCCTTCACAGATGAACAAATTATTGCCCCCCTGTGTCCCCGGCTTCCATCAGATTTCTGCCCTCACCTTTTGTCTGAGCTGTCCACCTGTCAGCACTCCTGTGTTTTATCTCCTGTGAGGCTGGTTTTCAAAACTACACTTCAGTGAATCCAGTGGAACAGACCCATGCTGATCCTTTGGGGGAGGGTCTTGCGGCGCTGTATCCTGTGCTGGCTTATCCCAGAAAACAGTTGTGCCACAGCACAGTGTTTGGATTTTATGGTAAGTTGTAAAACACAGCCAGTGCCAGGGTTTGCTGCTCTCAACCTGTGTCTTTGTTCCCATGCCAGTGAATGGGGTAGCTTGATGGTGCCAGCAGGGTCCTTTGAGTGCAGAGAGGCTATATCACCTCTACCAAATGCACTCTAAGCAGGGGAACTGCTGCTTCTCCTGCACTCAGGAGATCCTGAGACTGCCTAGCCAGCTTCTAGGGCTCCACCCTCTTTCCCCCAAGCAGTGTTAGGCGTGACCCTGGCAACAGCACTAACTTCTCAAACTTCATACTCTGCTCTCGACTGTTTATAAAAATTGGTAGTATTTAAACCCTCCCCTTTTTCCCAGTCAATGGTTTTGGGGAACAGTTTTCGTGTGCAGGTCCCTGTACATGTTTTCACTTTTTAATTTTAATTTTTTTTTTATTTTTCTCTCTTATTCTCTCTCACTCCTCTCTCTGCGATCTGGGCTGTCTCCTCTGCTGCGGCTGTGGCACTTTTCTCCCCCAAATCAACTCTCTGCAACGCCTACCTTCCATGGGTCATTTTTTCTGCTTGTAGACTTGCAACTTTGTTCTCTAAGACCTCTGATTGATTTCTTGGGTATTCAGAATGATTTGATATTTATCTAGCTGTGTTCAAGGTAGGAGGCAAGCTTGGGGTCACCCTACTCCTCCACAATCTTAACTTTCTCCTCAAAGTCTTTCATTTTTTTAATTGAAATATAATTGACACAATATTCCATTAATTTTAGGTGTACATCATAGTGAAATTTTATACTGTTCATTTTAAAACGATCCCACAATAAGTCATCATCTGTCACCATACAAAATTGTTACAATATTGTTGGCTATAGTACTTATGATGTGCATTACATCCCCATGGCTTACTTATGTTGTAACTGGAAATATGTACCTCTTAAAATCCTTCACCTATTTTGCCCAGCCCCCAACCCCCTCTCCAGTCTGGTAGCTTGCTTCCTACATCTGTGAGTCTCTTTCTTTTTTGTTTGTTCATTTGCTTTGCTTTTTAGATTCTACATATAAGTCAAGTCCTATGGTATTTGTCTTTGACTTCTTGTAACATAAAACCCTCTAGGTCTATCCATGTTTTAAATGTCAAGATTTCATTCTTTTTTATGGCTGAGTAATATTCCATTGTGTATATATACACCACATCTTGTTTATCCATTCATCTATTGATGGACAGTTAGATTGCTTCCTTCCCTTGGCTAATGCTACAGTGAACATAGATGTGCATATATCTCTTTGAATTGGTGGTTGTTGGTTTTCTTGGATAAATACCTAGAAATTTAATTGATGGATTGTGTGGTAGCTCTAATTTTAATTTTTTGAGGTGCCTCCATATTGTTTTACATAGTGGCTGCACCACTTTACATTCCTACCAACAGTGTATGAAGGTTCCCTTTTCTTCACATCCTTGCCAACACCTGTTATTTTTTGTCCTTTTGATAATAGCCATTCTGACTGGTATGAAGTGATATCTCCTTGTGCTTTTGCTTTGTATTTCCCTGATGATTATTGATGTTGAGCATCTTTTCATGTGTCTGTTGGCCATTTGTATGTCTTCCTTAGGAGAATATTCAGATCCTTTCCTCATTTTTAAGTAGGTTTTTTTTTAAATGTATGTATTAAGTTGTGTAAGTTCATTGTATATTTTGGATATTAATCCCTTATCAGATGTATAATTTGTAAATGTCTTCTTCCATTCAGTTAGGTTGTTTTTTATTTTGTTTAGGGTTTCTTCTGCTGTGCAAAAGCTGGTAGCTTGATATGATGCCATATATTCATTTTACCTTTTGTTGCCCTTGCCTGAGAAGACTGGTTCAAAAAAATATGAGTAAGACCAATGTTAAAAGGCTTATCATCTGTTTTCTTTTCCCCCCTAGGGATTTCATGGTTTCTGGCCTCACATTCAAATCCTTAATTCATTTTGAGTTTGTTTTTGTGGTCCAGTTTAATTTTTTTGCATATGGCTGTCCAATTTTCCCAATACCATTTATTGAAGAGACTATTTTTCCCCATTGTATATTCTTGCTTTCTTTGTTATAGATAGATTGAACATGTATGTGTGGGTTTATTTCTGAGCTCTCTTTTCTGTTTCACTGATATATGTGTCTGCGTTTTTATGCCAGTACTATACTGTTTTGATTACTGCAGCTTTGTAGTATTTGAAATCAGGAAGTGTGATAATCTCTAGCTTTGTTTTTTCTCAAGATTGTTTTGGCTGTTCAGGGTCTTTTCGTGGATCCATGCAAGTTTTGGGATTCTTTGTTTTAGTTCTGTGAAAAATTCCATTGGTGTTTTGATGGGGATTGCGTTGAATCTATAGATTGCTTTGGGTAATACGGACATTTAAACACTATTAATTCTTCAGTTCCATGAGCACAGAATATCTTTCCATTTATTTTTGCTGTCTTCAATTTCTTTCATCAGTGTTTTACAGAATGTAGGTCTTTCATTCCCTAATAAAATTTATTCCTAGATATTTTATTCTTTTTGGTGCAGTTGTAAATGGGATTGTTTTCTTAATTTCTTTCTGATAGTTCATTATTAGTGCAATCTATTTCTGTATGTTAATTTTCATTTATTAGTTTGTATTAGTAGGTTTTTTTTTTGTGGAATCTGTAGGGTTTTCTATATATTGTATTATGTCATCTACAAATTGACAATTTTATTTCTTCCTTTCCAATTCTTAACTAACTACTGTGGCTAGGACTTTGAATACTATGTTGAATAAAAGTGGTGAGAGTGGGCATCATTGTCTTAGAGGAAATTCCTTCAGCTTTTCACTTTTCAGTATGATGTTAGCTGTGGATTTGTCATAGGGCCTGTATTATGTTGAGGGGTAGATTTCTTCTATAACCACTTTGTTGAGGGTTTTTATCATAAATAGATGTTGAATTTTGTCACATGCTTTTTCTGCATCTATTTAGATGATCATATGATTTTTATCCTTTGTTTTGTTAATGTAGTGTATTGGGTAAAGATTGGTAAAATATTTTTAATGGCTCATGTTCAAGCTTTTTAAAAAATAAATTTGTTTATAACAGAATTTTTTTGTTCAAAGGAATTTTAAAATAGAACAACTACGTAAGGTAGGCAAAGTAGGGCTCCTCTTGTTCTGTTAACAGAACAAGGATCAGGCTATGCTCATAAATTATCTTTTAGTAATTTAGTTGAATCAGTAACTAGGGCAATCAGCTATTATACCTTTTCCCTTTTTATTTGTTCTCACAGCTATGTTGAATCATGAGTAATCTCCTTAGGAGCACTGTGAGAACAATACTGATGTATAGGATGAAACTCACATTCCTCAGCATCCGATACAAGAGTCCTTCTTGATCTGGCCTTCAGTCCATCTTTCAAAGGCATACTATTTCTTCACAAACTGCATGATGCCTTGTATTTCAACCATGCCTACTTATGTGATCCTATAACTGTGAACATGGCAGTTGGCTGTTCCTAAAATGTCCTCTTCTCTCCTGTTCACCTGGAAGAAACATTACTCTTAAAAAACACAGCTCAAGTTCTTTCTTCTCCATGAAGCCTTCCCAAAACAGTATTTTTGACAAATGATTATCACTTCTTTGGTACCTCCATCTTATTCTATTTTCATTTTTTTAAACAATTTTTTTTAACATGTATTTATTTTTTGAGAGACACAGAGAGACAGAGCATGAGCAGGGGAGGGGCAGAGAGAGAGAGAGGGAGTCACAGAATCCAAAGCAGGCTCCAGGCTCTGGGCTGTCAGCACAGAGCCCGACGCGGGGTTCGAACTCACTAGCCGTGAGATCATGACCTGAGCTGAAGTCGGACGCTTAACTGACTGAGCCACCCAGGTGCCCCTATTTTCATTTTTAGTGTAATATCTGTCACACAGTGTTTGGCACATAGTAAAACTGTAAGGACTGCCATGACTTGCTTATGTGCTTATCTCTAATAACTGTGAGGTTTTTGAAAGTTGTAATTATGTCTTATTTGTCTAAGGTATCCAAGAGTCTAATCATTGGTCAGTTTTTGCCATGAAGGATGCATGTCTCGTTGTGTCAGATCTTCCAGTGTTTCAACGAAATTAGGAAACCCAGATTTTTTTTTTTTTTTTTTTTTTTAAATTTTTTTTTCAACATTTATTTATTTTTGGGACAGAGAGAGACAGAGCATGAACGGGGGAGGGGCAGAGAGAGAGGGAGACACAGAATCGGAAACAGGCTCCAGGCTCTGAGCCATCAGCCCAGAGCCTGACGCGGGGCTCGAACTCACGGACTGCGAGATCGTGACCTGGCTGAAGTCGGACGCCCAACCGACTGCGCCACCCAGGCGCCCCAGGAAACCCAGATTTTAATACAAGGTGTGCTAATTGTAAATGTTAGCCACACATTTAGGTTTTTTAAAACACTATGCAGACAGACAAAATGTACTTGTGGGTAAAACATAGCTCACAGGCTGCCAACTTTGCAACCTTTCCATTCTTTAAAAGTGTTCAATTCTTTAAATGTGAAAAAATTGGCTAGACAAGATTGGTTGATTTCCTTTATATGTGTATTATAAAAATAACCAAGCCAAACAAACTCTGTAAATTGAGAATACTTAAAAAAAAAAAGAGAGAGAATTTATTATGAGCATAACTTGATCCTTCTATTAATGCCAGAGGTTTCTTTAAAGAAAATAGCACTTATGACTGAAATATTTAATAGGCCTCAAATTGACATTGAAAACTTGAAGGTAAGAATTGCCATATACTCCTACAATGCCTAGGAAATGTTCATTAAATATTGTTGAATTGAAAATTGATCAGTATGATAATGAAATGATGATTGATCTTGAAATTCCTTTTAAATTAAAATTATACAAATTTGATTATAGTCTTGGCTCTGCCTTGATGTGACCTTAGCAGTTGACTTAAACCCTTCTGGGCTTCACATTTCATACTGTAAAATGACGATGTTGGATTAGAGGAACTTTTCAGGTGCTAAAATTCTAAAATTATTTGATATTCTTTGATAGTATAACGGCTGCTTATGGATCTACTCAGTTTTGTTTTTTTTTTTAACTTGGCTGAAAACTGCCCATATCTTCAGATTATGAGTAGTATGCTTTTCAAAAAGCTGTGACTCAAATATCTTAAAAATTCTTTTTTTTTTTAATTTTTATTTTTTTAACGTTTATTTATTATTGAGAGAGAGAGCATGAGCATGGGAGGGGCAGAGAGGGAGACAGAATCTGAAGCAGGCTCCAGGCTTCTGACCTGTCAGCACAGAGCCTCCCAAACCATGAGATCATAACCTGAGCTGAAGTCAGACGCTTAACCGACTGAGCCACCCAGGAGCCCCTTAAAAATTCTTTTAAAAAAAATAATGTTTATTTTGAGAGAGAGCATGCACATGTATAAGCCAGGAAGGGACAGAGAGAAAATCCCAAGCAGGCTCCACGATTGGTGTAGAACCTGACATGGGGCTCAGTCTTACCACTGTGAGGTCATGACCTAAGTTGAAACCAAGAGTTGGATGCTTAACCAACTGAGCCAGTCAGGTGCCCCTTAAAAATTCTTATTTCCTTGTATTTCATTAAGTTAACTAGTCCATTTTCTTTTTTATTAGGAAGTATGTATACACCTGTACACATAGGTTTGTGTGTGTGTGTGTGTGTGTGTGTGTGTGTGTGTGTGTGTCAAGGTGTGTTCATTATAAATTACCTTCATTTTTGAGCATTCTCAATTTATAGTTTATCTTGATTATTATTGTAATATGCGATAAAGGGGATCCTGTCTCCCTGCCTCTACCCCACTTGCACACACGAACACTCCCCACCCCCCCCGAATAAATAAACATTAAAAAAAAAAAAAAGTGGGGAAGCTTGGTGGCTCAGTTGGTTGAGCATCCAACTTGGTTTCAGCTCAGGTCATGATCTCACAGTTCATGGGTTTGAGCCCTGTGTTGGGCTCTGCTTGCAGTGTGGATCCTACTTGGGAATCTTTGTCTTCCTCTTTGCCCCTCCCCTGCCACTGTGTGCATGCATGCAATCTCTGTCTCTCTCAAAAATAAATAAACATTTAAAAAAGTATATATGACTTAAACAGATTTATTGAAATATAATTGATTTACATGCAATTAAACTGCACATATTTAAGGTATACAGCTTGATAAATTTTGACATATGCCCTTAAGTTTCCTCATGCCCCTTGGTAATTTTCTCCTTCCTCTCCTCCTGCCTCATCTTTTATTATTGTATAATCTATTTCATGTAGATTAATTTGCATTTTCTAGAATTTTGTATAAGTGAATCATATAGTATACCTTTTTTTGACCTCTTGCCCTCGGCATAATTATTTTACAATTAATCTGTTTTATGCATTCTCTCTTACTGCTGAATATATTCCATTTTGAATATGTCACAAGGTGTTTATTTACCTACTGATGATCATTTAGTTTGTTTCCAGTTTTCTACTATTACAAATGAAGCTACTGTAAACATTCATGTATAAGTCTTTGTGAGGATACATGCTTTTTATTTCCCTTGGGTAAATGCCTAGGAGTAGAATGGTTGGGTTATAGATAGGTATATACATAAATTTTTAAGGAACTGGTAAACAGCTTTCCAAAGTGTACATGTTATGTTCTCACCAGCAAATATGTAAGATTAGAGTTCCAGTCGCTCCGCATCTTCAACAATACTCATTATTGTCAGTCTTTTTAATTTTCTCATTTTAGTGGTAAGTAATGGTGTGTTACTGTGGTTTTTAATTTGCAATTCCCAATTGACTGGCTATATTGTACATCTTTTCATCTGCTTATCTGCCATCTGTATGTCTTCTTTGGTTTGCGGGTCTGTTTAAATCTTTTGTCTAGCTAATTAATGAGTTGTCTTACTTTTGAATTGCAAGAGTTCTTTATGTACTGTAGACACAAGTCCTTTTTCAAACACGTTTCATAAATATTTTCTCTCCCTCTGTGGTTTCTCCTTTAGTAACAGTGTTTTTGATAGGCGGGTTTTTAATTTTGATAAAACTTAAAGTATTGGTTTCGCTTTTATGATTTGTGCATGTTTTTGTTATGTTAAAGAAATCTTTGCCAGGCCCAATATCACCAAGATTTTCTACTTTATTTTCTTACAGCAATTTTATAGATTCAGTTACTGGCTTTTGGTCTGTGATCTAGTTATATTTAAATGTTTGTTTATGATGTGAGGTAAGTATCAAGGTTTGTTTTTTTTTTTTCTTTTTCTTTTGGCAGTGGCTATACAGTTGTTCCCACAGTTTATTAAAAATGCTTTTTCTTATTGATTTGCTTTTGCACATTTGTTGAAAATCCCCTTACTATAAATTTGGTTCTATTTCAGGACGCTCCATTTTGCTCTGTTGTTCATTTGTCTATCTTTACACCAGTCTCAGACTATTTTGAATGCTGTAGGGTTTTGTTTTGTTTTGTTGTGGGGTTTTTTTTGTTTGTTTGTTTGTTTGCTTAATAAGTAAGCTCTTTGCCCAATGTAGGACTTGAACTCATGACCCCTGAGAGTTGCATGCTGTACTGACTGAGCCAGTGATGTGCCCCAGTGTAGGTTTTTAAGAAGTCTTGAAATTGGTAGTACAAGGCCTCCAACTCTGTTCATCTTTTTTAAAGTTAGACATTCTACATCTTATATATTTACATAAATTTCAGAATCAGCCTGTTTCTACCAAAAAGTCTGCTGGGCATTTGCTTAGGGTCTATAATTCTATTTGAGGAAACTTGACATCTTTAAAATACTGAGTCCTCTGATCTACCTATGTGTTATTTCTCCCTTTATTTATGTCTTTTAAAATTACAATATATAGGTCTTATATACCTTTATCAGATTTATCCCTAAAAATTTCATGCTTGTCATATTAATGTAAGTGGTACTTTAAAATTTTCAGTTTCCAATTGCTGCTAGCACATGGAAATAATGTATAATGTATGTTTTTTTTTTAGTGTAATACAACAAAATACAACAAAATAGATAAACTTTCTATATGCAACTTAAATGACCTTTTAAAATAAGGTTTTTATTTTGGAATACTTTCAGGTTTATAGGAAAGTGGTAAAGATAATACAGAGAGTTTTCATATACCTCACATCCCATCTCCCCAATTGTTTACGTGTGTGATTTCCTCTATGGTAGTTATTATTTATTCTTGAGAGAGAGAAAGAAAGAGAGACAGAGCATGAGCAGGGGAGGGGCAGAGTGAGAGGGAGACACAGAATCCGAAGCAGGCTCCAGGCTCTGAGCTGTCAGCACGGAGCTCGAAGCGGAGCTCGAACCCACGTACTGTGAGATCATGACCTGAGCTGAAGTCAGAAGCTTAACTGACTGAGCCACCCAGACTCCCTTCTGTTGCAGTTATTTTTATTTTTGTGGAGGGATTACCATATAGTGCAGTGAAACACTGTTCATTTATCTCATTTTACTAGGATATACTGGTCAACTTCTCTGCTGAAAGTCTGTATTAAAAATATTTTTCTGTGAAAAAAAAATAAGCTTTGGATTTCTTGCTTGCATTCATTCTATAAAAAATCAGTGCCAGGTTGGCAGGTTTATAAATATTTATTCTGAGCAGCAGTTCTGAGGCAGCCGTTTATTCCCCTGCACAATGTTCTCTGCTAAGTTACTAAAACAAAAATCTGCATATAAGAATTGCTGGAAAATTTTATTATTTAAGAAGTAATATCGGTGGAGAGGCCTATAGCAAAGATTTTTATTAGGCTTCTCATAGTTTTAATAAGAATTTTTCTGTGTTATGCTTTGGGTTTATGCTCTCAAACAATTTTCATGAGTCATTAGAACCTTTCATTTACCCCTTTGATATAAGGTATACATGACAGATTTTTCTATGGTTGAGAAAAACAAGATTTTAAGAATTAGCTATTCATGGCCTATTTAAAAAAATGAAAAGGACAGGATTCAATAGCATTGGAGTCCATCTCTTATTATTAATATTTTATATTAGTATGGTACATTTGTCTCAATTAATGAGCCAATATTTATAAACTATTATTTTTATTAAAATTTTTTTTAACATTTATTTATTTTTGAGAGACAGAGATACACAGAGTATGAGCAGGGTCGGGGCAGAGAGAGAGGGAGACATAGAATTCAAAGCAGGCTGCAGGCTCCGAGCCGTCAGCACAGAGCCCGATGCGGGGCCGAACTCACAAACCGCAAGATCATGACCTGAGCCGAAGTCGGACGCTTAACCGACTGAGCCACCTAGGCGCCCCTATAAATTCTTATTAAGTATAGCCTATACTTCATTTGAATTTCCTTAAGTTTTACCTAACGTCCTTTTTTTGTTCCTTTTTTACCTAACGTCTCATTGTGAATATCACATTATATTTAGTGATCATGTTTTTTAGGCTCCTCCTGGGTGTTTCTCACACTTTCCTTCATTTTGATGGTCTTGAGAGTTTTCAGTAAGATTGGTTAGATATTTTGTTGAGTGTGTCTCAATCAATTATTGTGTAATGTTTTTTCTCATGACTAGAATGGGTTATGGGTTTTTGGCAAAAAGATCACAGAGGAAAAATGCCATTTTTATTATGTCATATCAAAAGTACCTACTATCAACATGTCATATTGTCCATGTTGGCCTTTGTCAGATTCTCCACCATAAAGTTACTCTTTTGCTCACTTTCATACTGTATACTTTGGAAAGAAAAGCAGCCATACACAAAAGGAATGAAGGGTTATGTTCCACTTCCCTGAGATTGAAATAGAGAAAACATAAGTTATTTGGAAATTTTCTGTGTGGGAGATTTACTCTTATCTCCCAGTTGTTTACTCAATCATGTATTTATATCTATGTGGACTCATGTATATTTATTTTATATTTTGAGTTATAATCTAATAATTTATTGACCAAATTGTTCCAGCTTTAGCCATTGGGAGTTCTTTCACTTGTTTCCTGTGTCCCTTCAATTAATTTTATTTTTTTCTACTGCTCTTATATCCTGTAACCTTGCTCAACTCATTTATTAGTTTCTGTAGCCTTTTAAAAAGATTCTGTATGGTTTTCTATGCAGATGATCATGTCGTCTGAAGAAAAAAGGCAGTTTTATTTTTCAAACAGAATGTCTTTTATTTTTTTCTTGCCTCATTTTGTTGGCTAGAACCTGAATAGAAGTGGTAGGAGCAAATATCTTTGCCTTGTCTGTGTTTTAGGGACAAAACATTTTAATCTTTCATCTTTAAGTATGATTTTAGCTGTAGGATTTTCATAGATGTCCTCTGTAGTTTGGAGGAAGTTCTCTTCTGTTCCTAGTTTGTTGAGAGTTATTTTTCCATGCATGCTATTGACTTTTGTCCAGTGCTTTTTTATGTCTCATTGAGATCATCATGTGATTTTACTTTTTAATATGGTAAATTATGCTGGTTGATTTTTGAATGTTAAACCAATCTTCATACTTAGTCATGATGTACTTCTTATATATTTCTGTTAAACTGTGAGTTATACTTGCCTTGTGAAATCTCTGTGATAGGTTGTAATGACTTTTGAAAGAATGAAATAGGATAGAAAATATCAGACTGTATTAAACTATTGCTCTGTGAAATTTTCATTTTAATTGTGTGCGTGTTTCTGTAAGTACTAAAAGAAATAAAGTGTATTCCTTGACCTATCTTATATCAACATTTTTGAAAATAACTAGTTCACTTTTTGAGCCTGAAGATAATAAAGCATATAGAGTAGGGCAAGAAAGCAAGTAACTCTAAGAGGAGAGTGCCAGATTAAAAGGTGTAAATGGGGTTAGATAATGGAGGAAATGAGGAAATATGGGTTTCCTTAGAAAAGCTTCATCTGTTTTTCTTAGTTTTGAGTAGAGTTATCTTTATGTCTGCATGATGAAGTCCATGGACTATGGAAGGATGTAATTAGTTGCAGATTAATAACTTACTGTTCCTAGCCAAAGGACTTGATAGTCTATCAGATTTTGGGAAGTCTCTCCAGGAATATCTTCTCTTGTATGATCTTAACATGTAGTCTTAAGGTAATTTGTTCTCTTCTAGAAATACTGTTTTGAATAAAATCAAGCAAAAGCTACTAAATTTGCTTAAACATAGATACTGGTTTTTATAATAGGTCTTCATATACAATGAAAATTTAATCCTTGTAGGGAAGCACAATTTTGAGATACCAGCTAGTGATTTCACTTACTAGTTTATTTTATAGGTCTGAGTTGGGCCCAATTTAGGAGAATGGAACAATGATGGGAGAAGAATCTTTAATGGTACCTTTACGTACTTTTTTTTGAATATATTTTTTTAACTATTTATTTTTGAGAGAGAGTGTGTGCACGAGAGTGGGGGGTGGGATGGGGTGGGCAGAGTGAGAGGGAGACACGATCCAAAGTGGGCTGTGTGCTGACAGCAGAGAGCCTGATGCGAGTTCAAACTCACAAACCATGACATCATGACCAGAGCCAAAGTTGGATGCTTTACCAACTGAGCCACCCAGGCGCCCTTATGGTGCCTTTATGTTCTAAAATATTGGATCTATGTTTTCTGTCAGTCATACTCCTTTGTTATTTATCACCTTGATACTAAAATAGTATTTTAGTTTCAAATTTCTGAAGGAAAGAATCTGATTAAACAGCCTAGATGCCTTTTCAACTTCTAGATCAATTAGCTGTACCCAGGGTATGTTAAAATGTCTTAGGTATGCACCTTTCTCCTGTATTTATAGCCTTTCTCTGGGAAGATAGAATCACTGGTAGCTGGACAGCCACCCTAAGCAGTGTTTGTTTATTAATAACAAGTTAATTATGTTAAATAACAGTATTGAAAATCAAATTATAATATTGAAGTTTATTATCTGGATGGTTACAATTAATCCTTTTTCTTTAAGGCAGTGGTTTTGATTATCTTTTCTTTGGCTCTAAAAGTCTCCTTTGAAAATATGATAAAGTATCTTGGACCCCTTGAAGTTCTCCCAAGAACTTCAGATTACAAGTTTCATAATCAAACGATTTAACATGCATTGTTAAATTCCTTGTAAAATCTAGTTGTTCATGCTATAGCATGAAATATCACAGAATGGAGATGATTATTTCTGCTCTCTTTGCCACATCTACTGCGAGAATGAAGACCATTCTAGCAATCAGACCGCAGACATTCCAGAAAATGTCAACATCACTCTGAAGGGATGCACTGTTATTGTAAAGGGCTCCAGAGGAACCCTGTGAAGGGACTTTTCAGTCACATCAATGTAGGACTCAGTCTTGGAAAGTAAAAGAAGAGGCTCTGAGTTGACAAATGGTGGGGAAATAGAGAAAAACTGGCTATTGTTTGCACCATCTATAGTCATGTACAGAACATGATCAAGGGCGTTACACTGGGCTTCCATTACAAGATGTCTGTGTTCACTTCCCCATTAGTGTTGTTATTCAGGAGAATGGTTCTCTTGTCGAAATCCAAAATTTCTTGGGTGAAAAATACTTCTACAGGTGAGGCCAGGTGTTGCTTGTGCTGTATCACAAGCCCAGAACAATGAGTTAATTCTTGAAGGAAATGACATTGACTTGTATCAAACTCAGCTGCTCTGATTCAGCAAGCAATGGTTACACAATAAGGATATCAGAAAATTTTTGGATAGTATCTATGTTTCTGAAAAAGGGACAGTTCAGCAGCTTGATGAATAAGGTTTAAGTTGTCCAGCTACAGAAACAGCAAGATTCTGGATGATTTTTCAGACTTTTTTGTGATATTTTATTTTAAACTTTTTTAAGCGTTTATTCACTTTTGAGAGACAGAGAGTGAGTGGGGGAGGGGCAGTGAGAGAGGGAGACACAGAATCCAAAGCAGACTCCAGGCTCTGAGCTGTCAGTGCAAAGCCCAATGCAGGGCTCAAACTCATGGACCATGAGATCATGACCTGAGCTGAAGTCGGATGCTTAACTGACTGAGCCACCCAGGTGCTCCTTATTTGTGATATTTTAAAGATGTAATAAATGTTGTTTTGATTTGGCTCACTGAGCAATGGCCGAATGAATGATGGCCGAATGTCGGCTGCACCCAGGAACGCCCTCTGGACCCTGCTGCTGCCGGTGCCCCAGGACTGCGGCCAGGTGCCAGTCCGTCCCAGAAAAAGTTCGCAAGACAGTGTAGCAGCAGCGTTTCAGGGATTATGAAAAATCACAACACACATCTGGCATCAGGCTTCACCCTTAACGACCTTGCCACAGTACCAGCGAATGTGGCTGCCTTCTGGGGTCTGCTGGGACTGGGTGGCTTCAACAGTCTCTGCCAGGTGTCCTTCCAGCAGTGGAACCGCTTTTCCCCATGTGGCCCGAGAACCTCCTGGACCCCACTCTGTTCCTGGGGATTTGCCCTTCCCACGAGAGCACCGCCAGGTGGAACCGCTGGCAAGATGCAGATTTCCATGAAAACTTTTATGGGGAAGATTATCACTTGCGAGATTGAACCCTTGGATATAATAGAAAATGTAAAGGCCAAGATCCAAGATAAGGAAGGAATTCCTCTTGATCATCAGAGACTGATCTTGGCTGGCAAGCAACTGGAAGATAGATGTACTTTGATTACAACATTCAAAAGTAGTCCATTCTTCATCTTGTGTTGAGACTTGGTGTTGCTGAGAAAAGGAAGAGAAGTCTTTCACCACTCTCAAGAAGAAAAAACATAAACAAAGTTAAGCTGGTTGTCCTGAAGTACTATAAGGTGGATGAAAATGGCAAAATCAGTAGCCTTCATCAGGAGTGCCCTTCAGATGAATGTACTGGAATTCTTAATATCAGACACTTTGACAGACATTATTGTGGCAAATGTTGTCTTACCTATTGCTTTAACAAACCAGAAGACAAGTAATTGTATATGGATTAATAAAAGATATGAACTAAAAAAAAAAAAAAGCTGTATTGATTTGGACCTTTCCTTAACCAATAATCATTTCCAACTATTTGGCAATTAAACCATTCAGAAGTGAAAGAAAGAAAGAAAGAAAGAAGGAAGGAAGAAAGAAAGAAAGAAAGAAAGAAAGAAAGAAAGAAAGAAAGAAAGAAAGAAAGAAAGAAAAGGGGGGGAAGCACCTATAGGGCTCATTTAGTTAAGCATCTTGACTTCGGCTCAGGTCAATGATCTCGTGGCTCGTGGGTGTGTGACCCACGTTGGGCTCTGTGCTGACAGCTCGGAGCCTAGAGCTTGCTTTAGATTCTGTGTCTCCCTCTTTCTCTGCTCTTCCTGCTTGTGCCATCTCTTTCTCCCTCCCTCCCTCCCTCCCTCCCTCCCTCCCTCTCTCTCTCTCTCTCTCTCTCTCCCTCCCTCCCTCCCTCCCTCCCTTTCTCCCTTTCTCCCTTTCTCTCTCTCTGTCTCAAAAATAAACATTAAAAAAAATTTTTAACGATTATTTCTAGTTAAAACTGTAATTTGAGAAAATAATTGTCAAGTAGTACAGCCAATTACTAAGTCTAGAAGAATGGTAGAAATTGATGTGAATCTTTAATAACATGTCCAATAACAGGAACCATAAACAATTTCAGGACAAAGTAAATAACTCAAGAAATGCAGATTTACTGATGAGGTTTGATAAGAATGTCCCAGGGTTTTATTACATGATTGCAAAGAGGTAGGTGTAGAAGAAGGTAGGTAAGTGGGTCAGAAAAGAGTTTATAAACTCTGATGAGATTCTTGTGAGCTGTAAGTGATTCTACCCCCCAAGTACTGTATTTAACTTGGAGATGGTACATTTCAGAAATCTGTTTCAGGTTGCTTTAGCTAATAAAACTTTATGATCTTTGTTTTTATGATGTAGCTGTAGAATGGATCTGATGAAAGTTCAAATAAATCACAACTAAAATTTATAGTAACATTTATGCTTTTATAGTAAATTTATGCTTTTTGATTTATGATCTGTTGCATACCTCATGTTTTATCAAGCCAAAAAAAAGTTTTTTGAAAAATTTTAACCACTCGTTATATAAGGTTTCTGTGTTCATAATTTTATTTAACCTGTGTCTTTGTATTAATAATAACTAACACTCCCTGAGTTTTCCTATGTATTAGGGACATTTCCTAGCATTTTACATGTTATAACTCAGTTAATCCTCAGAACAGCCCCATGAAGCAGGTATTATTATTATTATCTCCATTCCACAGATAGGGAAACTAAAACAGAGAGAGGTTGTGTAGTAAATGGCATTTTTATTACAAAGCTGGAAATCTTGACTTTTTGGGCGTTATCGCCTGTTACCTTAAGCAAATTATAAATCTTTGATTATGGACTTAACTTTGTTTTGCCATAAATGTCTACTTAGCACAGTGCTTTGCATGTAATAAATGCATAATCTAAGTCAAACACATTCTTTCCATTTGGAAATTTTATTTCTCTAGTTAGCTATTTTTGTTGTTACTACTGAAAAAACTAGTAAATGTATTTTCATGTGTTATGTGTAATTAAAGAAAATTTTGGATGAAGTAGAAGCTGTTTTCATGTTTTAAGTATGTTTTTAAATTGTTACATTGTTAAAAATAAACCATAAAATTAACCAATAAAATATATACATTCATATTAAAATTTATTTCATGCTAGGGTTGAGGGTCCGACTCTTGATTTTGGCTCACATCATGATCTCACAGTTTGTGGGATCAAGCCTGGAATCAGGCTCTTCACTTGACTGCGTGGAGCCTTTTTGGAATTCTCTTTCTCTGCCCCTGCTCCACTCACACACACACTCTGTCTCTCAAAATAAACACTTATTTATTTTGACAATACTGATGTTAGAGTGGAGGACACATGTTTATTTTAAAATAAACCACTTTGCCTGGCATAATAGTGTAGATAGTAATGAAGCTGTGTTTCTGAATTTTGAAAATAAAAAAATCAGTAAGAATTGTGCCCTAAAATTTTTATGACTTTGTTCTGTGCTGTTATACGGCTTTGATATATTCAGGTCAATCAGCTTTCTCCTTTATCCTTGTTTTGAGTCTTTGTTAACATCTATGTTGGTTTTATATATATGTTATGTTTCATTTCTCCTACCCCTCCATTTTCAGTCAATAAATAATTATTCAGAAGTTTAATTCATTGACTTAAATTTTTACCATATTTTTAAAGTTCAGTTTTAAAATGTTTATATAACTGTTTAGAGCTTTAAATTGTTCTTTAGTGAGCAGTAGTGGTTTATTTCATATAACAGATTATTCTCTTTAGGATCAGGCCCTTCTCAATTATACTATTCAGTAGAGTAATACAATTATCTGGGGATCTCAGATGGCAATTTAGTTCAAAGAGCTGTAGCAACACTTGGAAAAAGCATAGGTAGAAAAATACCTCTTCCACGCCTTTAATACTCTTTTGTGAGTTTCATCCCTTTGTTTGCCTAGTATATACATGTAATGAAGGTCTTCTTTTCCTTTGTCAATTAAATTATGACAAATGTTGCTGAAGAATCATTCTCCTGTTTCTGTTTTTGGAAGAAACGTATTAATAAATGATTGGGAAACAGTTGTACAAAACTGAAATATATGTAAATTAATGCCTAATATGAATAATTGAAGATAAATAATTTGATATATACACACTGCTTACCCAGTATAGGGAATCAGCTTTTTAATAGCTGTGAATGTAAGTTACCAATATGTCTTCTGATTTCTATTTAAAACAGTTTAATAGATGAGCAATATTAATATGTTTTCAAGATTAACTCTATACCTTGGCTATTTTGAAGTATTATTTGGATAAACATGAACTTTTGATATTGGTTCAGTTAAAACTATAATCAATGTGTTCATGATTTAATCTAAATAGAAAGAGGGAAGGAAAAAGAGAACTGTTATTTGGATATCTGTTTTGTACCTGATGCTTTCCATATTATCTTTAGTCCTCACTAAAATTGTGTGAGGTGGTGTTATTTTCCCCATTTTATAGGTGAGCAAACTGAGGCAGAGAGGTATCACAATAAGTAGCTAAACAAGAATTCAGACTGACTTGTCTGACTTTAAGGCTCATCCTCTTTGCAGATGTTGTCCTTTTAGTACGTACTAAATTGAAGGTATAATTTCTTGTTAATGACATGTATTTTAATCTTTTCATCTTTCATTTTTACTCCTGTCAGGCCTATCTTTTGGGTTTCTGATGAACTTTTGTTTTTATAAAAATGGCATATACTTATTAGAACATTTAAACATATAGAAAAGTATAAAGATGAAGAAATCTAAAATCTTACCAACCAAAGGTACTCTTGATATTTGACATTTTCTAATGCATTTTTTACATAATTGAAATCATATTGTAATTTTGAACCTTGAATTTTCACCATAATAATATAGGCATTTTCTTTATATGGTTGGCAACACATATTACCTGATACGTATGTAGCATGATATATCATAAGTAAAGGGATTATTTCCCCTTGGGCATTTAAGTGCTTTCACTTTTTTCCTTTTGCAAAAACCATTGAGATCAAGAACATTCTTGTACATAACCAGTCAGGATGTTCCTTGATTTCTCCACTAACCCTTCCCACATGCACACACACACACACCCACGCATCCCATCCTGCCCACCATTAAAGACATAGAGTCAAATTTGTGTTCATGAGTTACTCAGATAGTCTTTGTCTGTCCCTTTGTCCTTCTTTTCTTCCTATCTTCCCCTTGAATATGCTTACAGTATTTTTAAAGTACAATTAGGTTCATTTGTTTAAGTTTCCTTTCAATTTTAGATGCTTCCCCTTTTCTCATTCTTTCTCATTTTGTTTTTTTATGTATGTATTTACATGCTTTCCAAAGTCAAAACTATTCAAAGCCAACCCCTCCTCTTGTGTACCACATCTGCTTTCATCTACTCAGGACTCTGCTCTAGCAATTGTCTGTCCTTACTGCACCATCAGTAGTTTTCTTTTTTCTGCATTATTGTCACCAGTGTATAAGCTTGCTGAGTTTTCTCTTACCTTAATAAAAAAACAAAACCTGGTTACAACCTGGTTTCTTTCCTACCTCACTGGTTCTTCTTTTTTAATCTCCTTTATTGGTTTCTTTTACATTTCCTTGTCTTCTTAGTGGTCTCTGACCATAGTCTTTGAGCCATTTGATTTTCTGTCTTCATCTTGTAGCCACAAATATCTATAACATTGGTGATTACCAAATTTGTATCTGCAGCTACAGAATGAGATTTCAATATCTGACTACCTAATTGGCATCTCTTCTTGGATTATCTAATAGTCATCTCTTAATTAAACTGTTCAAAGCCTAAATTCTGATCCTTAATCCCAAACTTATTTTTCCCTCTTTTTCTTTACCCTGAAAAATGGCAACTCTATCCTTCCATTTACTCAGAGTAAAAACCTTGGAGTCATCCTTGACTTCATTCTGTTTAATCAGCTCCTGTTGGCTTTACCTTAGGATATATCTAGATTGTTCCCTTTCTGTCACTTCCTACTTTTCCTTCTTGATTCAAGACATATATTCTTGAAGAAGGCAACATCTTCTCTTACCTGGAGTATCGCAATAACCTCCTGTCTGGGCTGCCTGCTTCTGTCCATGTCCACCCTTTCATATATTCTCAGTGGAGTGACCCTTAAAAGTTGAAGTTTCCTATTCTAGTTAAAACCATCTCCAATAACCAATCACTTTCATTTTTACTCATAGTAAAAACCAGAGTCCTTAGAGTGGCTTTAAAGGTCCCACATGATTTGTCTCCTCTTATTTCTCTAACTTACTCCATCTGCTTTTAGTCTTGCCTTTTTGTTCATTTCCTGTAGCCACATTAACCTTCTTGCTATTTCTCAGACATGCCAAGCATGTTCCCACCTCAACTTTTTTACCTTTGCTTCTCCTTGGCCTAGAGCTTTCTTTTCATTAGATATTTATATAGCTACCTCCTTCACTTCCTTCAGATCTTTTTGCCCACATGTCATCTTTTCACTGAGGATTTTCCTGTCCATCCCTTTAAAAATTAAAATGTCCTCTGCTTGCCCCTGCTATCTTATTACTATATTGCTTTGTTTTTTTTCTCCGTAGTCAGAATCTGGCTTACTATATATTTAACTTATTTTTTCATTCTTTTCAGAACCCAGCCCCCTTAAGTTCCATGAAGGCAGAGATTTTTATCTGTTTTGTTCATTGTCATATATCCATTGTCTGTTAATTTATAGGTATCAATTAAAATTTATTGAATGAATGAATGAATGAATGAATGTAATGCTTAAGGCCTTGTAGAATCAAGTCCCTCCATTGTCCTTTCAGATTTATCTTCTACTCTTCTGGCCCTCTTGTTACATTGTAGATGCTGATCTTTTTTCCGTTCTATTTTATACCATGCTCCCTCCTTCCTGAGAACCTTCCTTTGTATGTTTTATTCCCACTGCTTGGAACACTCTTTCTTCCCTGACTCCCTTCTTTTCCTTGCCCAGTTAATTTCTACTCATTCTTAGATATCAGCTCAAAAGTCCCTGTTTTCAGAGAAGCTCTAGATTAAAGCCCTGTACTGTATTCTCTCTTAATCATGCTTTTTGGTGTTCTGTCTACCAGCTGAATTGAGAACTGCACAAAGGCAAGGACATCTTGAGTGTACTGCTTGTCAGTATATGTGTATGAATAGTGAATTCTCAGTAAGTAGGCATTGAATGCTCCCTTCTAGCTCTAATAGTGTGCCTTGAGGTAGTGGCAGGCCATTCCTATATGATTAGGGGTGGGAACCTATCAGGAAACATCATAGTATTAAACCAAACATGATTGGTGGTAAGTATAATATAACCTAGCATCACTGGTCAAATATGGGTTAAATATGAATTCTGCATTTCTCAGTTGACCTTCTGTGAAAAAATATGAATCCAGATAAAATATGGCTCAAAAAATTCTGGTTTAGAGTCAATGGGAAGCATGTGTATATTGATAGGTATTCTTGTTGATGTATTGGGCATAACCTGTATATCTTATTCCTTTAATATTTAGTTTCAAAAAATGGTAGAAGACTGGCTGATAACTCTTGTTACCCAGTAGTTAATTTTGTCAGTAGTTTCATTTTTGAAAAAAGCACTTCCTGGGCAGTTAGCAGTTTTTCATTTTTTAGGGCTGTTTGATTTATTTACTTTTTCATTTGAACAGTTTTTATTTAAAGTTGAATATAAGATTACTTTATTCCTTCATCTTCTCAATAGTTTCTTCTTTATATTTGCCCTTTTCCTACTTGGCGAGATTTGGCTTTATGTTCAAGGATCCTTTTGTGGTGTTTTTCTAGTTTTAGTCTAGTGATGGCCATCTTGCCAGGATGAATGCCCATATGGACAATTGTGCCATTCGCCTTCCGTCACAGTACTTGTTCAGTGTAGATGACCTGGAGTACTTTGCCAATTTGCTGACATTTGTAGTGTCTGTGCACAACCTGTAGTTCATCATCCTTTCAGATGGGCGTGAATTGAACATTGTACTTGCATCTTAGCTCTTTTATTATTACTCTTATCATCATAATTAGTTGAGATATTGGGCAAATATGTTAGTTTCTCAT
This sequence comes from Panthera pardus, assembly GCF_024362965.1. Lineage (NCBI taxonomy): Eukaryota > Metazoa > Chordata > Mammalia > Carnivora > Felidae > Panthera > Panthera pardus. Next base: position 21,291,910 of record NW_026526991.1, read on the forward strand.
TATGTTTACTCATCTAAACAGTGGAAATAAAAATAGTATTGACCCTAATGGGTTATCGTGGGAATTAGATGAAGTAATAATGATTGCAAACAAAGAACGCAGTAAACCCTTGGAAAATGTCCAGTATTATTTAAAATTTTATTGTTACTTGCAATCTTTTTTCTTAGGTTTAAGAATTTTCATTTTTCATCATCGAGAATCTGTGTTCTTTAATTAGAATTTAGGGTCCACTCTCCCATGTGACTTTTGGCACTTTCATTAAGCACTCTATACTTCATTTAGTTGAACTACAGAATGGGTAAATGGTATTTGCACAGCCAATTTAGGATTATAAATAATTGGTATCTTTAAATGTCACATAGGAAACACTGAAATTGGCTGCCAAGTAGAGTTGCATGATCCTCTTTGTCAGAGACCTTTTAGAGAAAGATTTGTGTACTCTGATATATTTCTGAATGATCTGGGTTAGTTTTTAAAGGTAGGAATCTCTGGATGATTCTAAAAGGAGTACTGATAACTTCTGATATTGTTCTTGAAATGATAAATGGTGGCAACACTGATGCTACTTCTAAAGGGTCCCCTTAACCTTCTTTGTAGGTTGGTTCATAGAAGAGGAATATCTCTTTCTGCCAAGTGGTCTGTAGCAAAGTGAATATCATGTGATGTGGGATGGCTTTGAGCTATCCCCACTGCCTCACATAGTACCTGGAAATAGTAGACACTACTTAAATATTCATAAATTTGAAAGGCAGTAAGAACCAGAGTTTGATTGTATATGGGAATATGATATTCAAATGTATGCTGAAAACACTGCAGGCTTTATGTAAGAGAGCTATGGATAAGAGATCAAAACAGTAATAACGAAAATGGATCAAAAAACATGGATTAAAGTAGAGCTTGTCACTGCAGTTTTGTGTTTCTTTGTGCTGCTATTACATTTTTAATGCTCTGTATATTTGCAAGAATGACTGTGGTACAATAACTGACACTAAAATAAATGCAATATATATTCTCTTTCAGATTTACTAAAAATTTATCTCCTGACAAGATAAATCTGAGTACCCTCAAAGGAGAAGGTGAATTGAAGAATTTGGAGCTGGATGAAGAAGTGCTCCAGAATATGTTGGATTTGCCAACATGGCTTGCTATCAACAAAGTTTTTTGTAATAAAGCATCTATTAGGGTGAGATTTTGATATCTGTGGAAAGCATTTTCTATTTTCAGTTTTTATTTCATTCCTATTTCTTAAGTATTTTGTTATAGATCTATAAAAAGGCATTTTTATTAATATAATTTAAAAAGACAAATAACTATGTTTAAATAATTGCATGAATGTGTGTCTGGTGAACTTAATGAAGTCATATGCTAATATAATAGTAATTTATAGTTTAGTTTTAAAGTTTAATCCTAACATTTAAATAACATTACTGATAGTTTTTTTTAAATTTATTTTTTAATATTTTTTTATTTTTGAGAGAGAGACAGAGAGTGAGTGGGTAGGGGTAGAGAGAGAGGGAGACACAGAATCCGAAGCAGGCTCCAGGCTCTGAGCTGTCAGCACAGAGCCTGACATGAGGCTTGAACCCACAAACCGTGAGATCATGACCTGAGCCAAAGTTGGACGCTTAGCCAACTGAGCCACCCAGGCTCCCCCATTACTGGTAGTTTATTAATAAAATAATTGACTAAATTTGGCACATATTCAAAGATATTTTTTCATAATATTTGTTAATTGGGACAATTTAAATTTGTAGTAAGTAAACACAATTTCAAATAAAGACGTCAAGACACATATCTTATTCTGTACATTATACTTTTATTTGAAATTTTCTTTTCCTCATTTGTTTCTTCCTTGAGGATTTTTAAGTTTATTATTTCTCCTCATTATTATTGTTATTTTTCCTTATTAAAATTTATTCCTACTTACCTTTGAATTTAATCGTATGTCATATCACTTCTTGCCCTTAAAGACCAGGTGTTTTGAGAGTCTACTCAGTAGAAATAGTGCATGAGTAATGTGTTTCATAAAATTAAAATTAGACTCGAAAGAAAAGAGTGTGGAAAGGTTCCAATATCCTTTGATGGTCGCCTTTAATTTTTGTTATATCCTCCATAAACCCAAATATCTATAAAGATGTGATTTTTCAGTGTAAGGCATGCTTGGACATTAGTTATTTGATATTACCTACATTTTACATAAATAGCCTCGTTTGTGTATTTTTCTTGAATATCTACAAAAATATGGGTCAGAATTTTATTTTCTTTTATTTTTAATTTTTAAAAAAGATTTTATTTTTAAGTAATCTCCACACACAACATGGAGCTTGAACTCATGACTCTGAGATCAAAAGTCACATGCTCTTCTGACTGAGCCAGCCAGGTGCCCCATGGTCAGAATTTTAGAATTGAAAAAACTGTTACATGAACAGTTAAATGAACAAAACACCCATCATGCTTTGCTGGGAAATCTTAAATTATGACGTTAAGGGGTGCCTGGCTGGCTCAGTCTGTAGAGCATATGATTTTTTAATCTCAGGGTCATGACTGCAAGTCCCACATTGGGTATGGAGCCTGAAAGAAAGAAGAAAAAGAAAGAAAGAAAGAGAGAGAGAAAGAAAGGAAGGAAGGAAGGATGAAGGGAGGGAGGAAGGAAGGAAGGAAGGAAGAAAGAAAGAAAGAAGGGAGGGAGGGAGGGAGGAAGGAAGAAAGGGAGGGAGGGAGGGAGGAAGGAAGGGGAAGGAAGGGAAAGGAAGGAAGTAAGGAAGGAAAAGAAAGAAAAGACGGAGGGAGGGAGGAAGGAAGGAAGAAAGAAGTTAACATATTTTTAAGGTCTGGAAAAAAAGAAACTTAAGAGGACCTGAAATTCTTATTTTAAAAGATAACCAAGAAAATAATGATTAGTAGTCTTTTCGTATACAAAACAGGTACATCTGATTTTAAGAGTCTGAATGAATTTGCTCAGTTTATTATTTTGCAATTTGAGAAAAAAGTCATCTGATAAAATTTGGTATATCTATCACTAAATTAAGAGAGCATCTGCGTGGCATAGTCAGTTAAGTGTCTGATTCTTGATTTTGGCTCAGGTCATGATCTCACGGTCCTGATATTGAGCCCCATCACTAAATTAAGAGAGCATCTGCGTGGCATAGTCAGTTAAGTGTCTGATTCTTGATTTTGGCTCAGGTCATGATCTCACGGTCCTGATATTGAGCCCCATGTTCGGCTCTGTGCTGACAGGACAGAGCCTGCTTCTCTCTGCCCCACCCCGCTCACGCGTGGGCGCGTGGGCGTGCTCTCTAAGTAAATAAACTTTTTTTTTTAAAGAGAGAACATCTGTGTTGATTGCTATTTTTTAATGATTGATTTTAAAGAAAACAATTTTTGTTTTTTTAATTTTTCTTTGGTAGATCCCATGGACAAAATTGAAAACACATCCCATCTGTTTGGTGAGTTCTGACTTACCTCAGAAATAAACATTTATATATGATATGATTTAAGTACTTTGCTAATATTAATGCTTTATTTCATAGAAATATGATCTTCTGGCTTTTCCACTAATTAGCTTTCATTTTATTTGAATAGTACTTAGTTTTCTCAGCCCTTAAATGAGAAGTTTGAACTTAAAATGGGAGGGTCTTTAAATTTTCACATGTGTTATGTTGTAAGTTGGTATATTTTTATTGTATCATTTAGCTCTTTATTGATATACTATGGCAGTATTAATAACATTTAATTCATGCTTTCTGTGTTTCTGATTTTAATCATCTAGTAAATTAAATAATATGCACATTAATATACTTTTCTTTTTTAAAGAAAATTTAAGAAAGATTGGTCATTTGGTTACTTATTGATTCATTTATTCCACAAATATTTATTGAGCACCTTCCCCATTTCCTGAGGGAGCTTAATATTTTTATAGAGGAGACTGACAATGAATAAGTAAACAAATAAGATAATTTCAGATAATAAATGCTGTATTAAAATAGAAAATGAAGAATGACTAAGTTTTGTTAGTGATGACTACCAAAGACATTTGATCTTCAACAAAAACTGTTATCTTGAAAGAAATTTTTTCATTATGGGAATGTCTTTCCACATTTCTTTCATATTTCATATTTTTAATTGTTATATGTCTTAAATCTCAAGTCTTAGATTGGTAAGTCCCATTCATTAATACATAATCTCATTTAGCAATTAATAATGTTATACATTCTGGGACTAGAGATTGCACTCCTGTAAAATCTATTGATTTCACCAGCATATGGCTACTTGTAGTTTTTTTCTTTCATAATCGTATATGCCCACAGCCTTTTTTTTTTTTTTTTTTTTAAATCAGATAATAAGTTCCTTGAGAAAGGACTGAGCACATTGTTTTCTGTTTTGGTATTTGTTTGAAAGACATTTAAAGTGACTCTGCTTGCTTACTGTTTACTTTGTTCCTAAAGAAATGAAAGAGAAAATAGCATTACATAATATTTCAAAACATACATAAAATAAAATACTGTATCTAATTTTTTACATTTTTGATGTTATTTTTATTAGTCCCTGGATAAAGTAATAATGGAAATGAGTACATGTGAAGAACCACGAAATCCTAATGGCCCATCACCAATTGCAACTGCTTCAGGACAAAGGTAAGCTATTTCCATTAATCTGCATGACTGGCAAAGGGAGTCCTTTTCTTTGGTCAGCTCTGTTATCTGTAGTGATGGGACATAAAATTTCCTAATGTCAGACAATCTCTATTTCAGTCACCTTTCCCATCAAACAATTTGCAGTTTTGGTATTGTGCTGCCAAAATAGTAGAATTTATTTTTAGCCTCTTTTGTTTATTTTGCTTTCCTTGATATTAAATAGTAATGATCAACCAAAAGCTTCTATAAATCAGATAGTCTCTTAGTCTCTAAGTAGTTTTTTTGCCTATCATTTATTTATTCTGTGCATCAGTGGAACTTTTATGACTCTTAAGTGTTAAGTTGGTGCCTTAAAAAAATTATAGGCCATTTGGGTTATTCTAAAACTCATTAAATATAGAATGCTCATACTTTATAAAAATTGGATTTTGATAAATAAAAATCAGATGCTAATAAAGTAGAAGCATGAGAGCCATTTCACAAAGTTTTGCTGAAAAGTTAGATCTTAATCTTTAAAAAATTTCCCATTTATTGTATTCATTAAATTTGGATCTCATACTGTATTTCATTTCTTTAAGGCAGGATGTCTCCACTAATTTTGGGATTGTGCACCTATTCATATAAAATGTTCACATAGATTTTAATTTGATTAGTGCCTCTTCAAGTTATACAACATGGCAGCCTTAAACATTTTATAGTGTTCCAGGTTCTGTGTAAAACCAGTGTTAAACTCTTCTTTGGAATGGATGCGTATGGGGTACCTGGCTGGCTCAGTTAGTAGAAGATGCGACTCTTGATCTCAGGGTTATAAGTTTGAGCCCTACATTGGGTGTAGAGATTAATTAAAAATAAAATCTTAAAAAAATAAAATAAAATAAAAAATAGAATGAATGTACACATCAGATACACAGACACACATGCATATACATTTCCACCTTCCTCTTTCAGCATGTTTTTATAGTACTTTATAATTTTGGCTTATGGTTAATCTACTTCAACATTTTCCAGACTTGCCTGATGGTAGCAATCACTTTGGGTGCTTATTAATCTATAGTCTCTTAGGGTCCTTTTTTTTTTTTTTTTTTTTTGAAATTAGGATTCTTGAGGTCTTAGAATGGTTATCAAGACTGTGATTATATATTTTCAACAATTCTTTATACTTATACAATTTGGGGAAACACTGATTTATTTGATTTTGTCTCTAAGAGATTAAAATACAGGGAAATTAATATTTAACAGGAGGGCCTTCTGTGTAGGACAGGTGAGTTGATAATAGTCCTATAGATTTTAACGTTTGTTTATTTTTGAGAGAGAGAGCATGAACAGGGGAGGAGCAGAGAGAGAGGGAGACACAGAATCTGAAACAGGCTCCAGGCTCTGAGCTGTCAACACAGAGCCCGACGCGGGGCTTGAACTCACAGACCGTGAGATCATGACCTGAGCCAAAGTCGGATGCTTAACCGACCAAGTCACCCAGGCGCCCCCCAAAAAAATTTTTTTTAATGTTTTTATTTATTTATTTTTTGAAGGAGAGAGAGAGAGAGAGAGAGACAGAGCATGAGTAGGGGAGGAACAGAGAGAGAGGGAGACACAGAATTCAAAGCAGGCTCCAGGCTCTAAGCTGTCAGCACAGAGCCCGATGCGGGGCTCAAACTCATGAATTGTGGGATCATGACCTAAGCCGAAGTTGGATGCCCAACAGACTGAGCCACCCAGGTGCCCTGATAATAGTCCTATAGATTAATGATCTAGCAAATTTGTAAGTTCAGAAATTTGATTTTACCGTGTCATATAGAGGAGATGTACTTCTATGTGAAGATAAATCAAACTTAGAAGAGACTTACTTGAAAACTAGAGTTTCACCTTTTAAATTTACAATGGATGACATAACCAGAAACTTGTCTACCTTAGTCATAGATTCAGGCTTCACGCCTCTAATGGTAAATCCTCCAGTAAAGTCGTAACACTTTTTATTTTATTTATTTATTTTTTAATTTTATTTTTAAAATTTGTATCCAAATTAGCATATAGTGCAACAATGATTTCAGGAGTAGATTCATTAGTGCCCCTTACCCATTTAGCCCATCCCCCCCCCCACAACCCCTCCAGTAAACCCTCAGTTTGTTCTCCATACTTATGAGTCTCTTATGCTTTGTCTCCCTCCCTGTTTTTATATTATTTTTCTTTCCCTTCCCTTATGATCTCTGTTTTGTCTCTTAAAGTCCTCATATGAGTGAAGTCATATGATTTTTGTCTTTTTCTAATTTCACTTAGCATAACACCCTCCAGTTCCATCCATGTGATTGCAAATGGCAGGATTTCATTCTTTTTGATTTCGAGTAATTCTCCACTGTGTGTGGTAAAAAATACCACATCATTTTTATCCATTCATCCATTGATGGACATTTGGGCTCTTTCCATACTTTGACTATTGTTGATAGTGCTGCTGTGAACATTGGGGTGCATGTGTCCCTTCAAAACAGCACACCTGTATCCCTTGGATAAATGCCTAGTAGTGCAATTGCTGGGTTGTAGGGTAGTTCTATTCTTAGTTTTTTGGGGAACCTCCATACTGTTTCCCAGAGTGGCTGCACCAGCTTGCCAAACAACTTTGGCTTCCCAAAGTTGTAACACTTTTCAATGTGCATAGGTTAGAACAGATGACATTGGATATTCCAGAGGGTGTTCCCAAATAATTACTATAGATATATTCATTCCAACTCCAGGAATATTTCTGTCTAAGTGACCAATATTTGTCCGTGGGATTAAAGCAACTTCTCCCTAGGATGCTGATGAGTTCTTCCTCTTTAGTTCTCAATTTTCTAAGCCCAAGGTAAACAACCAAAATTACCTAAGGCAAGCTAAGGACTATATAAACTATTGTACAAACACCATTTTACTTAAGGACCACAGCAACCTTTTGAAAATGTGTATAATAATAATTATTTTTAATGTTTATTTATTTATATTTGAGAGAAAAAGAGAGCACAAGCAGGGGAGGGGCAGAGAGACGGAGACAGAATCTGAAGCAGGCTCCAGGCTTTGAGTTGTGAGCTGTCAACACAGAGCCCCACGCGGGGCTCAAACTCACTAGCAGTGAGATCATGACCTGAGCTGAAGTTGGACGCTTAACCAACTGAGCCACCTGGCGCCCCAAAATATGTATTGTTTTTATTTTACAAATGAAGATACTGAGGCTGAGTTTTTCATATGTTTTTTCACCCAGACTTTTCATAGTATTAATAAGAATATAATGCTATTAGTACTATAAATAATAGTTGTGTTTCATAAAGTATCATGAATCAAGACATGGGCTGTTTGGTTCATATGCATTATTTCATGTAGCCCACATGTAACCTCAGAGTATTACCTGATTTAAAAGATAAGTCATTGGAGGATTAGGAAGTTTATTTACTTATTCAATGAGATAGAAAATAAGGAAGCCTAGCAGCAGGTAGAGGGGAGGGAAGTGCACGATCAATAAAGATGATAGGTTCACTTTCACGCATGTTGGCTTTAAAATGTGTGAGAAGCATCCAGATGGAAATATTTGGTGGACATCTGAATTTTTCTGAATTTCATTTTTTTCTTTTTTCTTTTTTTCAATTTTCTTTTTTCTTTTTTAAAATTTACATCCAAATTAGTTAGCATATAGTGAAACAACGATTTCAGGAGTAAATTCCTTAATGCCCCTTACCCATTTAGCCCATCCCCCCTGCCACAACCCCTCCAGTAGCCCTCAATTTGTTCTCCATATTTATGAGTCTCTTATGCTTTGTTCCCCTCCCTGTTTTTATATTATTTTTGTTTCCCTTCCCTTACGTTCATCTGTTTTGTTTCTTAAAGTCCTCATATGAGTGAAGTCATATGATTTTTGTCTTTCTCTGACTAATTCACTTAGCATAATACCCTCCAGTTCCATCCACATAGTTGCAAATGGCAAGATTTCATTCTTTTTGATTGCCGAGTAATACTCCATTTGTGTGTGTGTGTGTGTGTGTGTGTGTGTACGTACGTATATGTATACATTTATACACCACATCTTCTTCATCCATCAATGGACATTTGGGCTCTTTCCATACTTTGGCTATTGTTGATAGTGCCGCTATAAACATGCATGTGTCCCTTCAAAACAGCATCCCTGTATCCCATGGATAAATACCTAGTAGTGCAATTGCTGGGTCGTAGGGTAGTTCTATTTTTAGTTTTTTGAGAAACCTCCATACTGTTTTCCAGAGTGGCTACGCCAGCTTGCATTCCCATAACAGTCTGAAGTTCTAGTGAGAGATCTGGATAGAGATGGATTTAGGAATAATGGTCATAGTGATGATAATTGAAGTAATGTGCCATTTGGGCAAATTTTCACCACCCCTCCTGCCAAAATATATTGATAATCTACATTCCAAGCATACTGTCCTACTCATTATTCCCTTTTTCTTTTCTTTTTTTTTTTAATGTTTATTTATTTTGAGAGAGAGCGTGAGCAGGGGAGGGGCAGAGAGAGAGGGAGAGAGAATTCCAAGCAGGCCCTGCATTGTCAGCACGGAGCTGGACATGGAGCTTGATCCCCATGAACTGTGAGGTCACTACCTGAGCTGAGATCAAGCATTAGATACTTAACCCAGGCACCCCATCTACTCATTATTCTCATTGTGACCTCTACTTTCCTACTTTTTTGCACTCGCTCATTCTTTTCCCTAATGTAAGATTTCCCTTTCTCCCATCTCTCCCTGAGGGAAATACATTTTTCTTTCCTGGATAGATTTCTCCCTAGTTATGAGCAATTTCTTCTACCAAGTGTAGTGATGATTCTATTTTTAAAGCACTTAATTATAGACTACCTTAATGTTTCAGTTCTTAGGGTATATGTGTTTTTCGTCTCCAAGGAACTTGCAAGCCCTAGAATACCACAACTATATTTTGGTTTCCTTATTTCCCAGCGTAGTGCACATGGTAGATGTTCAACAAATATTTGCTGAATTGAATTAGAAAATGTGAACTTTTTCTGACTTTATTCCTGAATTATGAGATTATATTGTAGTTATAGTCTGTAACCTTCTTTGTGTCAAGAATTTAGCTCTCTTATTTATAGATTCCCAGTTGTCTGGATATCTGGCAACTTGAGAATAAGCAGCTTTGGATAATAATTACAATAACCTCATTTAAAGAGTAACCTTTACTCACACCTGTCAAAATGGCTAAAATCAGAAGCACAAGAAACAGGTATTTGTGAGGATGTGGAGAAAAAGGAACACTCATGCAGTGTTGGTGGGAATGCAAACTGGTGCAGCCACTCAGGAAAATAGCATGAAGATTCCTCAAAAAATTAGAACTAGAACTACCAGATGATCCAGTAATTCTACTGGGTATTTACCCAAAGAATAAAAAAAACACTAATTTGAAAAGATAAATGCACCCCTATCTTATTGTCATATTATTTACAATAGCCAAGATATGGGAGCAGCCCAAATGTCCATCAATTGATGAATAAAGAAAAAGTGATATATGTATATGTACATTGGAATATTATTCAGCCATAAAAAAGAATGAAATCTTGCCTTTTGCAACAGCATGGATGGATCTGGAGAGTATAATACTAAGCAAGATAAGTCAGAGAAAGATAAATACCACATGCGGTATTTAAGAGACCGCATATGTTGTATTCACTCATATGTGAAATTTAAGAAAGAAAACAAACGAGCAAAGGCTAAAAAAGACAAACCAAGAAACACTTTTTTAATACTTTCTTTTAAGGTTTGTTTTGAGAGAGAGAGAGGGAGAGAGAAAATCCTAATAAGGCTCCACAGTGTCAGTGTGGAGCCTGATGTGGGGCTCAAACCCATGTACCATGAGCTCATGACCTGAGCCGAAACCAAGAGTTGGACACTTAACCAAATGAGCCACACAGGTGCTCCCAGACTCTTAAGTATAGAGAACAAACTGATGGCTACCAGAGGGGTGGGGAGGAGGATGAGTAAAATAGGTGATGGAGATTAAAGAGTACATTTATCATGAATACTGAGTAGTGTATAGAATTGTCGAGTCACTCTATTGTACACCTGAAACGAATATATTACTGTGTATTAACTGTACTGGAACTAAAATAAAAAATTTGTATAGAGTAACGTGAAATCTTAAAGATTTTTATCATTTTGACAACATTTTTATAATTTACATGCAATCAGGTGTGGGAAACCCTAGGTCCACGGCCCTTTGAGGTTGACAATCAGGCTAGATTATTGCTTTTACTGAAAATTTTTAAAAATAAAAATGAATAATATTATGGTCCTTTTATACACTTGTGTGAAAATATTAACAGATAACTTATCAATGATTTATATGGGCTTTAGTGCATTATATTTTCCTTTATTTTTCCAGTGAATATGGCTTTGCTGAAAAAGTCGTTGAGGGAATTACTGTTTCTGTAAACTCCATTGTTATCCGCATTGGAGCAAAAGCTTTCAATGCATCCTTTGAACTTTCCCAGCTACGAATCTATAGTGTAAATGCAAACTGGGAACATGGAGATTTAAGATTTACTCGCATTCAAGATCCACAGAGAGGAGAGGTAAGCATTTTTTTTTTCATTCTTTGTTTAAAAAATCTTTTAGTCACTGATAAATAAAAGAGGGCATTTTAAAATAATGACTTCTTATAGTTACCCTAGATTCACATACTGCATTTACTCTTGCCTTTTAACTCTACTTTTCTATGTATTTCTCTTCATTATTTAATTTAAAATGTGCATATTTTAGTGTTTTTATGTAATAAATCTTTCAACTTATGGAGTTAATGAACCTCATTTTAACTTCTCAGCTACTCAGAATTGAATTTTAAATATACAAAACTAAAATCCTATTTAAGTTTTTCTTGGTTACATGATTCACATGCTTTTTGTGCTTTATATCAAATTCAGAGTAAAATATTAACAGCTTTACAAATAATGAATATAATTAGGAAGATATGTTACTGAATTTGTTGCAGCTATATAATTTTTAAAAATAAAAGCATAGTGAATATATATCTAGAGTGTCATAAGAATATTAGTAAAGAGATAAATTTTATTTAGCTTTTTTGTTTTTACAGATCTACACATTTCTCATTCTGTTTCGCCTAAGTGAAGCTAATCTCTATTCTCCTTAGGTTTTGACGTTTAAAGAAATAAATTGGCAGATGATTCGAATAGAGGCAGATGCTACTCAAAGTTCACATCTTGAAATTATGTGTGCTCCTGTTCGATTAATAACCAACCAATCAAAAATCAGAGTCACACTTAAAAGAAGAGTAAGTCAATAGGGTTACTTTTTTGGTTCATGTGATAACTAGTGGAATTGAGAGGAAATTTTAAATAAGTTTTTAAGTGAAATATAGGAATACTTAAAAGCGAAATAAAAGGAAATATAGTGCCTTAAGCAGTATTTGAAAAAATCTAGTGTAATAACATTTTTCAGTCATCTACGTTTGATACTTAGATTTTTACTTTAAAAAAAAAATTTTTTTTAACGTTTATTTTTGAGACAGAGAGACAGAGCATGAACGGTGGAGGGTCAGAGAGAGAGGGAGACACAGAATCTGAAACAGGCTCCAGGCTCTGAGCTGTCAGCACAGAGCCTGACGCGGGGCTCGAACTCACGGACCGTGAGATCATGACCTGAGCCGAAGTTGGACGTTTAACCGACTAAGCCACCCAGGAGACCCTAGATTTTTACTTTTGATAAATTGAATAGATTCTCTGTTGCCAAATATTGTTGAACATTAACTGTCTTGTAATTTCATTTCTTCTGTTGAATCTTGCTGTGGGTAAACTGCAAAGCCTCCAAAGTCACCAAAACTACTAGCCTTAGAAGGTTATTAACATATGAATGGTAATTTAGGTAAGTAGGGAAGATAGTGACTTCAAGATATCAGAAGTTGAGAGTTCTCTATAGATTGTGATGAAATTTAATGAAGGAGTCATGACTTTTTAAAACATGGCTCAGTTAAATTCTCAACTAAATGTTTTGTATCATTAGACACAAATAAATATTCTAAATTAAGTTCAAAAAAAATTTCAGAGTACAGTGCTTACTACAGTATTCTGAAATGTGAAATGTGGGGGCACCTGGGTGGCTCAGTTGGTTGAGCGTCCAACTTCAGCTTGGATCATGATCTCACGGCTCGTGAGTTCGAGCCCCACGTTGGACTCTGTGCTGACAGCTCAGAGCCTGGAGTCTGCTTCAGATTCTGTGTCTCCCTCTCTCGCTGTGCCCCTCCCTCATTCATGCTCTGTCTCTCTTTCTGTCAAGAATAAATAAAACATTAAAAAAAAAAATTGAAATGTGAAATGTGGTTAACATAGCATTTCATGTTTAATTTTAATCCTTTCTGTACTAGAATTAGCACAATTATTGGAGGTAATTATATGACTTATTAGCTATAAATGAAAAATTAAATTATATAAGTACTTGTACTTGCATAATATGCACCTGTTAAGGTATAGGAATTTGTCAGTCTTTTTTACCACTCTATGTCCAGTACAAGGAGGTATTTGTTCTATAGTACAGGAACGCAGTAAATATTTGGTCAATGGAGGAAGGATCCATATTTAACTTCATTCAAACATTTTAAGCATTTTTTAAAACATTGTGCATTTGTAAGTTTTATGTCTTGGCTTAATTTTATGAATGATTTTTTTCTTACAGTTAAAGGACTGCAATGTTATTGCAACAAAATTAGTTCTAATATTGGATGACTTATTATGGGTTTTAACTGATTCCCAGTTGAAGGCTATGGTACAATATGCAAAATCTCTTAGTGAAGCAATAGAAAAATCAACTGAACAAAGGAAGAGTATGGCTCCTGAACCTACGCAGGTAAGCTCTTAAGAGGAAAAACACTTGACCTGTAAATGGTTTAGAAATCAAAATGGTTAGTTGTTTATATGAAGTAGATTGTAAGACTTTGAGTATGAGAATCTTTTTTTTTTTTTTTTAAGTTTATTATTTATTTATTTATTTTGAAAGAGAGAGGGAGGGAGGAGGAAGGGAGGGACGGTGAGAGAGGGAGAGAGAGAATTTCAAGCAGGCTCTGTGCTGTCAGTGCAGAACCTGACAGGGGGCTTGAACTCATGGACCTTGAGATCACATCCTCAGCTGACATCAAGAGTCAGATGCATAACTGACTGAACCACCCATGTGCCCCATAGTCCAAGAATCTTTTATCTAGATATCTATTGGGGCTCCTGGATGGCTCAGTCGGTTGAGCGTCCAACTTCGGCTCAGGTCATGATCTCACAGTCTGTGAGTTCGAGTCCCGCATCGGGCTCTGTGCTGACGGCTCAGAGCCTGGAGCCTGCTTCGGATTCTGTGTCTCCCTCTCTCTCTGACCCTCCCCCGCTCATGGTCTGTCTCTCTCTCTCTCTGTCAAAAATAAATAAAACATTAAAAAATTTAGATATCTTACTGTATAATTTCTACACATGGTATCTCTATGAAAGCATATATGTGTTTCTATATATAGGGTGCTTATTTTGTTTGGAGCTCTGTATTAGGCACTAGAATTAATGATGACAAAACTATTTGATATTATAAACACCTCTTTTCAGGAAGTTAAATACAACTTAATTACTAAAGTAAAGGCAGGGGCGCCTGGGTGGCTCAGTCTTTGAGCAACTGACTTCAGCTCAGGTAACGATCTTGCCGTCCATGAGTTCCAGCCCTGCATCGGGCTCTGTGCAGACAGCTTAGTGCCAGGAGCCTGCTTCAGATTCTGTGTCTCCCTCTCTCTCTGACCCTCCCACACTCATGCTCTGTCTCTCTGTCAAAAATAAATAAACATTAAAAAAAAAAAAAAAAAAGGGCAGACAGGAAAAACCTGGGTATAGTGAAGGGAGAAATGCGAGAACAGGGCAGCAAGTGTAAAACCCTGTGGAAATGCTGAAATTGAATACAAAACTGTAGTGTTGTATCTATTCTTAACAAAAACAAGGGATATTGTGAAACCCTATTTCTTTGAAGCTATTTCTAAAGAAATAGCTTGTTGGTGATCTCACTTGTTACATGGAAATGGCATACACCTATGACTATCAAATTGGCATTATTTACTGTCTACCTGCTATGTCATAAGACACTGTGAATGTAAAAATGAATATTGTCTGACCCTGTCCTCAAGGAACTCAGGATATAAGGTATAACAGGAAGTGAAGTATAAAGTAAGTCATTGCAGTGCAGCTTAAATGCTGGAGTGAAGGAACCATAGAGGCATAGAGAAGTTTTAGTCAACTGTTTGCATAGTTTGGAAAGGCTTCACAAGGAGGATAATGAAATTAAGTCTTAAAAATTAGAAGTTCACAGGTGAGGGAAAGGATCTTTCAGATGAGGGAATAGAATCTGCCAAAGTGTCTTGAATGGTGTTTCCTGATAAAAATAAGGAGTTTGGTGTTACTAGAGCAGTGTTTTTGAGAGTTATGTACACATGCCTCTCTGATACACACCTGTCCAGGTTTTGAGGAAATTGGCTTCTACATATTCCACTTTGATGTATTGTGTTCTTTCTTAAACTTTATCTGCTGGAGAAACTTACCTGCTTTCTTAAACTTTATCTGCTGCTTATGTTAAATAAAACATTGGATTCCTTCTCCCTTTCCCAAACTACTCTTACCTTGTTTGACAAATGAAAGACCACCTTCTTACTTCTTACTCATTCTTACTATGATGGATCTGTCCAGTTTAAGGAAAAACTTAAAAAGTTTGGGGTGACAGGACAGAGGTAATTTGAATTATTGTTACTCATGTTGGAAGTGAATGACTAATGAATAACAAAGTAACAAGTCAGGTGATTTCCACTCCCACTTCTTTGCTTTCAACACATTTGAAGTAGGATCTATAAATGTTAGCTATTAGATTATTAAAAATAATTTTTTAAAGATCATTTCATGAATCCTGGCATGTAACTTGAAGGAGTTCAAAGAATCATGCCATATTGCTAAAGTAAAACTCATTTTCATTGCAATCTACCTATTTATATGAATAGTTTTCTTAGTCATAAAAAGAAATAAATAAGGAATTGATGGTGACCCTTTTATCATTCTACCAATAAGTAATATTTATCCAGTGAGATATCTTCATTTCTCTGGGAGAACCTAATTTTAAGTTTAGTGAACATAACACTGAACTGCAACACAGAGTAATTTTTTGGGCCAGTAGCCTGAGTTCAGGCAGAAGTATGTGGTGACTAGATGTAAAGGGCATTCATTATATGTTGAAGAATTTGGACTTTTTCCTGTAGGCATATGGAAGTCACTGGAAGTTTTTAAGTACAAAAGGACAATCAAATAATGCTTGGTGGTATTATAGTGGATCGACTGAAGAAGAGAAAGATTACCAGTCTAAAGAAGGGGTGAACTTGAACCTCTGGTAATGGTTTGAAAGAAGAAATCTACAAACCAAGTTGGGGAGAGATATCTGAGTGTTTCATCAGTTGAGGATGAAGAGCAAAACTGAGGATTTTCAAATGATAATTTGTAGTTCCATTAGCCAGTAAAGGGAATGCAGAAGAAGGAAGCAGGTTTGATTAAGGGAGATAAGGCTAAAAAAAGGTAATAATGAGTTCCATTTTGAAATTGAAAGAACGTAATGAAGTACAGGAAGTAATATTTTAAGTGTTACCATCATGAACACTAGTCTGTCAAAGTTTGCAATGAAGATTTATGTAGTTTAGGGTGTCAATAACAGAGATGGTAATTGAAATTAAAGGCTAATAGACAAAGTTTTGATGTTACTGTGGGTCTTACTTATACAACATGTGGATATATTTGTATAGATTATCACAGATTAGGAAACTAGAAAAAGGACAAAGTTCTGTAATCCGATCACCATAATAAAACCAGTGTTAGCATTTTGAAGTATTTCCTTAAAGGTTTTTTTTGCCTCAGCACCTGCATTTTTCTTAGTTTTAGCAAGTGTGTAGTAAGTGGATATATACAATTTTCTTCCATGTTGTTAGTCTTTAATTTTTATTTTTGGTTGCTCCCTAATATTTCATGGTAAAGTTACTTAACCATTCTCATTACCGTCAAGTTTCTTTCTTGGGTGGTCATTGTCACATTAACTACTTTAGGTATCATACAGAATGCCCTGATTATTTGAGGACTAAGAGAGTGGATTAGAGAGTAAAGTAGTTGACAGTGTTCCTTTGCTCAGCCTGACAACTTGACAGCCATCTTCTATCATAAATACTTGATTAGCTTCATCCTTTTCTTCTCTAAAAGGGAAGAATACACAGGAAACCAGGAAATGTTAAGATTATTCATTAGGCAAAAGAGTTTATAATGCCCACTCACCCTCCGGCCCCAAACAGCATGTAAAAACTGAATCTACCACAACATTAAGAGAAAGGTTTCTATGGAGATTAATGTTTGTGTTTTGTGTATATCAGTATTTATGTTGATGAAGAACATAAAAAAACATGGTTAAATACAGGGTAATGTTTTTCTTCAAAATAGTACAATTGTAGACATAAATAGTAGTCTGTTAAGGCTGTGAAAGTAGAAGAACATAAGTGATTTTTCTTATGGAAATTAGTTTGACAGTTAATTAGTGAAAGAATTTTTCTTGAGCCCCCTAGAATTTAAGGGTTCACAATTATATTTCATCTTTCCTTTTCTTTAATTACTGTGGGTCCCAATCATTTTCTTTGAGAGATTCTCATTTAACTGAGTATACTTTGAAATTCATTTACAGGTAGTTCTTAATAGATAATGTATAAATATGTATACATACAAAATGTACTTTAATTTTTCATACATAACTAACTACACTTTTATTAGTGAATTGTTCTTAATTAGAAACTTTTTAATATTTCTTGATGAAAAATTTGGTCTTCATTTTGTTATTACCAAATTTTCATGTACAGTCTTGTAGCTTATAGATAAGATGATCTTACAGTATACTTATATAGAATCATTTTAGGCTATTAGGTTCACATAAGTCTTTACACTTCAGCATTATTCTATACTTTTTCACTTTGGGGAGAAAAGAACTTGAACTCACAGTCTCTTATAAATCTCTTCCACTTTCTGGCTTCTTCCAAGTTCAAAGGACATGCCACATCACTTTGGAGAGGTATCAGGGCACTTACAGTACTACACAATATCACAAGCACTTTTGCAAAGAAGTGATTTATTTCTACAGGATATATAATAGTGTATACAACTGATATATACAATGCTCACGTTTGTTTCTTTTTTAATATGTAGAGCTAATACTATTTGAATAAGCTGGCTTTAATAGTTAATATATTTTCTAAAATAAGGGCTATAAATATATAGATATAATTATTCAAGTATTTTAAACATTGGTTTCATATTCAAATGTGTATAGTTTTGCAATTTTTAGATTTAATTTTATTCCCATATAATTCAGAAAATATTTGGGGGGGGAATTGAGTCATGAATAGAGATATATTAGCTTATTTTTCATGACTTTACTACTAAAGATATTAAGTTTTCTTGTTTGTGGAAATTCAAATATTTAACTTGTAGTGATAAGGCAGTTTTGAATCTTTTAGAGCTCGGCAGTAGCCCCATCTACCCAACAAGTGAAGACCCCACAGACTTCAAATGCTCCTGATCTAAATGATGCAATTGTGAAACTATTCAATGACTTTGATGTTAAAGAAACGTCTCATCATTTAGTGATTTCTCATCTAGATCTACACATATGCGATGACATTCATGCTAAAGAAAAAGGTAATAAAAGCTGCTTATTTCAAACTACTTTGATTTTTTTTTTTAGGATTTCCTACGAAACTGGATTGTTTATCATTTGTAATATATAATATGTCTTGTACAATCACTGGTCATAATTTTATCATTCATATGAGATGCATAGATGAAAGTTGTATTTTTAAGCAATATATATTGGTATGAAATTTTTTGGCTCTAGTAGTTAGTATTTCAGCACAATTAATTATTAGCTACAGATGCTAACAGTAAAATTAAGTTTAAAAAAACCAAGGACTGAATAGATGACATCCTTAGAGGATGATGAAATCTTAGACTTGCCTTTGAATTAACTTTTTAATAATTTTGAAATTATGTATACATTAAATTTTAGTCCATACTCAATTCATAATTATTTGCACATATGTTTCCACATGGTGGTCTATCTGCATTTTTCTGACCCCATTTGCATGTAAACACAACTATGTGGCTGTTTAACATTTCTTGCGTCTCTTCTCCAGTAATGCTCCAAAATTTGGTTAGGAAGCCAAATTCCAGTTAGTTAAGTTTGTTTTCTTTACTTTTCGCTTTTGTTTCTCTTACTTTTCTTAATTTAGTAGACACAGGTAATGGAGAAATAGGAAGCTCTTCTTGGTCACTTTGAAAATCTGTGGTTCTGTAATCTAGGTACTTGCATTTCTTTCTCTCTGTTGGAGAGTGTCCCCGGCCCATAAGTGTTGGAAGGGTTTAGCGAGTGGTCCTACTTCTAGGACAGTGGTTCTCAAACTTTGGTGAGCTTGAGGATCTCTTTAAAACAGAGATATCTATATCTGACCTCTGTACCTCAGACCTGAATCACAGTCTACATCTGTGAAAATTGTTACTCTGTATTTTTAAAGCTGAGACTGACCTTGGATATTTAGCAGAAGTTACTCTGCCTTCATCAGATAAGGCAGCCAGGTACCAGTGACCAGATAAAAGGGTGGAATGGAAAAGATGAGGAAGATTTGGAGTTTAGAGAGGGATTTGTTGTCTTTTCTTTTGTCTACCTTTGTGTCATTTGTCTTAAAGTTGGTATCTTCTTTACTGATTTGACAGGAAAATGAAAAAGTTAAACCAACATAACAAAATGAGGGGGTCAAGGTTAAGTAATCAGCAAAAGAATAGAGACAAGTGTCTTCCAAGTTTTTTGTTTGTTTTTTTTTTTTACATTTCTCACTCTTTATACTCCCTCACAGAATAAGCTGAATTATGTTTTTTAAGGGGAAAACTACTCCACCAAAGTATTTCCTTCATGGTACAGATTTGTTCTAAAATCCAGAAAGGTCTGAAATGAATCATGTTCATTCATACCTGGTTGTATCTTAATTTGTATTTTCTGTACTTGCAGTTGATTTATCCATGCTGTGTTAAAATTTGATTTTTATGTTGGAGTTACACTGAGTTGTGACCTGCTTCTAATCTTAATATAGCTATGTGACTTTGAACAACTACCTAATCTAGTAGACTCAAGTTCTTCTTCAATAAAAGACAAGATGATACAGTATAGTGGTTAACATTTCTTAGGTTCAAAATAAGCTCTGTGTTTATTGCCTGGTAAGACCTTGGTCTATTTAATTAACCTGTTTGTGTCTCAATTTACTTGTCTAGAAAATAATAATAATAATAATAGTATTTATCTCAGGGTTATGAGGAAGAGCAAATAAGTATAACTAAAGTATTTAAAACAAAACAATATTTGGCATATGGTTAGAGTTTAAGTATAAAAGTTCTACTCTTTTTGTACCCTCATCTTCTAGCTTTGTACAATGCAAATGATAGGGGCTCAGTAATACTAATTAGATTGCATTGCATTTCCTGAATTCCTTAATGTATATTGTTCATGATAATAGAGAGACAATCATTGCTTAGACTGCAAGTACAATGCATGAAGTGTTTCTGATATTTGCTAATGTTTCTTTCTCTTTCTCTCAATGCCAAATTTTTTATTTTCCCAGAGTCAAACAGACGTATTACTGGAGGGGCTATGCAACTGTCTTTTACACAGCTAACTATAGATTATTATCCTTATCACAAAGCAGGTATGTATAACAATTTCTTTAACAGACATAAATCTTGCCTTAAAGTTATATAGTCAATTTATCTCATTTCTTTTTGTATTTATTATTTTTTAATTCATTTTATTTTGTATTTATTTTAATTTATGTTTATTTTTTATTATTTTAATAGGTAACATACAGTGTCATATTAGTTTCAGGTGTACAATATAGTGATTTAACAGCTGCATATATTACTTGGTACTTAGGACAAGTACACTCCTTATTCCCCATCACTTATTTCATGCAACCACCATCCACCCCCTCTCTCATCAGTTTGTTCTCTATAATTGAGTCTGTTTCTTAATTTAGCTCTTTTTCCCCCCCTTTGCTCCTTTGTTTTCTTTCTTAA
Organism: Panthera pardus; assembly: GCF_024362965.1. NCBI lineage: Eukaryota > Metazoa > Chordata > Mammalia > Carnivora > Felidae > Panthera > Panthera pardus. Next base: position 21,312,691 of record NW_026526991.1, read on the forward strand.
ATTTCACATGAGTGAAACCATATGGTATTTGTCTTTCTCTGACTGACTTATTTTGCTTAGCATTATACTTTCTAGCTCCATCCATATCCTTGCAAATGACAATATTTCTTTCTCTTTTATGGCTGATAATATTCCATTATAGATTGATACTACATGTTCCTTTATTTATTCATCAATCGATGGATACTTGGGCTGCTAACGTATCTTGGCTTTATCCTTGTATTTTGCAAATTTCACTATGGTATGTCATGGTGTTGACCTGTTTTTGTTGATTTTGAAGGGAGTTCTGTATGCCTCTTAGACTTGGATACCTTTCTTTCCCCAGATTAGGGAAGTTCTCAGCTATAATTTGTTCATATAAAGCTTCTGTCCCTTTCTCTCACTCTTCTTCTGGCACTCATATGGTATAGATTTTGTTTTGCTTCGTGGAAACACTTAGTTTTCTAAGTCTCCCCTTGTGTCTAGTAATTTCCCTCTTTTTTTCAGCTTCATTGTTTTCCTAATTTTATCTTCTACTTTGCCTATTCTCTCCTCCGCTTCTTCAGTCCTTGCTGTCACTGTCTAGTTTATTTTGCATCTCAGTTATAGTATTTCTTAATTCATCATGACTAGTTCTTAGGTCTTTGATCTCTGCAGCAGGGGTTTCTCTGGGACTTTTATGCTTTTTTAAAGCCCAGCTAGTTGTCTTATGACTTGTTCTAAATTCTTGTTCAGGTACGTTGTTTATATCTGTTTTAAGCAAATCCCCAGGCTGTGATTTCTTCTTGACCTTTCTTTTGGGGAGAATTCCTCCATTGTGTCATTTGAGCTAAGTTTCTATCTTTGCATGTTGTAAAAGCTTGTTATGATTCCTGCAGCTGAGCACTACTATATTAAAAAGGGGTCATACACTGTCCTGGGCCTGGTACTCCAGATTGTGTTTCAGGTATATGCTGTGTGTACTTCGCTGTTGTGTTTTGGCAGCTCTTTCCCACTGGTCGTTTCTTTGCAGAGCTCTTTGCTTGTAGTGTTGGGGGCGTTTAGACCTTTAACTAGGTGTGCTTTGATTTGTTTGTTGAAGTAACCTGGGAAAAAAGAGGTTGGGCAAAACCTGATTCCATAAAAAGAGAAAAGGAAAGGTAACAAAAAAACCCCACAAACAAAAAACTATAAAGCTGATTCCAACAAAAAAGAAAGAAAGAAGAAAAGAAAGTAGAAGAGAAAAGAAAGAAAAGAATAAAAAAGCCTAATTAAAAAAAAAAAAAGATAAAAGGAAATGACAAAAAAAAAGAAATCAGAAACTATGATCCTGATTCCAAAAGAAAAAAAAGAGTTGTCTGTTGGTGCCTGGGAGATGGTGGCTGTGATGGTCTGGAGGAGAGGCCAGCTGTGGCTACCTTGGCTCAGAGTCAGCCCTGCCCCAGAAGATAAGCAGTTGCCAGGCACAGGGTGGGAGGGTGTTCGTGTAGGTGGGTCCCTGCTCCCCCGGGGACTGCTGTGTTGCTCTCTGAATTCCCACCGTGTTGGTGTTTTGGGGGAAAATGAAGCCACCCAATCTCTCATTCCCAGACTGGGGATCTCAACCCCTGCTATTTAGGCAGCCCTCACAAAGTAGAGAGGGAAGTCAGTTAGCCCTGTGTCAAAACTCTCTTGTGTTTTTCCTTTGGCGTGCAGCTGGGATTCAAAACTGACGGTTTTCTATTCTGTTGCATATATCTGTGCATCCATTTGTGCTGGTATCATACTGTTTTGATTACCACAGCTTTGTAATATAACTTGGAAGTCCAGAGTTGTGATCTCTCCAGCTTTGCTTTGCTTTTTCAAGATTGCTTTGGCTATTCGAGGTCTCTTCTAGTCCCTTACAAATTTTAAGATTGTTCTAGTTCTGGGAAAAATACTGTTGGTATTTTTGATAGGGATTGTATTAAATGTGTAGATTCCTTTGGGTAGTATAGACATTTTAACAGTATTTGTTCTTCTAATCTATGAACATGAAATGTATTTCCATTTCTTTGTGTCATCTTCCATTTCTTTCATCATTGTTTTATAGTTTTCAGAGTATAGGTCCTTCACCTCTTTGGTTAAGTTTATTCCTAGGGATCTTATGGTTTTTAGTGCAGTTGTAAATGGGATTGATTCTTTGACTTTTTTTTCTGCTATTCATTATTGGTGTATAGAAATACAAGAGATTTCTGTACATTGACTTTTTTATCCTGAAACTTTATTGAATTCGTTTATCAGTTACAGCAGATTTTGCTGGAGTCTTTTGGGTTTCTGTATATATTATCATGTCCTCTGCAAATAATGGAAGTTTTACATCTTCCTTACATATTTGGATGCTCTTTATTTCTTTTTGTTGTCTGATGCATGGCTAATACTTCCAGTACTATATTGAATAAACATGGTGAGAGTTGACATCCTTGTTTTGTTCCTGACCTTTCCCCATTAAAAATGTTTGCTGTGGGTGTTTCATATATGTTCATTATGTTCAGGTATGTTCCCTCCAAACCTACTTTGATGAGGGCTTTTTTATAATGAATGGATGTTGTACTGTGTCTAATGCTTTTTCTGCATCTATTGAAATGATCATATAGTTTTTATCCTTTTTCTTATTGATGTGATATTTCACATTGATTGATTTGCAAATATTGAACCACCCTTGCAACCCAGGAATAAGTCCCTACTTTATTGTGCTGCATGGTTTTTCTAATGTATTGTTGAATTCAGTTTGCTAGTATATGGTTGAGGATTTTTACATCTGTGTTCATCAGGGATATTGGTTTGTAGTTCTCTTTTTCACTGGTATCTTTATCTGGTTTTGTTATCAAGGTAATGCTGGCCTCGTAGAATGAATTTGGAACTTTCTTTTCTATTTTTGGGAATAGTTTGGGAAGAATAGGTATTAACTCTATTTTAATGTTGGTTAGAATTCACCTGTGAAGCCATCTTGTCCTGGACTTTTGTTTGTTGGGAGTTTTTTGATTACTGATTCAATTTCTTTGCTGCTTCCAAATTTTCTATTTCTTCCTGCTTGAGTTTTATTAGTTTATATGTTTCTAGGAATTTATCCATTTCTTTTAGGTTGTCCACAATTTGTTGGCATGTAGTGTTTCATAATATTCTCTTATATTTGTATTTCTGTGGTGTTGGTTATTTCTACTCTTTCATTTGTGATTTTATTTATTTGAGTCTTGTTTTTTTCTTGATAAGCCTGGCTAGAAATTTGTCAATTCTATTGATTTTTTTCTAAAGAAGTAACTCCTGGTTTTATTGATCTGTTCTTTTGTGGTTTTGTTGTTTGTTCATTCCTTTGTTTTTCTGTATCACTTATTTCTGCTCTAATTGTTATTATGTCCTTCCTTCTACTGGTTGGGGTTTTGTTTTTTCTTCTTTTTCCTAGCTCCTTTAGGTGTAAGGTTAGGTTGCCTATTTGAGATTTTTGTTGCTTCTTGAGAATGATCTATTTGGCAATAAACTTCCCGTTTTAGAACTGCTTTTGCTGCATCCCAAAGGTTTTGGGCTGTTGTATTTTCATTTTCATTTGCTTCCATGTACTTTTTAATTTCTTCTTTTATTTTCTGGTTGACCCATTCATTGTTCAGTAGCATGTTATTTAACCTCCATATTTTTATGCTCTTTCCAGATTTTTTCTTGTGGTTGACATCTAGTTTCATAACCTTGTGGTCAGAAAAGATTCATGGTATGACTTCAGTCTTCTTGAATTCATTGAGATCTATTTTGGACAGTATTTCATGTGTACTTGAAAAGAAATGTGTATTCTGCTGTTTTAGGATGGAATTTTCTGAATATATCTATTAAATCCCTCTGTTCCAGTTTGTCATTCAAAGCCATTATTTCTCATTGATTTTCTGTTTACTTGATCTGTCCATTGATGTGTAAGTGGGGTGTTAAAGTCCCCTAGTATTATTGTATTACTATCAATTAGTTCCTTTATTTTTGTAATTAACTGTTTTATGTATTTGGGTGCTACTGTGTTGGCAGCATAAATATTTATAATTGTTATATCTTCTTGTTGGATTGTCCCCTTTTTGATTGTATAGTGTCCTTCTTTGTCTCTTGTTAAACTCTAATTTGTGTCATATAAGTATTGCTCCTCTGGCTTTTTTTGACATCCATTTGCATGATAGGTGTTTTTCCATCTCTTCACTTTGAATCTGCTGGTGTCCTTAGGTGTAAGATGAGTCTCTTGATGGCAGCATATAGATGTATCTTGTTCTTTTTGTGCATTCTGTCACCCTGTGACTTTTGATGGAAGTGTTTAGTGCATTTACATTCAAAGTAATTATTTACAGATGTGTATTCATTGTCATTTTATTTTTTTGTGGTCATTTGTGATGATTTTCTCCTATCTTTTTTTGTTTCTCTTTCATGGTTTCCTGATTTTCTTTAGTGATATGTTTGCATTTCTTTATTTTTTCTTTGCATATTTATTATTGGTTTATGATATGGTTACCATTAGTTTTGTATATAACCTCTTTTGCAGATAGCAATCTATATTAATTTGGTCATTTAGATTTGATCCCATTCTTACTCCTCTCCTCCCCATCCTTTACATATATGTTTTTATATTTTACAGTCTTTTATTTTGTGAGTTCCTTGACTAATTTTTTACAAAAACACTCATTTTTGCTTTTTTTGTGTTTTCTACCTTCATACTGTCACTTTTGGTTTTTCCTCTCCATTCAGTGTGTCTCCTTTAATATTTCTTGCCGGGCTGGTTTAGTGGTCATGAGCTCCTTTAGTTAAGAGTATTCTCAGCAGATTTTTTCCAATTCAGCACTTTCAATGTATCATACCACTGACATCTTGCTTGGAAAGCCTCTGCTGAAAAATCTCCTGGTAGCCTTATAGGTGTTCCCTTGTAAGTTACTGTTTCCTTGTGTCTTGCTGCTTTAAAATTTTTTTCTTTATCACTATATTTTGTCAGTTTAATTAAAATATGTCGTGATGTGGATCTCTTTTGTTGATTTTGAGAGTTCTCTTTGCCTGCTGGATCTGGATATCTGTTTCCTTTCCTAGATTAGAGAAATTTTTAGCTTTTATTTCTTCAAATAAATTTTCTGCCCCATTCTCTCTCTCTTCTATAATATTATGTTTGATCGAGTCACTGAGTTTCCTAAGTCTGTTCTCATTTTGCATAATTCTTTTTTCTCTCTTTTGTTATGTTTGATTACTTTCCATTAATCTGTCTTCTAGGCCACTAATTTTTTTCTCCTGCTTCTTCCATCCTGCTGCTTATTCCATCAAGTGTATTTCTCATTTTGTTTATTGAGCCCTTTATCTCTGCTATGTCATTCCATATCTCTTTGTTAAGGGTCTCACGAATGTCCTCCTCTTTTCTCAAGTCCAGTGAATATCCTTGTAATCATTACTTTAAATTCTCAATCTGGCTTGTTACTTGTATCTGTTTCTCTTAGATCTCTGGTCGTGTCCTGTCCTGTTCTCTCATTGTGTCTAAGTCTCTGTGCCTGTTTCTCTGTGTTAGGAAAGTCAGCTACATCTCCTGTTAATGAGGGTAATGGTCTTATGAAGCAGAGGTCATGGAGTGCCCTGTTTTGTGTCCCCTGTTCCCCAGGTTCTGGTGCTTCTGGGAGTGTCTCCACTATGTGCTGCATGTGCTTTGCTGTTGTTTCCTAGCCACTTTATCCATCAGGCCAGTTGTCTGCAGGGGCTCTGTTTGCCTCTCACTGGCGGTGTTTGGTCCCTGGCCTGAATATGGCACATTTTAACTAAGTGTGTTCTGGTCTGCTTGTGAAATGAAGCCTGTCGCCATTGCAGCTGGCACCGAGGCTCTGCAAAACTCCCACGTAGGGAGACACAGTGTGAGCAGGGGTTTGGGTTGGTCTTTTAGGGGAGAGGGTCTGCTGTGCTGGGGCTGAGGCAAGTTCCACTGGAGTGCATGGAGTGTGGCTTGGTGTAAGTGAGTTAGGTAGTGAATGTCTGCACTAAACTGATTCCCACCAGTTACCCCGTGCTTATTCTGAGGGATGGGGAAGGGAAATGGTGCTGGCTTATTCCTTTCTTCCCAGAGGGGTTTCTCTGTGAACACTATCTCTCTGGTACACAATACAAGATGAGCAAATACCTTCCCCAGCGTGTGCTCCAGGTGCTCTTCAGATTACTGTTTCCATGCTATATGTTTGCGGGTTGTTTGCCTGACTTCTTCACAAGAGGTGCTCCAGTACCTTCTGAGCTCTCCAAGAGCTAAGCACGCTGACCTTTAAAATTCCAGGCTTTAAGCCCTGCTGGTTGGCAAAAGCCATGAAATTGCTTTTTGCTTTCCAAGTCAACTACTGTGGGGATTCATTTTCCCCATGCACTCCTCTGTGTGTGAGTTTGTCTCTAGCCCTTCTTAGCAACTGTGGCTCCCTCCCCAACATAGCAGCCACCATCCAATCCATTTCTCTCCCAAACCCTGTCACTGCACTACGTAGCTTCCTTGTTGTGGCCTCTTCTCTACCTTTAGTTGTGGGATTTGTTCTGCCAGTCTTCAGGTCAATTTCTGGGATATTTAGGATGATTTGATGGTAATCTAGTTATATTCATGGGATGAGGTGAGCATAGTCGTACTCCATTGGCATTTTTCTTTTCTCTTTAACTTTTTAAGGAAAAAAAGAGACCAAAATATTTGTTATTTTTCCCCAGTAGTATTTCACCAAGAAGATACAATTGCCATAGAAAATATTTATGCATTTTTATATAGAGTTTTATGTAGATTATTAGGAAGTACAATTGCTAGCAATTGGCAGTACTCTATTGATTTAAATGTTAAAATCAGAATTTGGAGGACATATTTTATGCTATTTTATTTTGTTAATTGTGACAAAAGTTAGTAATATGTTTTGAATTTTAAAAATCAGTATATTATTAGTATATTTTAATATTAAAAACTCAAGAAAGGAAATAAAGTAAAAGGATAACAATGATTTCAGCCATGTTGTAGGATTCCAGGAACTTTTTAAAAAAACTTTTCTGTGTTTTCTAAATTTCATTAATAGACTTTTTACATGTGATCTTAGCCAAAAGGCAGAGCAGTGATACATTAATAGACTTTTTAATAATTAAATATTGATAGGTTTTTTCCTCCCAAATAATAAAAAACAAAATATATAAGTTTATGGCCAAATTAAGTAATTTGACCTTATGCCCATCTCTGCATTTTGGTGATGTATGGATTTTTTTTTTTTTTAATTAACAAAAATAAGAAAAACAAGTTTAAGGAATTTTCCAGGACTTTAAGGAAGTGATAAAATTTTTCTGTTCACAAATTTACCCTTCTTCTGTTTGTTATTTCTGTATGTGTGCTTGATGAATTTAAAGGTTATACTATTTGATTTTTGTTTGAAGTCTTTGTCATATATTCTATATTCCTGATTTGTAAGTTACTTACACATATGTAAAGTTTTTTTAACTACAGAAATAATTCATATTTTGGAAGGTGAAACTTAGTCATAGATTTTATTTTATTTTTTAAGTTTATTTATTTTGAGAGAGTGTGTGTGCACATGAGCAGGGGAGAAGCAGAGAGAAGGGCAGAGAGAGAGGGATGAGTGGAGAGAGAGAATCTCAAGATGCAGATCATGACCTGAGCCGAAATCAAGAATCAGACCCTTAATTGACTGAGCTACCCAGGTACCACCCAAAGATAGCGTTTCTGGGTGGGCACAATATTTTCTGAACCCTTTTATTTACATACTACTTTTCTCAGTTTTTGCTACAGAGAAACCTAATAATCCTAATTTTTTATTTTCCTTCCAAAAATTTTTATATAGGTATAGATATATCTATATCTTTATGACTTGATGTCCATCTTGAGAAATTTCATTGGTTTTTTAAGTGTTTTAATAATCCTCATCATTTTAAGGATAGGTTTTATTTGTCACTTTACAACAAATCTTTGATGAAAGGACTTTTTTCTGGTAGTATTTTCTGTAATATTTTCTTTCTAATGGAGGTATGTTTGATACTTGAGCATTCAGTGAAGGTTGACCAGCAGTACTGTTTGTAATTGAAATTTTGAGTCATGTTCTACCAATGGTTGATTTCTGATAGAAACCTCTAGATAACTTCCTTTTGACACTCTTTGCGTGTATTCTAAATGTTTTGCTCAAATTTTCTAGGAAGATTAAAATCTTTTATAGCTGAAGAGTGCTCCCTTGAGAAAAAAACCCTTGGGAAATAAATAAATCTCATTAGAAGCATTGCTACAATAAAATAAATGAAAATTGTGCATTTTTCAGTGAAATACCTGTCATTCATTTTACAGGAGATAGTTGTAATCATTGGATGTATTTTAGTGATGCAACCAAAACAAAAAATGGATGGGCCAACGAATTGTTACATGAATTTGAGTGCAACGTTGAAATGCTTAAGCAGGCTGTAAAGGATCATAATGTAGGTTCACCTCCTAAATCCCCAACACATGCCTCTCCCCAGCACACACAAACAGGTATTTTACCTATAACAACATTATGGCATTCCCCTGATAGTGTGTGTGTGTGTGTGTGTGTGTGTGTGTGTGATCATGATAGGATATTTTCTGTAAATTTTCTGTAAAATTTAATTAATGTCTAAAAATTCTGCACCTTCTTCAGACCATAGGCTTATGGACCAAAAGCACTTTTTAAATTGACATGACCAATAAGAGTAATACCCCGTTAGAATGTTTGAGATTGTTAAATGGCTGATAGGTCTCTCTTTTTAACAAGAATTTCTGGTAAAAGTTATTGTATAAGAAAATCTTAAATGTGGTATATGACTCATGTTTAAGGAATAATCACACAAAAGAATAATCATTATAATAACAAATTCCGGCATCAGTTTATATATAAAGTATTTTCACATATATTATTTTGTTTGACAAATTAGAGTTCATGTGTATTTCTAGTAGCTGTCTTAACAAAAAAGTGATTGTTAAAAATCATTTGCCATAAATTGAAAGTTTTTTTCTTATTTCCCACAGAGAAAGACTCGGCTCTGAAAGGGACTTCCAGATCACCTTCAGTATTATCTCAGCAGTCCAAAGCTAAGTTAATGTCTAGTTCTGTTGTGGTTAGACTTGCAGATTTCAATATATACCAGGTATGACTCATTTTTAATTAAATCTTATGATAAAACATCTTCTGCAAGCAACTCATATTTTGTTTTAAATGTTTATTTATTTATTTTGAGAGAGAGTGGGGCAGGGGCAGAGAGAGAGGGAGAGAGAGAATCCCAAGTAGGCTCCATGCTGTCAGCACAGAGACTGAGGTGAGGCTTAATCCCACAACTGTGAGATCATGACCTGAGCCAAACTCTTAAATGACTAAGCCACCCAGATGCCCCTGCAAGCAACTATTATAAACTACTGCCACTCTTTTATTTAAAAACATCTTGGCCAGTTTTGTGACATGGCTAAATTAGACAGGATAGAAGATATCCATTCATTAATTTTTGTTTATATGGTTATACAGAATTAACCAAACTGTGAGGTCAAGAGCATAGTTCTCCAGTCTGCCAAATCTGCACAAGACTTCTCACAGCAACTGTTTGGGAGTCTCCCCTAAGCCACCTTCAGATTCAAGAATTCATTGGAATAAATAATAGAATTCACTGAAATAAGTTATGCTAAGAAGCACATTTATACTAAGAATTACATATATTACAGGGAAGGATATAAATTGGATTCAGCCATAGGAAGAGAACCTGGATTGGGCTAAGAGGGTTCCAAATGTGGAACTTCCTTGTCCTCAGGGCACAAAGAACAATATACATGAAGTATACATAACAATATACATGAAGTATTACCCTCATAGATGAACTCAGTTGTTGTTAGATACCAGGTGACCCAAAGCCTCCAGTCTCTGAAGTCTACTAAGACTATCAAGTATGGCCAACCTCACTCTTAGTCATCACTGTAAGCATAAACTGTCAGTTGTCCCAGGGATCTACCATGAATAGGGAATTCTAAGAATTTAGAATTACTTCCCAGAAGCAGGAACAAAGGCCAGACCTCTCTTAGGAGATCAAATTCCTTATTACACAATGCTCTTAGTGGAAGAAAGTAAAATATTTTTTTGCCTTATTGAACTGAGTATTGGCTATCTTGTGAACATAATTTCATGGCTAAGAATTCTGTCCATTATATTGTTCAGGCTGTAATCATACAATATGGTATAATATTACAGTCCTTGAGACCAACATAATAGACTATAACATTCTTTAAAAATAAACAATTTCAGATAACATGTTATCATTTATTAATTGTTCTGGTTTATTTTGATGAGTCTGTGGCTTTGAGACTTAGTTTTATCTGAAAATTTTTTATTTTACTCAGTGGTTTTCAACTGGGGTTGATTTTATACCCTAGGGGACATTTGGCAATGTCTGATGACATCTTTGGTTGTCACAACTGGAGGAGGTTGTTGCTGACAAGTAGTGGGTAGAGACCAGTGATGCTGCTAAACATTGTGACAATGCACTGCACATTGTTAGCAGTGCCAAAACCAAGAATCATCTGGCCCCAAATGTCAGTAATGCCAATTTTGAGAAGCCTTGATTACGCATTATTTTCTTATTGTACAATGGCTTCTTGTTTTACATTCCATATATAATGCATCTTATTTGAAGCTAGAAGATGTAAATAAATTCATATAGAAAGAGCAGAGGTGAATCACCCATAATCCCAAGTAGTTGAGGGTGAAATAAAGTAAAGAAATCCCACATACACAGGGCACCTTGATGGCTCAGTCAGTTGAGTGTCGGACTTCAGCTCAGGTCATGATCTCACAGTTTGTGAGTTTGAGCCCTGTGTTGGGCTCTGTGCTATCCGTTCAGAGCCTGGAGCCTGCTTCAGATTTTGTGTCTGCCCGCCCCCCCTCCGCTCCCCCCGCCCACTCACATTCTGTCTCTTTTCTCTCTCAAAAGTAAATAAATATTAAAAAAAAAAAAAAAATCCCACATATACAAATACACCAGAACAAAACAAATAAAAATAACTGAAAGAAAATAGTATGTTTATATCAATTTGAATAACCTTTTAACTATTGAAGGAAAAAGGAAGTAAGCTATTGTCTATTAAAATAAGTTGATACTTTGAGGTGAAAAGGATTTGTTTCCACATATGCAAAGAAAAACTTCTTAATTAGATAATGCAAGGAACTGACTTAAATTTATAAAGTCTATACAAGGTTTCAAAGATTTTATTAGCAGTTTATACAAGAGAAATATTCTACTTCATATGAGAAATATACATGTTTGTTGAATGAATGAAAAAAGTTAACCTTGAGATACATACCTGAATATATACTAAACAAGTACAAATAAATGAAATTGATAAAACTATTGGTTGAACTTTGGGGGAAATTAGTATATACATTTTTTATGTAAATTCACCATTTTCAGGGGAGAGTGAAAAAGTGTAACAAGAACCTTAAAACTCGTAGTCTTTTTAGAAGACAGTAAGTGAGGGGTGCCTGGGTGTCTCAGTTGGTTGGGTGTCCGACTTCAGGTCAGGTTATGATCTTTCCGTCCATGAGTTCAAGCCCCGCATCAGGCTCTGTGCTGATAGCTCAGAACCTGAAGTCCCCTTTCTCTCTGCCTCTCCCCCACTCATGCTCTGTCTCTCTCATAAATAAATAAACAAACAAACATTAGAAAAAACCAAGTGATCAAACTATTTGACAGAAGAATTTGTAGTTATTTTTAGGTTAATCTTTAATGTAAAATATGCATAACATGAAATTTACCATTTCAGCCATTTTTTAAAATTGAGGTATAATTGACATGTAACATTATTAGTTTCAAGCATACAATGTAATGACTTGATAACATTTTAGCTATTTTTGATTGTGCATTCATTCTCATTGTTTATTCACACAGTTGTACAACCATCACCATTATCTATTTCTGTAATTTTTTTATTATCCCAGACTAAAACTCTGTATATAGCTAACTTTTTCATGATAATAAATTATGGTAACAAATTACTGTAAAATACCTACCAGGGAAGCAGTCTATTCTTGAGGACTTGGATCTGTGTCCTGACTCTCCCATTTACTTACTTCTGTAATAGAAATACTCTGATATTTTAAGGCTTACAATAATAAGTTTGCAAGGACCTTACTAAAGAGTTGATTTTGTAACTGATAATACTTCAAAGGGGCTATAGGTTTTCTGAATAGTTGATTGGTGTTATTAAAAATAATTTAATTTGAAGTTAAATATGTAATAAAGTTTGCATTGCAAATTAACCATTAATTAATTATTTGAAGTACTTTTAGGAGTTTGAAGTGATGCCCATGTGGCATAAATTGTTGGGAAAGAGCTTTATTCAGTGTTACTTCAATATACTTAATTATTTTTTCAGGTCTCTACAGCAGAACAGTGTCGTTCTTCCCCCAAAAGTATGATTTCTTGCAATAAGAAATCCCTGTATCTTCCACAAGAAATGTCAGCTGTTTATATAGAATTTACAGAATATTACTATCCAGACGGAAAGGATTTTCCAAGTAAGAGAGTTTCCTGTTTTGTTATTATTTGTCCATTACTTGGAAAGTTGTTTTTTGTTTTTTGGTTTTTTTTGCTGTTTTCAACTTTTATAAATGTGAAAAAAAGAAACAAAAGCCCATTGTTCTTTACACTTGTTCTCATTGTTTTTAGCATATAACTCTATATAGCATTTCTTACATGTTCTTACTGTTTGTTCATATTTTTTTTTCTCTCACTAGCTTGTAGCATCCTTAATGTTGGGAATCATGTAGTAGTCATGCTTCATTTTATCCCTGAGGCTTGACTCATTTCTTTACTAGTAGCTGTTTGTTAAATGAAAGAATTTACGAAAGTTAGTTTTTTTGTAGAATAAGGTCATTTTTTCCATTAGTCAAAACCTATTTATATTTCAGCTATATAAAACTCTATATTTCTTTGAAAAATTAATAATGCATTTATTCTTTTAGCTATAGAGAATTTTTTTGGCTGTTTTATGCACAAATGTATATTTTGGACAACTTTGGCACTTGTCTTTACTTTGAACATTGAATTACATGAATTTTGATTTGTAAGCTATTTTGGGGTCCTAAAGTGAAAATGATTATGCATTTGTGTTCTTTGAATGCTAAATTTCTATGCGATTATCTGAGTTCATCTCATAGTTTTTCAAAATAAAATTGGCCTTTGTTTATATGGTATCTTTTCTTTAACTGTTTAATTATTTAATCCTTGTTTGTGCCAAAGTTTTGGGATCTAATTCTCACCATCTTCATGCTTTTCAGCAGTCTTTTGTGTATTTCTTGTTTATCCTTTCTACCTTCCTGACCAAAACAGTGAGAAAATTAAAAAAGGTTAAGACATTTGCTTAGCACCTTAGTAAAATGGCACAGCTGAGATGTGGGTCTTCTAAATCAGAATTCATGTGTCTTCCCCCCAGGCTGCAGCTATATTACACTGCCTTCCCATAATATTCACAACCATTTGTCTGTAACTGGAGAATCCCATTGTTTCCAGTCCTCCTTGCTCCTTACAAATAAGTGTTTTCCTTAAGTAATGCATCACTGAGTTACTAATTCTCCAGAATGAAGACTAGTTTCCAAGATTTCTGATTTCTAATCTAGGTTTATTTATTTCTATCATTTTTATTAACACGTGCCATAGGAATTGTAATCTTATTCTATAATATATATTTTTTCTGATAAAAACATTAAATTCCTTACAGCAATTTAAAGCCTAGCCCCCTAGATACTTAGGAATGGAATTGCTAGGTTATGTTTAACTGTGTTTAATTTAACTTTTCACTATGAAAATTTTCAAACATATACAAAGGTACAGGGATCCATTTTCAGTCCTTACATTTCATCTCTTTGTTAAGCAACCCAACTTTATAAAAATATAACTTTTAAAATAATTGTAAATGTAATATATGTTATGTTATTTAAAAAAAGAATATACCAAAAATAAAAAACTGGCCACGAGTCTACAGTTTAGAGACAACTTCTGCTAAAACATAAATGTATGAATTTGTTAGGGCTGCCATAACAAAGCACCACCAACTGGGTGATTTAAACAAAAGACATTCATTTCTTCATAATTTTGGAGGTTGGAAGTTCTAGATCAAGTGTCAGCAGGGTTGTTTCTTCAGAGAATTCTTTTTTTTGTTTTTATTTACTTTTGAGACAGAGTGAGACAGAGCATGAGCAGGGGAGGGGCAGAGAGAGGGGGAGACACAGAATCTGAAGCGGGCTCCAGGCTCTGAGCCGCCAGCACAGAGCCCGACGTGGGGCTCGAACTCACGGAGTGTGAGATCATGACCTGAGCTGAAGTCGGACGCTCAACCGACTGAGCCACCCAGGCGCCCCTCTTCAGAGAATTCTTATTGGCTTGTGGATGGCTGTTTTTTCACGTGGTCTTTGCTCTGTGTGTGTTTCCTAATGATGCTGATCATACTATATATACTAGGGCCCACTCATATGAACTCATTTTTACTATAATTGCCTCTTTAAAAGCTCTGTCTTCAAATACAGTCATATTCTGAGGTACCCTGGGTTAGCATACCAATTTTGAGGGGACAGTTGAGACCATAACAGTAAGTATAGTATTGCTCGTCCTGTTTTTAATGTATGTGTTTCTTTTGCATATTTGATTTACATCCTGTACCCTTCTTTTAAGTTCTTTTTTTTTTTTTTTCAAGTTTGAGAGAGAGCAAGTGTGAGTGAGAGAAAGTAAGTGGGGGAGGGGCAGAGAGAGAAGCAGAGAATCTAAAGCAGCCTCTGTGTGGTCAGCGGGAGCTGACACAGAGCTCTATCCCATAAATCAGTAGATCATGACCTGAGCCAAGATCAAGAGTTTGGACACTTAACCAACTGAGCCACCTACACGCCCCTACATCGTTTCCCTTTGATGATATGAGCATATTCCAGGTTTCTACAGGTTTATTTAAGTGTCTTTAATAACCATGTAATAATCTATTTCATAAGTAGACCCCTGTTGGAAACTACTTGTAGTACTTGTACTACTATGTGTAGATTTTTCTACCGCTTAGTGTACCAGTTTCTTCCTCTGTCCCAGATCTCCACAGCCCGGATTCTTCTTTCCTTCTGTGTTATAGCTTTGGGGACTACATTTGCTCTCTAGTCCTCTCCGTAGCTGTCATCATCACTCATTTTATACTTGAGAGGCCTTCTTTTTCCTTCCTTCCAGAGTATGATGTGATCTCTTCAACACCCCACTTCCTTTCAATTTCCAAATATAAGCACTGCCACATCCCAATTGGATGTCTCTGTTAGACTTGAGTTACATTTTTCTACCTTTGTGTCTGTGTTGAGTAAAAATCTATAGACATTTTATTATTTTTGTGCTTAACACCATACACAAAATATTGTTGGCATTCAGTGAATCTTTCCTGGAAGAATATGAATGAATGAGTGCAAAAAAAATCCTATTTAGGACATAGTTATAATGCTGTCTTTCTAATGATATCCTATACCTTGGATTTATTTTCCTTAAATTATTGTTGTCTAAAAAATCTAGATATACATGCTATTTGCTTTACTAGAAGTGAGTAGGTTTGAATGTTTGGGATAGATTTTTTATCAAGATGCTCTGAAAACAATAATGGTTTTTATAGTATAAACAAAAGGATTTAAGAAAGAGGTGTATACTCTAATTGTGAATATTAGTTTAATATAAATTAGCACTAAAACACTTATCCAACCCCCAGGCATTCTAATATTTGAGGAGAGCTATGAAAAAGGAGTATATTCCTTTTATTATCTAGTAGATAGTTGAATTTTTACTTTGCACCAAGCGCTATTCTAGGGTTAGGATTAAGTGGAGAATAAAACTGCATGGCCCCTCCTCCCAAAGGAGACCTGCCTATTCACCACTTTCATAAGAAATTAGTCATTAGACTCGGTTCTCTTATTTTAGAGGATTCAGATTATCATTCAAGTAGGAAAAGTCCTTACAGATACTAGGAAGAGAGATCTAAACGTTGTTTCCTATTTATAGATAGTTTTAGAATAAACAATATATTTTTCAGTTAGTGAAGCATAGAAAAATGTTTTTTGTCTGTCTAAATGTATTCATTATCATCCACATGTGTCACTTTAATTTTGTAAATAAAATTTCAAAACTTATTATCTTAATTTAAAAAGAATAAAAGTTAAAAATGTTTTTTCTCAGGGAAGATTTAGACTATCTGCTCATTAAAAATCTTTAAAATTTTTTTTCTCCACAGTTCCATCTCCCAACCTTTATAGCCAACTGAATGCACTACAGTTTACCGTGGATGAAAGAAGTATTCTATGGTTAAATCAATTTCTTTTGGATTTAAAACAGAGTCTTAATCAATTTATGGCTGTATACAAGTTGAATGACAATTCAAAATCTGATGAGCATGTTGATATTCGAATTGATGGCTTAATGCTAAAGGTACCATATACACAAGTGACTGTGATAACAAAACCATTTTTAGAGAAGAAAAGTTAACATCGTAATTTCCAGGATTTAAGATGGGTGTTCAAATATAAATCAACTTAATTGTAATCTTAATTTTGATTTTGAAATTTTAATTTTAATTTTGATTTTCAGTTTAAAAAGCCTTAAGAGACTGTTTTTCCCCCTTCTTTCTCTATCTTCCATTTAACCTGTTTCATTTTGTCACTGCTCATCCATTTGGAGGTAAGCAGAAATAACATTTAAATCAGTATTTTTTCCCCTACTTCCTACCGGAGTTGATAAAATTTTTCTTTTAAAGTGGAAATTAATACAGTGAAACTTATAAATTAGATCTGGGTTTTATTTGTTCACAGTTATTCTGTTATTGATATCCAAAGATAATAGAAATTTGCTTTGTATTACAACCAAGTAGTTGATAATCTGAATCCCAAGGATATTTAAACTTTAAAGGTGCGAGGTTTTTTGTTTTGTTTTTTATGCACACTTTATCTATCTATCTATTTATTTATTTATTTTTATGAAATTTATTGTCAAATTGGTTTCCATACAACACCCAGTGCTCATCCCAAAAAATGCCCTCTTCAATACCCATCACCCACCCTCCCCTCCCTCCCACTCCCCATCAACCCTCAGTTTGTTCTCAGTTTTTAAGAGTCTCTTATGCTTTGGCTCTCTCCCACTCTAACCTCTCGTTTTGTTTTTTAAAAAAACAACAGCTACTATAGTGTAGTAAATAGAGTAAGACTTGGATGAAAAATTTCAGTTTCTGGATCTATTGGTGATACTCTAAATTTCTATACCTTTAATTTCTTCTGTGTAAAATGGGGTTATTCATAAATGTTAAAATTTCATTGCAGAAATGTTTTAAAGATTTTCTTAAAAATCTTACTATGTTCAATTATAAAAAGATGAATTTTATAAAATCACGATTATACTTTAAGACAGTTGTATAATCTCTATATTTTCTCAATATGCACAGTTTTAAAACCAGTATTTTAAGGACTAAAAAAAACATATTTTAAGGACTGAGAGTAATTATTTCTGAAAAATTAGTAAATAGTTTGACCTATATGCTTAAGTTGATTTTCTTAATAGTTTTATCTGAGAAAAGTGATTCTAATGGCATCTATCCAGTCATTCCATCCAGTCATCCCCCACATCTCTTGGATTTAAAATATCTTTGTTTCAGATTCTGTGTCTCCCTCCCCCATTCATGCTCTGTCTCTCTCTGTCTCAGAAATAAACGTTAAAAAAAAAAATTTTTAAATATCTTAACAAAAAGTTCTTTTTTCCAAACTTAACACTTAATTCTCAAGGCATAGTAAGCTTTTAGTAATATTGCTTTAGTTTTAATTTTGTTTAAAGTTGTTCTTTTCTTAGTGGTTAGTTAAGTCCTTTTTACTTGGTTTAATAAAAAGATTTGTGGGGAGAGAGTTTGTATATTATGTTTGGATAAGAAAGTAGTGTTTTGGTGGGATATACCAAAAAGAATTCCTGAGCTAAGTTATATTCTTGATTATTTTATCTTCAAGATGTATGGATTTGTAAGTTAGACTAGATTAATGTTTTTTCTCTTATAGTTTGTCATTCCTTCTGAAATGAAATCTGAATGTCATCAAGATCAACCACGTGCAGTTTCTATTCAGAGTTCTGAAATGATTGCCACAAATACAAGGCACTGTCCAAACTGTCGACATTCTGATCTAGAAGCTTTGTTTCAAGACTTTAAAGATTGTGATTTTTTCAGTAAAGCATATACCAGCTTTCCCAAATCTGGTGACAATTTTAATCTGTTGCATTCAATCTTCCAGAGACATGCTCATGAACAAGATACTAAAATGCATGAAGTTTATAAAGGAAATATTATTCCCAAGTTGAATAAACACACTCTCAAAACTTCTGCTGCCACAGATGTTTGGGCTGTGTACTTTTCTCAATTTTGGATAGATTATGAAGGGATGAAAAGTGGAAAAGGGCGGCCAATAAATTTTATAGACTCTTTCCCTCTTTCCATCTGGATTTGCCAACCAACAAGGTATGCCCTGTCACAAAAAGAGCTGCAGACTTGTAATCAGGTATCTCTAAATACATCACAAAGTGAATCTAGTGATCTGACTGGACGATTGAAGCGGAAGAAGCTCTTGAAAGAGTATTATAGTACAGAATCTGAGCCCTTGACAAATGGTAGTCCAAAATCTTCAGATACATTTTTAAGATTTTCCTCTTCATCATCAGATGCAGATGTTCATGTCCTGGTTCACATTCATAAACATGTCAGTATGCAGATCAATCACTACCAGTATCTGCTCTTGCTTTTCCTCCACGAGTCACTCATTTTGCTTTTGGAGAACTTAAGAAAAGATGTAGAAGCTGTGACTGGCGCTCCTCCTAGTCAGACATCCATTTGCATTGGAATTTTACTTAAAAGTGCAGAAGTGGCTCTTTTGCTACATCCAGTGGATCAAGGAAATACTCTTAAGTCTCCTGTCACTGAAAGTGTGAGCCCAATGGTTCCTGATTATTTGCCTACAGAAAATGGAGAATGTTTGTCTTCAAAAAGGAGGCAAGTTAGTAGTGGTATAAATCAAATCAGAAGTGTAACTGTTAATCACATGTCAGACAACAGATCTATGAGTGTTGACCTTAGCCATGTCCCTTCGAAGGATCCTTTGCTTTTTAAATCAGCTAGTGATACAAATCTGCAAAAAGGTATTTCTTTTCTTGATTATTTATCAGATAAAAATTTAGGGAAAATAAGTGAAGATGAAAGTAGTGGAATTGTGTGCAAAAGTGGATCAGGAGAAATTGGATCAGAAACAAGTGACAAAAAGGATTCTTTGTATACAAATTCAAATAGTGTCTTAAACTACAGAGAAGATTCAAGTTTGCTGTCCTTTGATAATGATGGTAATCAAAACATACTTTCAAATAATTTAACTACTAGAGGACATGAAACCATAGAGTCAGTCTTTAAAGCTGAAGATTTGCTTCCAGAAACAGTTTCACTCTCTGAGAACCTAGAAATCAATCAAGAAGAAGCACCCACGGTTAGAACACTTAAATCACAGTCATCTTTCAGGTAACAACATACTATTGGAATTTGGGGGTTTTTGGTTTTCTGGGCGTATGTATGTGGTGGGGGGCATATTTTGTTTTTGGACAGAAAACCTCCTGACAAAATATGACATCAGAGTTAACACATAGAAGAATAGGTTTTATGTGATGTGTTTCTAATAATTTTGTCAACAGTGGAAAGCCTAAGGAACGGATTCCACCCAACCTGGCTCCACTCTGTGTTTCTTATAAGAACATGAAAAGAAGCCCCTCACAGACCTCATTGGACACCATTTCACTTGACAGTATGATATTGGAAGAACAGTTGTTAGAAAGTGATGGAAGTGATACTCATATATTTTTGGAAAAAGGTAAAGCAATACAAGTTTAATAATTCATATTAAATAATCAAATCTTAGGAGCGTTCAAGGGTTAACTGTATAATAACTTAAAACAAACTGTGTTTTGTATGACTTGGGCTTTTCTAATCCACTGTTTCTAATAATCCACTTTTATGGTATTTTTAAAAGATACTGATCTATGATGGGCACAAAATTTTTTTAAGATTGTCTTTTTCCACAGAGTTTGAGAAATAATGAAATACAGCACACTGAAAAATTAAGGCAGGTAGGTAAGAACAGAGGGTGATCACATTGATTGTAGTGACATTAACTTCAGGTAGGAGATAATTAGAAGTGGTACTGAAAGGGGAAATGAAGTGGTTGGACTGGGGTTATTCAAAGTAGGACGGCAGAGAGGGAGGCATAGCTGGCTGACCAGGAACCTGCTACGCCAGCACCACACCAGCAATGTGAAGGCTGTGCTCAGTGTTTTTGAGTTCTTTTCATACTACATTTAGGGCTTTAGTATCTCTAACATTTTATTGTGGACGTTATTTCTTATTATTTGCTAAACTAACTACAATTTAATTTTTCTTTGCTTATAGTCTTTTAAACAAGCCTTTGCTTGAGAAAGATTTGAAGGATAGCCCTTTTTGGTTAGATAAATTTAACATTGTTGGATCGTTTGTATAAGACTGATTTTAATTTGTTAGTTAACTTTTTTATTATTTCAGGTATTAAAAAGAACTCAACTACGAATTACCAGAGCCTAACGGAGAGTGCAAATGCCAGTGCAAATCTACAGAATTTTGGTGAAACCTCTCCAGATGCCATCAGTACAAATTCAGAGGGTGCTCAAGAAAATCAAGACCTGGTAATCATTTCACAGAGATTCTATGAAGAGAAATGCCACCACTTTTATTTCAGATAAATATGTACAGATTTTATGACATAATTATGTAAAGTAAATTGCCATAGTAGTGAGTGACTCACTTTGCTCGTTCTACTCTTGACACTTCTCCCTTCCCTCTTACTGAATTGTTTTTCTCTGAATTTCATTTTTCTAAATCTGTTTTTTTTCGTACTGTGGAGGGGAGGTTTTACCTTTTGACCTTTATGTAGTTGCATTTAAATACACTTTGAAAACAAGTTTGATGGTTGATGGTAGTCAGTCCTTCTGAGGAACTTTCTACAAAAGAAATATGTTTCTGGTTTGTTACAAGTCCTTTCCACCCAGTGAAATATTCTTACAGATGACTTAGAAAATATGGTCAGCTTTCAGTGAAAATAATTTCACACAGAAATGTTATCTGTGTGACCTAAAAAAATTCATCTCTTGACTGAATAGGAAGAAAGGAAGCTGAAGTTTGTTACTGTAATGTAATAACCAGGTTTTGTTGATCACAAGTATATTATTGGTTTTATTAGGTCGCTATTGTATTTTTAGAGATTTTAGTAGTTTCCTGTGTCATTTCTTAAATTTTGTTTTGAATTACTTGGTATGCTAATATTATTTATGCAATCATTATTAGATGTCAGTTGTGGTGTTTAAAATTACTGGTGTTAATGGGGAAATTGACATCCGAGGGGAAGATATGGAAATCTGTCTTCAAGTGGACCAAGTGACACCAGATCAGTTAGGCAATATCAGTCTTCGACATTACCTCTGTAATCGTCCAATAGGTAAGACTTTAATATGATTTAAATTTGTTGTGTTTTTTACATATAACTCCTCAGCAGTTCTGTCTTTGGTATAAATGAATTCAAGGAAAATTACATTTATTTATAATAATGTGAGAGATTTGTTTTCTTAGCTTACCTTATTTTCATAAAGTATTTTGATTGTTGAGATGTAATGTGTTGAGGATGTATTCTCTAATTTCTTTTTGTTTCTTTTGTTAAGTGCCATCGTTTTTAGTCTTCTCATTCTTTGAGATAATAGGTTTAAGAAAACAGAGGTCTTTTCTGTATGAAAAGAATAATAAAGTAATCCTAGAATGTCAAACTTAGCTCTATGCTAGAATAAATGTCAATTTTTACATTCCATTATCTTGCTTGTAAGCAAACATTTCCTGAGTCTGACATGATACCTGGTGTTTGGCAAAATTGTATGTCATGTTCTTACGGTCCTTCATTCTAACATCAACACATTCATCTGAACGTAGGGGGATAGGAACAACAAAACATGCAGTGTATAAAGAGGAAACCACATAAAACTATCCCTTTTTCAAAGTTTATATGGAGTTACCACTCATGGTTTTCAGTCATTTGAAGAAATTAACTTATTAGAATAGTTCTATTAAGCATTTAAAATCACATTGTTCAGGGGCGCCTGGGTGGCTCAGTCGGTTAAGCATCCAACTTCGGCTCAGGTCATGATCTCGCGGTCTGTGAGTTCGAGCCCCGCGTCGGGCTCTGTGCTGACAGCTCAGAGCCTGGAGCCTGCTTCGGATTCTGTGTGTGTCTCTCTTTCTCTGGCCCTCCCCCGTTCATGCTCTGTCTCTCTCTGTCTCAAAAATAAATAAAAAACCGTTAAAAAAATTTAAATAAAATAAAATGACATTGTTCAAATTTTTAATTCTTTTAAAAAGCCACTGAGCTGTAAATATTTTTCTTTGCTATATATATAGAATGCTGTATCTGATACATAACATGTTGAAATACATAGTCCTGCATGGTATCAAATAAGTATACTATCACCTCACATCCTGGGAATTGCAGGTAAATGTGCCATTTGTCTTTAAATCAGCATCATAGAAAAAAAATTGTCTCCAGGCGTTTTTCTATGTATAGGCCTTGCAGTTTACAATGTATCTGTTAAGAAATTTCAAGAATTTCTTGTTGGCAAGTATCAATCCCAAAAGCATGCAAAATAGTGGAAGCTAAATATACAATTGGAAAGGTTTCATAGTGGGCAAAAAACCAAAATTTCAAAACATAGACCCTGTTCTATTCCCAAATCCAAAACAGTTTTCAAATTGTACACTCTTAAAATTATTTCCAGTTGCTCAATTGTTTTTACTTATTTTTATGTGTCAGTTAGTACCATGTCCTATTAATTTGTTTCATGTTGTTCCTTACTGAAATCATTTTGAAATGTCCTGTATGTATGGATCATATAGTCAGTGCTAGTATCTTATTTTTCTCAACTGCCTCAGTTGTTTAAAGATAAAAAACAAGAAGGAAGCAGGGCGTCTGGATGGCTTAGTTGGTTGAGCTTCTGACTTCAGCTCAGGTCATGATCTCACGGTTTGTGAGTTCGAGCCCCATGTCGGGCTCTGTGCTGACAGCTTGGAGCCTGCAGCCTGCTTCGGATTCTGTGTCTCCCTCTCTCTCTGACCCTCCCTTGTTCATGCTCACTCTCTGTCTCAAAAACATATAAACATTAAAAAAATTTTTTTTCTAAAAAACAAGAAGGAAGAAAGCAAAGGAAAAGGAAGGAGCAAGGGGAAATGAAATAAAAGGAAAAGGAGAAAAAACTAGTTTAGCTTGAACATTTAAAACATTAATAAACCATGCGAAAAAAGATTGACCTACAGTTTGTATCTGCTGTCACTTAGAAATTGCAAAGTTGTTTTTGATTTTGTTTTTGTTTTTCTATAATGTGTGGATTTTGGAGTCCTTTAGTAGGAAGACCTTAATATAATAATTTCATGGCATAAGAGGTAGAAGAGAGGAGTGAGTTTTGACTAGTGAAGATTTTGTTTTGTTTTATCTCTGCTCCAAATAAATATTCTTTTTGTTTGAAATTATTTCTGGCTCTCAGCTCCTTAGACTGAGTAGGTAATCTCTCTCTCATTCTGTGTGTGTGTGTGTGTGTGTGTGTGTGTGTGTAGATACGTGGATAAACAGATGAAAGGCAAAACAAAGTCACATTTACAAAGTTGTTTCTAATTGTCCTTATTATTAAATAGACGAGTTAATAAACTCTTATTTTTCTTGATATAGGAAAGAACACTAACCATTATCAATTTGTGGCTTTTGCCTTTTATTTAATAAGAAAATCTTCTTAATTATTTAAAGAATGCTTTAGAATTTTATTTGAACTCTTCCTGTATATTACTTATTTATTTTGAATGTTGATTTGTAGTACTAACATTGATTAAACATTATCCTGTACCTGAAATAAAGTTACAAAAACAACTCTCCACTTTGAATTGTGTATGGAGATCTATCCTTGATGTATAAATATGGGTATGTTTATTTTCTTACATCCCCTCCCCCTCACAAATATGTATAAATTTGGCCTTTATAAGACTAAAGGATTCACATCCATGCTGAGGGAAAATAAACACTCCATCATGAATTTAATTAGTAGGTCTTTCTACAAGGACCCATGAGACTGGTGACTTCGATATTTCAATAGTCTGACTTTTCCAGAACAGTTAGTTTTTTGTTTTTTTTTTTAATTCATCGGTTCTGTAAATTGTGAAACTGATCACATTTTTCTCTTTGCTGCTAGGAAGTTCATTTTTGGTTCACCTGTGACACAGAAAAAGTAAATAATGTGTTTGGAGTCATTAATCTTACTGCCCATCCTTACCTTTTTTCTTCTGTCCTTTTCCATTGCTTACTTATTTTTCATATGATTATACCATGAACATTTTGCCTCTTTTTGGAGCTAGGTAATGTAATATAAACAAAATAGTTACTGTGAGGGTAGGTTCACTTAAGTGGTCATACTGAAAACTTTTGTTTTTTAAAATCAGATTTTCTGTGAGTCTTTATTGAAATGATAAAATTTGTTTTTGAATTTAGTATTTATCTCAGCCAACTCAAAATCTTTTTTGGAACAAGGCCAAGGCATAAATACATGTATACTATATTTATATATATGTATAAATCAGTATAAACATAAATGTAATATATATCTCCCTTGCTTTAATTTCAGTTTTAAAATTGTTTTCTAATAGAGACATTTTATTGAGGTCTTGTCTACTTACTTTTCTAATTATATAAGGACCCAATTTTAATGAGGAAGGTACAGAACTTCAGGTTTTTGTTACTTCTTAAGAAATGGCTTAAGTGTCGCTTTAAGTGTCATGACTGTTTATCACATTTGTCTGTTACATTATAAATCAATAGATAGGTACACACTCAGACATTCTAAGTATCTTAGGTATGCATCATATCAGATTTATATCATGGTATATGTTTTCATGGCACCAAAACATTAGAAAATATAGATAAGTCAACAGAAGTGCCATGGAAGGTCTATAAAAATTGAAGGGCTGTGTATGGTATATTGTATATGTACTGTAAATATCATGTAAATGAAAGATAAATATTAAAACTTTAAGATATTATTGCTTTAACATTATACAAAGTGACAATAATGTCTGATGACAAATAATTGAGAGTTTTTGAATAGTGCTACAAGTTATGATTTTTATGTGTTCTTTTTCCATAGGTTCGGATCATAAATCTGTAATTCATTCCAAATCCTCTCCTGAGATTACTCTGAGATTTGAGAGTGGGCCTGGTGCTGTAATACACTCTTTGCTTGCAGAAAAAAATGGATTTTTGCAATGCCATATAGAAAACTTTAGCACAGAGTTTTTTACATCTTCGCTTACTAATATTCAACATTTTTTGGAAGATGAAACTGTTGCAACCGTGATGCCAATGAAGATACAAGTTTCTAACACAAAAATAAATTTAAAAGTATGTTAATAACTATTTATATATTTTCGTGTTGTGAATGTTCACTTTGCCGACTGGGACTTTAATTCATGCTTAAGAATGTGTCTTCTCTATAATATGTGCTTATTAGCATTTATTGATATGCGTTTTTGGTCTTTGTGGGGGAATAATGAAAAGAGTCATAGAAATTAGAAATCATTTACTTTAATAACAACATGCTGATACCGCTTCTCTTTTTTACAGGACGACAGTCCTCGTAGTAGTACAATATCCCTTGAGCCAGCTCCTGTAACTGTTCATATTGACCATCTTGTGGTAGAGAGAAATGATGATGGTTCTTTTCATATCAGAGGTATATATGAAAAACATTGTAATTGAGCACCTACTGAGATTGAAAGTTATTGATATGCTGATTTGTTTACTTGTACTTCCTGTTTATAGATATATAATATGTGGTAGTAGATGATTGGGGGACAATTTCACTACCTTAGAATAGAATATCATCTATGTATGGACCTTTTACCTCAAAAATAACTCATCTACAGTGGCTTTAATACCTGTTCTACAAATGTATTTTGAATGAAAGTGACATAGGCTTTTATGGTCTTACCTGGCTCTTAAGCTTACTTGGGCTTCTTGATCTCTTTCTTAGCTTTATCTCCCACTATTCTTTTATATATAACTCAACCAACTTGGTGTACTTCCTATAACAGAATTTTTTGTGCACTTTTCCATCTCCATGTTCTTATTTGCCTTCTTATTTCTCATTAGAATTGTATGTTTCCTTTCAAGGTTGTCTCAAGCTCCTCCTTTTCAATCAATTGTTCTTTATAACCTGGTGTAACTTCTTATAATTCTTGGGTACTTACTTATTCTCTATACATTAATTAGTTATAATATATTGCTATGTATTTAGTTTTACTTTTATCTCGATGTAAGAATTAGTGTCTCCATTGTAACAAGATTGTTAAGGTCTCTAGTGTAAGGGCTATATCTTACAAGGTGATGTAGAGTAGAGGAAAGAGCTTGACTTGGTTGACTTAGGTATTCCGGTCTCACTTTATTAGTAGTTTCTTGAGAGTGAAATATGAGGAGCTGTTATATGCATCTATTTCATCTATCAGACCTCATGAAATGACATATGTTAAAAGAAGAATAAAGTCATACAGTAAGAAAAGTAAGTGCCATCAGAGGATCAGAAATCCTTGGGACACGTGGGTGGCTCAGTTGGGTAAGCATCTGACTTTGGCTCAGGTCATGATCTTATGGTTCGTGAGTTCAAGCCCCATGTCAGGCTCTGTGCTGACAGCTCAGGGCCTGGAACCTGCTTTAGAGTCTGTGTCTCCCTCTCTATCTGCCCCTCCCTCACTCACACTCTGTCTCTGTCTTTCAAAAATAAATAACTGTTAAAAATTAAAAAAAAAAAAAATCCTTGTAAGTGCACAAAATCAGAGTACTTTGCCAAAGAGGCAAAACCAGAAAAATCTGGAGCCGTAATCCCATCTAAAAGAGGACTGTTGCTAAGGTAGGATCAGTTCATGGGCAACTCTTAACTAACAAGTCTACCCTTCTGGAATTTGGGAACCAGAGCATCAGGTCAATAAAGAAAAACAAGTCAGTTTCTTTTCTGAAATAGCTCACATGGAGCAAATAGCTTAGGTGTAAGAAGATAAGTTTGCTTTATGTCTCTTTCCCCCCAAATACTTTAGATCCCAAAACAGGCAGGTCTGTCTTGTAGATAAAGCAGAATAGAATGCATCCTTTTTGTGGGCAATGCTTAGACCAAAGAAAGGAGAGACTGAATCTCACACAGAGTTCCTTTTTCTAAACTCATCACTCAAATGGTGCCAAGAGAGTATAGGAGACTTTTCTCCTCAAAAAGCATCCCAACAGAATGCTGAAATTAGAATAGATCCCTGAGGCAATAGGTGAACAATCTAGACACTTCTTTTTGAGACCATTTCCTGCGCTTCTGCCAAATAGCACACTTCAGTGGGGTTTGCATATAGACTAAAACATGGAGGGTAAATTCTACAGCTGCCAGGCCCCAGGAAGGGAATGATTTTATACCCAGTTGATGACCTTGGTATCTCTCCCTTCCCTCCACCCCATCACTGGATGTCAGCTATGGCACATAGAAACAACATCCATAGTCAAGAAAATGGGATAAGCAAACACCCAAGAATTCTCAAACATTTGATTGATTGTAAATAGGCAATAGTCATGATTGTAAACAAGAAATATTCTGTAGCTAATTGAGTAGAGAAGGAGTTTAACAAAGATTATTGGAATGGAATAGAATTAAGAGACCAGAAATAAACTCTTACATTTATGATGAACTAAGTTTTGACAATGGTGCCAAGACCATTCAATGTGGGAAAGACTAGCCTTTTCTACAAATGGTGCTGAAACATACCACAAGAAGGACCCTAGACCTCTTCCCTGTATCATCCACAAAAATGTACTCTTCATGGATCAGAGTTTAAAGTAAGAGGTAAAACTATGTTAAAACTCTTTAAAAGAAAATATAGGAATGAATCTTAATGACCTTGGGTTAAGAAGCCTTCTCAGATACCACACCAAAAGTATAAATGACAAAAGAAAAATGTAGATGAATTGGCCTTCATGAAAATTTAAAACTTTTATGCCTCAAATGATACTGTCAGCAAAGTAAAAAGACAGCCCACAGGATGGAAGAAATATTCATAGGTCATTTATTTGGTAAGGGGCTCGTATCCAGGCTATATAAAGAACTCAAAACTAAAAAAGATACATAACCCAATTTAAAAATAGGCAAAGATTT
This sequence comes from Panthera pardus, assembly GCF_024362965.1. Classification (NCBI taxonomy): domain Eukaryota; kingdom Metazoa; phylum Chordata; class Mammalia; order Carnivora; family Felidae; genus Panthera; species Panthera pardus. The sequence goes on from NW_026526991.1 coordinate 21,340,963, forward strand.
GAACAGATACTTCTCCGATGAAGATATAAAAATGGCCAATGAGCACATGAAAATATGCTTGACGTCATTAGCCATTATGGAAATGTAAATCAAAACCACAATGAGATAACACTTCAGACTTACTAAGGTGACTAATCAAAAAGACAGATGATAACAAATGGTGGGAGGATGTGCAGAAATTGGAACCCTCCTACATAGCTGGGCTTGTAAAATGGTGTGGGTGCTTGAGAAACAATTTGGCAGTGACTCTGAAAGTTAAACAGAATTACTTATGACCCAGAAGTTCCACTCAAGAGAAGTAAAAACAGAGGTCCGCTCAAAAACTTGTACACAAATGTTGATGTTGACGAGAACAATATTCATAATAGCCCAGAAGTGGAAACAACCCAAATGTCATCATGGTATGAGTGGACAAGGAAACTATGATATATTCATACAATGGATTATTATTCAGCAATAAAAAGAATGAAGCACTAATACATGTTACAGCAGGGAAGCTTTGAAAACGTTATGCTAAATGAAACAGGCCAGTTATTAAAGACCACATACTGTATGATTTCATTTACATGAAATTTCCAGGAAAGGCAGATCTGTAAAGACAAAGTAAATTAGTGGGTACCTAGGGCTGGAGGCAGGATTAGAAGGAAATGGGGAGAGACTGCTAATAGGTACAGTGGAATTTCAGGGTGATGAAAATGTTCTAAAAGTGATTGTGGTGATGGTTGTACCATTGGAGAGTGTACTAAAAACCTATGGACCACGTACTTTATTAATTTTTTTTTAAATTTTGTAATGTTTATCTTTGAGAGAGAGAGAGAGAGAGACAGAGTGCAAGAGGGGAGGGGCAGAGAGAGAGGGAGACACAGAATCCAAAGCAGGCTCCAGGCTCCGATCTATCAGCACAGAGCCCAACATGGGGCTCGAACCCATGAACCACGAGATCATGACCTGAGCTGAAGTCAGATGCTTAACCAACTCAGCCACCCAGGCTCCCCTGGACCACACACTTTAAATGGGTAAATGGGACACGTGAATCATTTAACAAAGCTCTTAAATATATATGTTTTAGAATCATGGGAGATCTGGGGAACCAGGCTCAAGATTTACCTGTCAGATCCATACCCCCAAACCACACTACACTGTAATCTAGTGTGATGGGACACACTGCTGCCTGACATGGGACACTTGATTTTTCATTTTGCACTACTGTCATTATTGGTCTGTGTATTCAGCCTTACGGCAACTGCTGCAGTCAGCCCTGTTTGAACTTTTATTCTTAGGTACTTGACCTTGCCCCTACTGTCACTGCTGTTGCCCCCAGAAAGAGAAAGTTCTCTCCCTTCCCTTCTTTAGTATCTGAGGGAAATCTAAGGTGAGTACAATTTGAGGCAACATCTGTGTCACACTCATGGAAAGGAATCAGGAAGTTTCAGTAGTCTTTTCCAACATTTATTGAAGGAAGCAAATTTTACTCCCCCAATGAAATTCTTCACATTAAGAAAGGAATTCTGATGTTGGATGGGTGAAATAAATGACAAAATGCCTATTTCAAAAACCAATTAAGAGGCAAGAAATAAATGAATAATACAGTTAATGCCAAAGAAAAGTAGAGACTTTTATAAACACGTGATAGGATTTTGAACTCCTAGAATAAGAACAAGCTCTTATGGAAAATAATCGGTTAAAAATCTTTGAAAATTAAAAGTCTTATCTTTGAAATAAAAACAATAGCCTCCCTAAAACCACCAGCTTTAAGAGACAACCAGAACTGGACCTTTTCCTACCATCTATAACACTAGCACTTCCAAATCTGCTTGAATTATTCTGGTTAATTCCTAAGTTGTATTTCTTCTTCTGCCTTTGTTTGCCTGCACTATTACCAACCCACCAACCAGAGTACCATTGTTAAAATTTAATTTGTATCAAATAACTTCTCAACTAAAGACCCTCCACTGGCTTCCTTTTGCAATCCAATTAAAATTACTGAGGTCCTTCCAGTGGCTTTCGAAATCCAACATGATCTTGTTCTTTGCTTTTCTCCATTGTTATCCCCTGCTGTTCTCCCCCTCTGCACCATTCATTCCTGTTAGTCTGACTCCTGTCTCAGGGCGTTTGTACTTGGCAGTACTTTTGCCTGGAATTCTCTTACCTCAGATATCCCCATGCCTCAGTTCATTACTTTTTGCAGGTCTCTGGTCAAATCCCCCCTTTTAGAGATTTCTGTCCATCCATCCTTCTCCCATTCCTGTCACTCCTTTTCTCCCTAGCCCTACTTACTGGTCTCAGTGAACATTTAGAACCTTTTGATATACTATATTCTTTCTTATTTGTTGAGTGGCATGTAAGTTACATGAGTGCAGGAATTCATTTGATACATTGCTATCCCTATCTCCTAAAATACTGTCTTGCCTAGTAGATATTCAAAAAACCTACTTTTGTGATATCTGGGTGAATAAAGACAGCTTAAAAACACTGGACACAGCTAAAGTTGAATATGTCTATAACAACAATGTGCGGTATAACTTCCTGCTTATGGAAATGTTCTATAATCTATAATGAAGTGGCTATTGAGCACTTGAAATGTGGCTAGTGCAATTAAGGAAGTGAATTTTAATTTTATTTAATATTTAATCAATTTAAATTTGAATAGCCATGTGTTGCTAAATGGCTGCTATTTTGTATAGCACAGATAGCAAAGACTGAACAAAGGGTATTCTAAAAAAGGGAGAGGGGAGGAAAAGCAAGTTTAAAAAGTATGGTAAAATCATTGAGATAACCATTAAGAAAGACACACAATAGGGAAAGAGTGAAAGAAGAATAGAGCGGCAAAGGAGCTGCAAGGAGCTGTAGCTCTAGCAAAGCACAGTTCATTGTGCAGGGGGTATCTGGGCCATGGGAATAGGGAAAGAAGTCTAGGGGAAAGAAATATTTAAAGATGTTGAGGTATATTCATAGGGTGGGAGGGCATCGGGTAGGAGAAACACATTTCTTTTGACCTGTGGTGTTCAGGTGGCCACACATACATGAAGGAGAGCATGTATCTAAAGAGAGTTCCAGAAAGACAGAACAGGAAAAAAGGAATTAGGAAACATAATTTAAAAAATAATGAAATGTCTCAAATTTGAAGGAAGAAACAAGCCTTCAAGTTGATAGAGCCAACTAAATGCCGAGCAAAGTGAGTGAAAGACAAATCTTACCTAGACATATTGGTGACATTTCATAATACTGAAGACAAAGAGAAAAGTCTTAAACTCTTTTAGAGAGAAAAGCAAAAGGATGAAAATCAGGTTTATTTGCATCATACTCTCCATTGGCAACATTGGATGCTAAAAGATAGTTAAGTAATATCTTCAAAATTCTGTGGGACAGTAATTTGAACCTTAACTTTTATTTTAATTTTTTTACTGTTTATTTATTTTTGAGAGTGGAGGGGGAGAGAGAGAGAGAGAATGAGAATGGGCAGGCGAGGGGCAGAAAGAGAGGGAGACACAGAATTGGAAGCAGGCTCTAGGCCCTGACCTGTCAGGACAGCCCAGCGCGGGGCTTGAACTCACGAATTGCGAAATCATGACCTGAGCCGAGGTCAGACACTCAACCTACTGAGCCACCTAGGTGCCCCAAACCTTAACTTTTATTTTAAAGGCAAAAATAAGGGGGTGCCTGGCTGACTCAGTAGGAAGAGCATGTAACCCTTGATCTCGGGTTGTAAGTTCAAACCCCATGTTGGATGTAGAGATTACTTAAATAAATATTTAAATATAAAAATTTTAAAAAGTAAAGGCAAAAATAAGTTTTTTTTAATAGAAAGAATTAATTAAAATGAAAAATTAGTAAGGAACAGTAATAAGAAAGTAGTAAAACTTGGTGTTAAACCTAAATTTTTGTTCATTTCTATAAGGAAAATTGTTTTTAATGTGTAACTAAAATTCTATATGACGTTTGTATGAGAGGTTGCACTGGGGGGAAAAGGAAGGGAAATAGGTTAATAAAATTGTGCTCAAGTTTTTGTCTTGTTTTTGTTTTTGTCCTTTTAAGAGGGCAGTTACACTAGACTTTGATAGAACAATGTGTGTTTAAATACTATGTGCTAATATTGTGTATATAACCTTAGATTACTAACGATAATAATCTTTAAACCATTAGGACTGAGGAGAAACTTGGATGACAATATCCAATTAATCTAACAAAAGGTAAAAAATTAAAAATGGGGGGCGCCTGGGTGGCGCAGTCGGTTAAGCGTCCGACTTCAGCCAGGTCACGATCTCGCGGTCCGTGAGTTCGAGCCCCGCGTCAGGCTCTGGGCTGATGGCTCGGAGCCTGGAGCCTGTTTCCGATTCTGTGTCTCCCTCTCTCTCTGCCCCTCCCCCGTTCATGCTCTGTCTCTCTCTGTCCCAAAAATAAAAAAAAAAAAAAAGTTGAAAAAAAAAATTAAAAAAAAAAAAAAATTAAAAATGGAATAAAAAGGAAGCATGATAAATAGAAAACATTAAATTAGAATATAACAGTTAAGTCATTGTGGTAAATATGAATGGTTTAAATTCCCTTGTTAAAAGGCAGAGGCACTAAGATAGTGTTAGGGGAAAAATCAAGGTATGTGTGGCAGGACATATTCCTTCAAATTTCAAAAATATTCCTTCAAAATAAAATGACACAGAAACACTGAAAATATGTGATCGAACAAAAATATATACCAGACAAAAGCTAACAAAAAGGAAATGAGAGATAACATTAAATTTAAAACTAACAGTGGGAAATGGGACAGTTTTTTAAAAGAGTTTTAGATCATTTTTAGGTTTACAGCAAAATTGAGCAGAGGCACAGAAATTTCCCATATACCCACTGCTACCACAGGTGCGTAACCTCATAGCCTCTCCTGTCATAAACATCTTCCACCTGAGTGATACTTTTGTTACAGTTGATGAGCCTACATTGACACATCATTATCACTCAAAGCCCGTAGTTTACATTAGAGTTATTCTTGGTGTCATACATTCTGTAAGTTTGGGCAAACATATAATGACATATATCCATCAGTTTAGTAATAACTTACAGAGCAGTCTTGCTGCCCTAAAAATCCTCTGTACTCTGTTTATCCTCCCTCCCCACTGCAGCCCCAATCTTATTACTGTCTCCATAGTTTTACCTTTTCCAGAATGTCATGTAGTTGGAATCATATAGTATGTAGTCTTACTAGATTGGTCTTTTTCATTTAGTAATATACATTAAAGATTCCTCTATGTTTGTCCCCCCCCCCCCAAGGTTTAATAGCTGATTTCTTTTTAGAGCTGAATAATATTACATTGTATGTACCACAGTTTATTTATCCATTCACCTACTGAGGGACATTGTGGTTTCTTCCACTTTTTGGTAGTTATAAATAAAAAACTATCACAAAACATCCATGCGCAGGCTTTTGTGTGGACATAATTTTTCAGCTCCTTTGAGTAAATACCAAGGAACATGATTGCTGGGTCTTACGGTAAATATATGGTTTATTTTGTAAGAAAGTGGTTGTACCATTTCTCACCAGCAGTGAATGTGAGTTCCTGCTGCTCCACATCCTTCCTTGCATTTATTGTCTGTTCTGGATTTTGACCATTCTAAATCACTGTTTAGTCATAAGTTGTTTTAATTTGCATTCCCCTGATGACATATGATGCAGAGTATGTTTTCATATGCCATTTGCCATCTGTTTATCTTCTTTGGTGAAGTGCCTGTTAAATTTTTTGACCCCAAAAGAAATTTTTTGACCCCAAAGAAAGATTTCATTGATAAAAGACCTCCCAAAACACAAGTCACTCATAAACTTTTATCCATCTAACAACATAACTGAAAAATATAAAGCAACCCTATTTGTAATCGTACCATATAAGATACTATAACCATACTGAGGTGCCTGGGTGGCTCAGTCGGTTAAGCATCTGGTTCTTGCTTTTGGCTCAGGTCATGATCTTGCAGTTTTGGGGATCCTTCTTCCCTGTTCTTGCTGTCTCTCTCTCTCAAAATAAATAAACAGTAAAAAAAAAAAAAAGTATAACCATACTGAGAAAACCTGCTTCAGAGTACATTTTAAAATATTTTTTAAAAGTGAGTACATAAAAATCAATTATGGAGAATTTGAGTAATGTGGAGATATATATACATATATATATATCTATATCTATATATATATATATAGATATATATATATGGATTCAAAAAACAGGAAAATTTAAATACCCATGAAACTTATATTTATTGAATCTCAAAGAAATAGCACCTGATTCCAAACCTTACAGTTCATGCAGACTGTTTCTCTCATTTCAGTGAAATAAGGTTTGTCATTAACACAAAAGTATAGCAGAAAATAAAATATTTATGCTTGATAAATTTTAAAACATCCTTAAAGTAATTCTTGGGGAATTATTGGCAATGAAGTGAGATTAGATTATTTTTAATGCTTCCCCACTCTAAAATGCTATCATTCAAGATTGATTCCTGGTATTTCTCACATTCCCTAAATGCAGAACCTAACTTACCAAATAAGTATTCTTTGCTAAAGAAGACAAAAGCAATATTGTTTTTAAATTAGAGGTTTGTAATATCTGAAAAAATCCACTTGCATACACATATTAGAGAAATAGAATTAAACATTAAAATGAGTAAAAAACTAATTTAAAAATCCAGGGGCTTTATGGCTCCTGATCTCAGGGTTGTGAGTTCAAGCACCATGTTGGGTGTAGAGTTGGCTTAAAAAAATAAAAAATTTAAACATAAAAAAAAAAACCAAGGTGCTTGGGAATTTCTCCTCCTTGAGTGTTCTCCCCAACATTTCTTATCTGTATTTTACAGTTAGGTACGTATATATTTTACCAATTGTGAACTGTATTTTATTAATTTTGTAGATTTTTATTTATTTTGAGAGAGAGAGGGAGCATGAGTGGGAGGGGCAGAGAGAGGCGTGAGAGAATCCCATTCAGGGAGGCCTTTGCAACATTTGGAATCGTGAGATCCTGTCCTGAGCCAAAATCAAGGGTCCGATGCTCATGGGACTAAGTAACCCAGGCACCCTGTGAGCTGTATTTTAATGCAGTAGCTAAAGGCCAAAGTAAATCACTGGTCAGGCAAAGGTATATGCATGAAGATTGGTTCAATATGGAAATTCTGTTTGCATTTGTCTTTAAAGTTGTGTGAATTTCAAAAAAAAAAATCATGTCTTAGTTACTAGTCTACCCTAATGAAAGCAAGGTAATAACTATTTTTATTTTCTCATTAAGGCATGTCTCACATATTATGCACTTAATTTCTTACATCTGGGAAAACTAGAAGCTGATCCTTATTAAATGTACTACATTTTAAGAATATATTTTTTCTTGTCTTTAAAATGATATTTAATTGGGTCTTTTCAGCAGAGCACTTTAGGTAGTGAGGGCATATTAGAGGAAAAGACATATGCTAGATTTTTAAAAATATCTAAACTCAGAAGTATCAAATTTAAGGCATCAAAGTATCAAAACTTAGTATTTGAATTTAAGCAGTAGCTCTCATATATGTAAATTTAGATATCCCTTTCGGAAGCTTATTGGGATGATGGAAAAGCATGTTGTGCTATTCAGGATATTAAGCATCGTACAAAATCCAAGATAATTTATTTTAAAGTTGTTTTCCATTGGCACTGGAAAGAGAATATTTTAAGCCTAAACAAGTATGCTTTGTTTTATATAGAGTGCCTCATATTTTTATTTTAATGTGTTCCTAAAAGCAGTGTCATGAAGCAAATTGTTAATATTTGATGATTGATGTTATTTTTCTTATGATGTGGAAATTAATTGCATTAGAACCTTTAGTGTGTGAAGTATATAATGTAAAATAGGCTTAGTGTACCACAAATATAGCTAGTATGATAATGTATTATAAATATGACTCAAACTAATACATCAGACATTATAAACCACTATTAACAATTTTATGTGCTGCTTAGAATTTACAAAAGCTTTGGGAAAATGATTTGACCTTTCTCATACAGTTTTTTAAGAAATTCAAGGTACATTGGTCTTTTTTCTTCCCTTGAAGCAGATTATTTAGCAAGGAGAAGCATTCAAAATAATCTTATTGGTAGCTATTTCAAAATTAGTTGTAGGTGTTTGTTGCTGTGATAATGGCAGCTTACCTCATTTTTCTTTATTCTTTCTCGTTCTTTTAGTGTATTCTAAGGTATACTTGCAGCTGCTCTGGATGTGATTTTAAAAAGTTCATCATAAAAGAATAAGTATTTTTATATCTTTTTTGCTGCTTATCATAGTACTTCACACTTTCTTGGAGCATTCTTAAAATTACCAGTTTTTAAGTAAAGACTTTAATTTGGGGTGCGCGGCTGGGTGGCTCAGTGGGTTAAGTGTCTAACTTCGCTCAGATCATGATCTCACGGTTCGTGAGTTCGAGCCCTGCATCGGGCTCTGTGCTGACAGCTCAGAGCCTGGAGCCTGCTTCAGATTCTGTGTCTCCCTCTCTCTCGGCCCCTACCCTGCTTACACTCTGTCTGGCTCTCTCTCTCTCACACACAAATAAATAAACATTAAAAAATTAAAAAAAAAATTTTTTTTAATGTTTATTTCTGAGACAAAGACAGAGCATGAGTGGGGGAGGGGCCGAGAGAGAGAGACACACAGAATCCGAAGCAGGCTCCAGGCTCTGAGGTGTCAGCACAGAGTCTGACGCGGGGCTCGAACTCACAGACTGCGAGATCATGACCTGAGCAGAAGTTGGACGCTCAACTGACTGAGCCACCCAGGGGCCCCAAGTAAAGACTTTAAATTAGAGAAACTTCAAATAATTTTTCAGCAAATTACAGTGGAAAAGTGCAGTTTATTTTTTGCTCCAGTGAAATATGGTTAATTAGATAAATATTTATAAAAGACTACTAATAAGAGAAAAAGGAAATGTCTGTTGAGTAAGTGTATGTATGTATGTATGTATGTATGTGGTGTATGTTTATATACCATGTCATGTGTTAATAGTAGTATTCTGGCTCAAAACATTTTTTTTCAGCCTAACACAGGTAAGACCTGACAGTCTCCCATGTGGAGCAATGGCTGTTGTGGCATTGATTCTCAACCCAAATGATTGTGATGGAGGGACTACCTCCCAATAGATTATATCAGAACGTAATGGGGGAGGGGCAATGTATATTTAAAGGTCTGTGATAAGCAGCTCTTCCATACACACTCCTAGAATCATTGCTGTAATGGTTCCTAACTGGGAATGTGGGAAGATTTTTTTAGTAATGAAACCTAGTGGTTGGTGTAAAGCCTAAACTCTGAAGAGTCTGTATGACCAGAGAAGAAAAATGAATAGAAATTTCTTATTGGAATAAACAAATAACTAGTAAAGTCTATATTTAAAGTCAGAAATTTATCAATACCTTCTGTAGTACTGATAACAATTAATATCTGGATAATGCTTGCCAATTTATAAAGTTATTTTACATTAAATATCAACGAATTCTTACCAGAACCCTTTGAGATAATTAAGGCAAGTATTCTTATCACCTCCATTTTGCAAATGAAGAAATGTAAGTTTAGACACATCGAGTGGCTTCTTCAAGTTGAAAGACCCTGTGCTAAGGGAAAAAGTATGTTACTGTAAGAAGCTGCCCATTTCATCCATGAGAGGCATGGGTTTTTTCATCATAATTTGTCCAAAAAACTTGAAAGAAGCTCTTTAAAGTAAATAAAAGGAAATAGATCTTTCTACTCTAACAGATTCCAATCACCTCTATCATTCACAGGTTCTCTCTCTTCCCATTCCCTCTCATCTTTTTACCTTCTTCCTCCTGCCCCTTCCCTCCCATTCTCTTCCTTTTTATTTCTTCCTTTTCACTTCCTACCTCCTCCTCCTTACTTACCTCTCCCTCTTTATCTCCCCTTACCCTGTACATGGCCCTTCCTCTCCCCCCATCCTCCCCACTCTTCCATTCTCCATCTTTCTTCTCCCTCCTTCTCTGCCTCATTCCTTCTTTCCCTCTCCCCATATGTCTTTCTCTTCCCTTCTGTCTCCTCCTTCCCTTTTTTCTCCTCATCCATCTCCCAATGATTGAAATAAATGGATTTCAGAATTGTTTAGTCAGTGTTTTTTCATTATTCTTAGGATCCCATGAGAAGTGAGATATAAGCTAAATAGAGGAAGTCCTGGGTCCTCTATTATCCTAACTATAGTCAGTGTAACTCAGCTCTTATTTTTAGTCTATATTAGCATTCTGTGACAAGTTTCATTTAAAAGAAGTTTTGCTCCTTTTAAAGTCTGAAAATGAAAGTATAAGTTGCTAATCAAATAGAGGTGTTATTAGAGAGTATAGAACTTGGCTTTCCTGTGGCATAGTATTTTCTTACAGTTTCTGTAAGTTTCTCTTACAGTCAGTACCAAGCTGAGTGGTATGCAAGTCTGAACCAACACAACAGTTTTTGTAGTTTTTTTCTAGTTATATTACTAAAAACATAACTGATGCAAGCCATTATTATAAAAAGTAGTTTCTGATCTGGGACCACTATAATAAAATGAAGCATAGAACGCACCAAAACTCAACTTGATGTCATTTAACCATGTAAATAGAACTATTCCATTTATATATAGAGAGAGAGTAGGGGTAAAATTGATGGAATCATCATGGAGAATAATTTGGCAATATGAACAAAAGCTTTAAAAAATGTTTCTTCTTTGACTTTATCCCCTTCTTGGAATCTTTTTAAGGGGAAAAATTATATTGAGCAGATATTACTCCTTAGTCCACTCAATATAATTTGATTTGGCAAACTGCCATTCTCTCATTTCATTTTATTTTGGTGGACCTGACAATCATGTGACCCTATCACAAAAGTGGGAATAGGTCCCAGCTTGACCAATCAAAAGACTTCCACCTTTGGATGGGGGGGCTGGGTGGCTCAGTCAGTTAAGAGTCTTTGACTCAGGTCCCGATCCCATGATCTTGAAATCCAGCTCTGTGTTGGGCATGGAGCCTGCTTGAGGCTCTCTCCCTCTGCCCCTCCCCCACTTACGCTTGTGCATGTGTGCACACACTCTCACTCAAAAAAACAAAAAAAAAAGACCAGCCTTTGGGACACAGTGAGTGGTACATGAGTTGACTATGATCCAAGTATTGAGGTTTTGTGAATTGATAAGGACACTAAGAGAGAAAGGGTCACAGGCTGTAAAACTTGTTTGGGGTCATTAGAGACCACCTTTGCCATCATATGACTGGTCCAACACAAAGGAAAAGAAAAATATTGAGAAATATAAAATCAGGTTCCTAAAATGACACTCCAGAAGACATCATATGAACCCAATATCCACTATCAGTGATGGACTGAAGCACCATCATTTGGACTCCCTGTTAGAGTCAAATACATTTCCTTTTTTATTACAAAAAATTTTATTATTTTTTTATTGAAGTATGGCTGACTCACAATGTTATATAAGTTTTAGGTACATTTTCTTTTTTAAAAGCAAGTTTTGATTTGGGCTTCAGTTCACATGCAACCTAAAGTGCTCTGACTATATATGATCCAAAAAGGAAGAAAAAATGTTGATGTAGATACTTCCTGCCTAATTTTTTTTATTAAAAATTAGTTTTTAATAAAAACATTTTTGAGATATAATTTACATACCATACCATTCACCCAATTTAAGTATACAATTCAGTCATATTTAATATGTTCACAAATGGTGCAGTCTCTCCCCATTCCTCCTCCACCCCTAGACAACCACTGATTTACTTTTTGTCTCTGTAGATTTACCTATCTATTCTGGACATTTCATATAAGTGAAATCATGTAGTATTATGGCCTTTTATTACTAACTTCTTTCGCTAGATATTTTCAAAGTTCATTAATGTTGTTCCATATATTAGTACTTCATCCCTTTGTAAGGCCAAATAATATAATATTTATTATATGGATTTACTAAATATTGTTTATCCATCCATTGCATGATGGACATTTGGATTGTTTCTACTTTTTGGCTATTATGAATTATACTGCTATAAACACGTATGTATAAGTTTTTCTTCTGGGTATATATTTTAAGTATAGAATTATTGGGACATATAACTATTTTTAACCATTTGAGGAACTGCCAGACTGTTTTCCATAGTGGTTGCACCATTCTACATATTTACCAGTAGCAGTGCATAAGAGTTCCAACTTCACTTGTTTGCCAACACTCATTAATACCTGACTTTTTTATTATAGGCATCTTAGTGAGTATGAAGTGGTTTACCGTTGTAGTTTTGGGTTTGTTTGTTTATTCATCATGATGAGTGTACTCTTTAATCCCCATCACCTATTTCACCCATTACATCTCCTTCCCGCTCCCCTCCCCCCAACCATCCTCTGGTAACCATCAGTTTGTTCCCTATAGTTAGGAGCCTTTTTCTTGGTTTGTCTCTCTCTCTTTTTTCTTTGCTCATTTGTTTTTGTAAATTCCACATGTGGGTGAGATCATATGGTATTTGTCTTTCTCTGACTTATTTTGCTTAGCAATTACATTCTCTTCCTCGTCCGTGTTGCAAATGGCAAGATTTCATTCTTTTTGATGGCTCATAATATTCCATGTATGTATACATCTTACTTTATTCACTCATCTATCCATGGACACATGGGCTGCTTCCATCGTTTGGCTATTGTAAATGATGCCGCAATAAATGTAGGGGTGCATGTATCCCTTCAGATTAGTGTTTTTGTATTTTGGGGGGGTAAATACCCAGTAGTGCAATTACTAGGTCATAGGGTGGTCCTATTTTTAACTTTCTGAGGAATTTCCATACTGTTTTTTACAGTGGTTGCACTGCTTTGCATCCCCACCAATAGTGTGTAAGGGTTACTTTTTCTCCACATCCTTGCCAACACTGGTTGTTTCTTCTTTGTTTGATTTTAGCCATTCTGACAGGTGTGAGATGATGTTTCATTGTAGTTTTGATTTGCATTTCCCAGATATTAATGAATGAATGATGTTGAGCATCTTTTCATGTGTCTTTTGAACAGGCCATCTGGATGTTTTCTTTGGAGAAATGTCTGGATTTTTATGGATTTTTTAATTGGATTTTTTTTTAATTTTTAATTGGGTTATTTGTGTTTTGGGGGGTGGGTAATCAGTTGTATCAGTTCTTTATAGATTTTGGATACTAACCCTTTATCAGATACGTCATTTGCAAATAACTTCTCCCATTCAATAGGTTACCTTTTAGTTTTGTTGATTATTTCCTTTGCTGTACAGAAACTTTATATTTTGATATAGTCCCAATAGTTTATTTTTACTTTTATTTACCTTGCCTAAGGAGACGTATCTAGAAAATTGTTGCTACAGCTGATGTCAAAGAGATTACTGAAAGCTTAGAATTTTCTGTGCATAAGTTTTGCATATTTTTTGTTAAATTTATTTTTAAGTATTTTATTTTTTTGGTGACATTTTAAATAGAATTGTTTTCTTCATTTTAGTTTTGATTGTTCATTACAAGTGTTTAGAATAACAACTGATTTTTGTATACTGACCTTATATCCTGCAACCTTGCTGAGACCATTCATTAGTTCTAAGAGTGTTTTAGTGGATTGTTTAGAGTTTTTTTCTATATACAAGATCATGTCATCTGTGAAAAGAGATAGTTTGTTCCCTTCCCTCCCTCCCTCCCTCCCTCTCTTTCTTTCTTTCCTTCTTTCCTTCTTTCCTTCTCTTTCTTTCTTTCTTTCTTTCTTTCTTTCTTTCTTTCTTTCTTTCTCCCCCCTCCCCCCCCCAAAGGAGAGTGCACGTGTGCACACAAACAGGGGAGGGGGCAAGGGAGATTGGGAATCTTAGACTGGCTCCGTGCCCAGCTCAATCTCACAATTGTGAGATTATGACGTGAGCTGAAATCAAGACTCAGACACTTAACTGACTGAGCCACACAGGTGCCCTATTTTTTTCCTTTCTAATCTGGATTCCTTTTACTTTTTCGTTTGTTTGTTTGTTTGCCTAATTGCATTGGCTAGAACCTCTAGGATAATGTTGAGTGAAAGTGGTGAGAACAAATACCCTGTCTTATTCCTGATCTTAGGGGGAAAATGTCTGGTCTCTTACCATTAAGTATGATATTAACTCAATAGATGCCCTTTATCAAATTGAGGAAGTTTCCTTTTGTTCCTAGTCTGCAGAGTATTTTTATCATGGAAGTGTTGATTTTTTCAGACGTTTTCTCCATCTATTGAGATGATCATGTGGCTTTTGTTGTATTGATGTGATGTATTACATTAATTGATTTTCGGATATTAAATTAACCTTGCATTCCTGGGATAAATCACACTTGGTCATGGTGTATAATTATTTATACATACTATGAGGTTCAGTTTACTAATGTTTTGTTGAAGATTTCTATTTTCATATTTATATAAGCATATTCATTTTAGTTTTCATGTGGTTTCTTTGGCTTTATATAATGAGTTGAGAAATGCTCCTCAATTTTTGAAAGAGTTTGTAAAGATTTGTAGTTAAATATTTCCGTGTTTGATATAATTCACCATTGAAGCCATATGGGCCTGGGCTTTTTATTTATGGGTAGGTTTTTTGATTCTTGATCAGACTCTTTACCTGCTATATGTGTATTTGCATTGTCTATTTCTTCTTTAAGTCTATTTTAGTATTTTGGGTTTTGGGGAATTATTCTATTTCATGTAGGTTAATCTAATTTATTGGTGTATAGTTGTTCATAGTATTCCTTTTAATTTTTATTTATGTAAGGTTGATAGTAATGTCACCTTCTTAATTTCGGATTCTAGTAATTTCTTTCTTTTTTTTTTTTTTTGTCAGTTTAACTAGACTTTTGTTGATTTTGTTCACCTTTTCAGTGAACGAGTTTTGGCTTTATTGACTTAATTTGTGTTTCTATTTAATTATAATGTTTTCATACTAACAGAGATGTATTTCCTAAAATTAGTTTTTCACAATAGAACTTAATATATATCACATATTTTGCAATGTTACCTGAGCATTTTATTTGTCCGATCAGATTCTCAGATGCTTAACACTGGAAATGATTTGAAAAACAAAGTCAAAAGTGACTCAGTGCTGCTTACCAGTGAAGAGTATGATGTGAAGGAACAGCACAGCATCACTCAAGCCACTCAGACAAGTCCAGAGGTTCCTTGGCCTTCTCAGTTGGTTAACTTTCCTGGGTGCTCCTTTGATTTTACTAGGGAACAGGTAATAGAAAAACTAATTTATTCTCATTCAATTTGGGCAATTAAAACAAATACTAGATACTAAAAAGTTAAAACATTATTCACTTATTCATTTAAATAATGTTTATTGAGTGCTTATTATGTGCCCAGGCACTGTGTTAGATGCCATGGATATAGTGTTGAGCAAGATTGGAACATTCCCAGCCTTCACAAAGGTTGTAGTCTAATGAGAAGGTAGAGGAGTAAATGTGGGAGAGTACCAGTTCCTGGAATCTAGAAAAGAATCCTGGAGGATAGGTTCTTTTTGATGTCTTATTTTTAAGTTTGTGAAAGTATTATAATATTTCAGAACATTGGAAAAATATTTTTAAACAACTTTAATGCATTCTAACTTTCTGCAGTGCTATCAATATATATTTTAAAAATTTTCCTCTCAGGCTCTTTTCCATAATTTTTCAAAATAATTATTATTCTAATGTATATACTATATATATTTTTTACTTAACATGGTTTAACAAATATTTTTCCATATAGCTATATATGCTTCATATTTATTTTAATGGCAGAGTAATATGGATGTGAATGTACTATCACTTTTTTTTAAGTTTATTTATTTATTTTGAGAGAGACAGAAAAAGTGCAAGCAGGGGAGGGGCAGAGAGAGAGGGAGAATCTCAAGCAGGCTCTGTGCACAGAGCCTGACATGGGCTGGCTCGAACTCATGAAACTGTGAGATCATGACCTGAGCCAAAGTCAGGAGTTGGATGCTCAACCAACTGAGCCACCCAGGTACCCCGTGCTATCACTTCTAATTCTTCCTCTTAATATTTGTTAACATTTGAGTTGCTTCTTATTTTTGTTATCATAAATAAAATATCCAGCAGAATTTTAATTCTCTATGCTAGAACCAAATAATGAGTTCACTTATCTGTTCACCAGAATTTTTTGGATGTCACCTTTGAGCTAGGAATAGAAAATTGAACAATATATCATCCCTATCAAGAAACTTGAAGTCTAGTGGGAAAGATAGAAGTGTGTAATTGATGGTCATAACATACTGCAATGCAAGTGCAATGCTGGAGATTGGAGAAATATAGGGAATACCCAACTTGGTTTAAGGCAGGAATTCTTAAGCTGGACCCAAAGAAGTCTTGAGAACTTTTTGAAATTAAACATGTATATATTAATGTATCTGTGTAAATGTGTTTTGGAGGAGAGAAAGGTCTTACTGAGTTTTATCATTAAATCTTCATAGTTAGGGGTTAGGGAATAGTTCGAAGAGGAAAAATTACTTCAACTGAGTCTTAATGTGGGAGGGGAGACCTATTGGCCATCTGGATGAAATGTTTAATGAGATATTCAGAATATGGGCCTGTGGCTCAAGACAAAGTTTCGTGCTAGATCAAGTTATGTGATAGACCCATAGGAGTAGATGAGATCATCTAAGAGAGTAAGTGACTCAAGTTATAGGATGACCAATTACAGAATCTAACAGAGTAGTAACATTTAAGGGTTCTTAAACAGCAGAGGAAAAGAAGAAAAGCCTGTGGGTGAACAGAGATAAACATGAAAGAACTGAGGCATAAAAGGTAAAAGAGAGAGGCTTAGGAAGGAAGAGCAAGGTCAGCAGTGTGTAAAACCACAGAGAGGTCGAGGGGATTTGAAATTAAACAAAAGCACTATTAGATTTATAAAGTGCTTCATCTTAAGTCCACTCTCACCAGCACTGGGTGTTTTTACTATCCCAAGTGTCACACCTTTAGATACTGTGTAAATAGTCTGTATATTCTGAAAATGATTAAATTCTCTTACTTCCCAAATTTATCATTTCTGAAATTTATCATTTCAGCTCATGGAAGAGAATGAATTTCTTAAACAGGAATTGGCCAAAGCTAAAATGGCTCTTGCAGAGGCTCACTTGGAAAAAGATGCTCTTCTTCATCATATAAAGAAGATGACAGTTGAATAACAGGAATGGCAATCAAAAATTAAAATTAATAGCTGTGGAGTAGGGAGGTATTTATAATGTTATGTTACCAATAGCAGAAGACTTTCCTTTTCATGAAATGACAATAAAATGAAGTAGAATGTGATGAAGTGGTGACTGTTCCAAAGCCAGTTTAGAAAGTATTAGGTACGGGCATTACAATCTTTTGGTTGTTTTGTGTTTTGGGGTTTAACCCTCTTTTAAACTGGTATGATATGGGGAAGTCAACACATACTGTAAAATAATTACATGCCTAATGGAAAGAAGGTGTCATTTCCTAATTTTGATATCACATTATAGGCACTTTTTAAAAAGAAAATTGGAAAGCTATTGTGTTCCCACAGATTGCTGGTTTTATTTATCACTATTTGTTAATAATTTATTTACAAAGATTCAAATGCTTTTAGGGCTAATGTAATTAAAAGGAGGCTTACCTTTTAAATGTTATTAAAATTATGTACTTAAATCTATAGTTATTTAATTACTGTGGAAAAGTCCAATCAGGTTAATAAATTATATTGACTGGGTTTGAAAATTCTGGAAAATCATCACCCTACTGAACTTACAAAGTAACTTGAAAATGTGAAAAACAAATCATTTAAAATGATTAATAAACTGTATAAGTTAAAGCTATAATTTTCAACTAAAAGATCGTACAAATGTAAAAATAAAAAGCACAAACTGTAAAAAAGCAAAGCATTACAGTATATGGCCAACTGATTTAGAAAGCATTACTTGTACATTCCTTAAACGGTTTATGTTAGAAGTAAAAGAATAATTTAACTATCCCTACATTTGGTAGCATTTGTAACTACAAGAATTTTAATTAATACTATTTATATTATTTCTTTACCTTTATCTTTTCTCTATTTAAGGAGGGGAATGTTTGCAGAGAATTTTCTTTTCATATACATAAAATTTCATACCATTCTGGTAGTAACATATTAGGTAGATGTTTACACATATTGTATTTATAAAGCTAGTTTTGATTAAAGGTCTCTGTGATATAAATATTATCTTCTATAATAAGAATAATGGTACATTTTGAATTCTATTTTCTAGGGATTGTTAAGATTGAAACCAACCTGAGAGAGAAAATCATGCATTATAAAAGTTTATGAGTGTTTAAGAAACAGATGTTTTTAAAGATTTAAAATATATTTCTGATAGAATTAAACTAAGTAGGGTCTATTTTAAAATTCACATTCTTAAACATAAATATATCCAAGCTATAACATGAAACAGCTCAGACTACTCTTTCTTTAAGATACTTGAAGATTTTAAATGACATTACAACACTTATGGTGCTTTGCTTGTTTGGCATGACTTCCATAGCCATCCCTATATCGGAATACTTGGAGGAAAATACATGTTTCATTTACATTAAGTGTTGGAGTGATTTAGATTTCACTGAAAACAATACTGGCCTTTTTTTTCCTTCTGTAACATCCATTTTCATTGACATTATTTAAAAATACAGGCCTGTTGTGGGAGCTGAGGATATAGCAAAGAACAAATTAAATTGTTAATTTTTTACCTCAGAGTATTTTAAAAATCACCTTTAAACCATGTTAATCTAAAACTATACAGTAGTCTTAGACTAAAAGCAAAGGTCTAATTGAAGATTTAAAACATACAGCTTATATCGTTAGTTTAGAGTACTGTTGATTTGTAGGTATTCAACAAAAGCAGTCTCTTACACAAAAGCAGGACTGATGGGACATCAACTTCTTCAGAGCTGACAGTTTCTCAGGACTGCCTTATTTGCTCCATAGATGTTTTAAATTTATGGTGTAATTGTTTAGTGTTACAGAAGCTGGATGTTTTCCTTTTTCCTTTTCAGTTTACTTGGCCTTCTCAAGAAGCATATAAACAGTAGAGATGATAATTAATATTGATTTGAGCATTCTTATATGCTTTGTTGGACTTTTTAAATTTATAGTGAGTACTATTTTTATAGAGATTTAAAATTCATAAAGCACTTTGAAAAACATTATCTCATGTAATTCTCACAACAAATCTGGGAGGTAGGTATTACTCACATTTTATAACTTTTACCAAACAAACCCTGTGGCTTAAAAAAGAACAAGTGACTTGACTGAAATCACAATCAATAACTTGCCCTTTTGACTTAAATCCCAATTATATGTTTTTATTTTACCTTTGTCATTAATTCACAGATTTTGCCAGAGGTAGGGAAAGGAGTCATTTACTTACTTTTATCTGTTTTTTTTTTATAAGATAAATATAATACTTCTAATTGTGCAAGTGTGATGTGTGTATATTTTTCAAACTACTTAGAAGATAGTGGGAGAACCTTTGTTTAAGTTAACCCCAACCTTTTCACAGTGTGAGAAATACAGGAGTAAACCTATGATAAACTTACCAGAATTTTTTAATGACCATAAAGTAGAAAAAAAAAGTTGCCATATTTTTTATTTATTTTTACTTTTATGTTATTTGCACTGAGTCTCTAGCCAGAGATGTTAGTGATCACGGGCTGAAATGGTAATTGTGTTTTGCCTTTTAATTTTATGTACATCAAAAACATTTTCTTAGTATCTTGTATTTTTTTTCTTATCTCATTTTGTCCTAGAATTTCAAAAGACCACCCTGTGACATTAATTGTGATGAAGTGTTATTTTTATTTAAGCCACATAAGAATGGCTAGGTGTGATTGCATGAAAATATATGTAGAAAAATTAACCAGAAACTCCTTTCTGGATTTGTTGTAGTTATTTGGTATTTGTCACAACAAGAGTTATAATAACTTCCACTTTAACAAGTTTTTATTAATCTCCACTCTACTCAAGACATTTCGTATTTCAGTGAATGGTACCACCATCACCCTGGTTCCCAAACTGGAAACCCTGAACTACTCTTAGACACTTTCCTCTCCCTACCTGCCCCCCACCGTCAGCTCTTTACCTGGTCCTGTCATTTCTCGTATTTGTCGGCTTCTCTCCACCTCTCACCGCCTCCCTAGCTACCATCAGCACCTTTTGCCTGCTTTACTGCAGTTGCCTCCTGACTGGTCTTCCTACAGCTCCTCTGGCCCTCCTCTGATTCACTCTACTGCAGGCAAAATTCTCTTTTGAAGTGCAGTTTTAATCAAGGCAAACCCCTCCCCCCCAATCCCTATTCTTACCCACTTTAATGGCTTTTTCTTGCTCTTAAGATGAAAACAAAAATATTTAAGTTAGAGCCACTATTTAGGGTATAATTCTGAGCATTAAAAGAGTTAACGTCCAAACCATTAAAACGGTGGCTGGCACATAATTGTACATCGTGTTTCAGTTACTTTGTTACTTCGTTGCACTTCAAGTATCTGGAATGAGTGGGAATTAAAGTGCTTCTTCCACCACAGGAGCCTTTGTTTGTGTTCCTTTGTCTGGAAATACCTTTTCCTGTTGCATTGCCTAGTTTAATTCTTATTTGTCTTTTCAGATCTCACTTATTCATCACTTCCTCAGGGAAGCATTCCTTAATTCCGGTCACACAGTAAGAACCACTGTTGTCTGTTATCACATGAACACATACCTCTACTTAGCGTTGAACATCTTTGTAATTTTATATGTATTTATTTGATTAATGTAGACCCTCTAGACTGTAAACCCCCATGAGGACAGGAACTGTGTTTTTGTTGTCAATGTTCAACTTTGTATTCCTTATGCCTCATACAGTGGCTGGCACATAGTAGGTGCTCAATAAATCTGTTGAAAGAATAAAATGAGTGGATGAGGTATCAAGGGTGTTTTTTAGGTATTAAGTTTTTCCTCTACGTTGGATTAGGAGAGATGGAACACTGGTAGAAAGTAAATAGTGGTAGTTATTTAAAGGAACAGACACTTTGAGTCCTTAGGGAAAGAAAAAGGTGGGCAATGGAGAAATTTGCGATAGTGTTTTCTTCAGAATTTTTAGTCTCTGAACTTGTAGTTGATTTATCACAAACCATCACAAAACAGAAAATTAGCACATCACTTCATGAAACTGCTAGAGTGCCAGAATGTCATCTGGCTTTGATTGTAACATATGGTGTTGTGGCTGTGAAGATCTGACAGTCCTATCAGCCAAACAAAATGGAAACAAGGCCAAAAGAGTACTGGCTGAAATAGTTTTCGATTTTTGACAAATTGACTAGTACACAGGATCCGTAGTGCCTAATTCCTTAAAGTACAAAAATCTCATTTTGGTACTCACTTGTTCCTAGAGATGGTGAAAAAAGTAAATTTTGAGCTAAGCTTCAGTTTATTTTTAAAAATGTGAAATACTAAAAGCTAGACTTAACACAGGATATAGAAACACAAATAATGTTTTTAAAACACTCATTTCTTCATTAAATTATACTACTCAATAAGTTTTTTTAATTTTATGCCACCTTTATTTGAGAAATACAAAGGCAAAAGGAAGCAAAAATGTAAGCATGATTGTTTTTACCAAATATTAGATGTCTGATGAATTCTTGTAGAGTGGAGGAAACTCACGTTACTGTTACAGTATTGAAATGTAGCATATATGTTGCTAACACTATTGTGTAGTCTTGGCAGGTTTGAGAATTTGAAACTCAGAAAAATTTTAAGAAATATGAAATCAACTTAATGCCTTTTTTTCCTACTTGTGTAATAAAACATGTGATTATGTTTTGTTCTTAGAAGAAAACATATCACTAAATCAAAAGAAGAGTAAACTGGGTTTTAAAAGATTTGAAACCATTTAGACAAAAAGGCAGTACTTTATTATAAATTAGATTTTATCTTTAATTTGCTTGTGTCATCTATCAAAAGTCAATTCCTTCTTTACAAGTTATGCTAAACTGAATGTTAAGTACAATACTCATTCTTCTTAACTCTTCACTGTTTATATGAAAAAATACTTGCTCAGTTAGTGAAGAAATACTTGAGCGTGATGGAGATTAGGAGAGCACAGTGAGGTGATTTAGTGTTTTTCTTGCAGCCATTTGGCAGAATTGTTTTGGCTGATATGACAAAACAGTCAAATACTCAATCACAAATGCCATTAAGAATAAATGAGAATAAAAAATAGGTATATGAATGAAAGCTTAAATAAATAGAGATCAAAAGTATCTCTGAAGGATATGAGTGAAATAAATACAGGGGTATGATCAAAGCCTATCATTCCCAATATTTAAAATCATTCCAATTAAAATAGATATATGGTATAATCAGAGCAGGAAATTTTTAAAGTAACCATAGTAAACAAATACGGTGTAAGGAATATGGTGGACAATATTCCAATAATAAAGCACTTGAAAAAGATTTGTGGGAAGGAATTCACTTCAGTTAAAACCCAAAGCAAAAAATTGGTATGGAAATTCTGTTTTTTTTAATGTTTATTTATTTATTTTGATTTGAGAGAGAGAACGCGCAAGTTGGGGAGAGGGCAGGAGGAAGGAGACAGAATCCCACGCAGGCTCCACACTGAGTGATGTAGGGCTTGATCTACAACCCTGGGATCATGGCCTGAGCTGAAATCAAGAGTCAGATGCTCAACTGACTGAGCCACCCAGGCGCCCCTGATATGAAAATTCTTAAATGTAATGTGAAAAATTGGCACATGCAGAAATTCAATTCTTCACTAAATGATATGCCCACAACTGTTAAGATTCTAATTTCAACATGGAAAGTGAGGAAATTCACTGCTAGTGGAGACATTTTATTGGTATAGCAATAATATGACATCTTAGAATTTTGTCCAAATTCAAGATATTTGCTTCATAATACTTATTAGCATAATTAGCACAGACAGGTATGATAATCATTTGCTGCTCTTTAAAAAATTTTTAATTTATATCCAAGTTAGTTAGCATATAGTACAATAATGATTTCAGGACTAGAATCCAGTGATTCATCCTCTACATATAATACCCAGTGCTCATCCCAGCAAATGTCCTCCTCAGTGCCCCTCGCCCAATTAGCCCATTCCCCCACCCAAAGCCCCTCCAGCAATCCTCAGTTTGTTCTGTATATTTAAGAGTCTCTTATGTTTTGTCCCCCTCCCTGATTTTATATTATTTTTGCTTCCCTTCCCTTATTTATGTTCATCTGTTTTGTATTTTAAATTCCTCATATGACTGAAGTCATATATTTGTCTTTCTCTGGCCAATTTTGCTTTGCATAATACACTCTGGTTCCATCCATGTTGTTGCAAATGGCAAAATTTCATTCTTTTTGATTGCTGAGTAATACTCCACTGTATCTAGAAACCACACCTTTATCCATCCATCCTTCGATGGACATTTGGGCTCTTTCCATACTTTGGCTGTTGTCGATAGCGCTGCTGTAAACATTGGGGTGCGTGTGCTCATTTGCTGCTTTCTTTACTCTGATTTATTTTTAATTTCTTCATCCCTTGCAATTGAACGAGATTTTTTTGTGCAAGACAAAAGTTATGAAGGTAAGAGAGTCTGAATAGGCATATGGAATGAGCAAGTTCAGCAACTTTTTCATATCCCATTTCTATAAATTTCCATAATTTAAGGAATTCTTATATCAATAAAAATATACCCAGGCCAAGAATATCTTTATGAAAAGTGGTAGGTTTTTGCTACATTAGTACAGATATTTGAGAAATACTGTAAATGTATATGAGCCTTTTCTATAATTTTAGTGGGGGTACAGTTAATACTTGGCAATTTTTACATTTTTACATGTATCTTTTAGTCTCCTCCCCCACTTTTTGCCTTCAGAATTCAATTTCTTGTAAATATGTTTTGTTAGGGAGGATTTAGCTTGATTTTGTTTCAATCCACTTTTTGTGTAGCTTCATTAGTATGCCCAGAGACCATTTTAGTATGTGACCAAATTTAGAAGTTGAAGCACAAATAATAAAAATAATATACACTGGTGGTTTTATATTCATTTTTTCCTTCCTGTTTGTACAGTCAATATTGCAATATATCATTAAGTCAAAGAATAAAATTGCAGAAGAGTTGGAAGGAAACTTAGAAGTCCTCTAGTTCAGCCTCCCACTCAAAACCAGTCCAGAGGGTTGC
This sequence comes from Panthera pardus, assembly GCF_024362965.1. Lineage (NCBI taxonomy): Eukaryota > Metazoa > Chordata > Mammalia > Carnivora > Felidae > Panthera > Panthera pardus. The sequence goes on from NW_026526991.1 coordinate 21,365,141, forward strand.
CTGGATGGCTCAGTCAGTTGAGTGTCCGACTTTGGCTTGGGTCATGGTCTCCCGGTTCGTGAGTTTGAGCCCCACATGGGGGTCTCTGCTGTCAGTGCCAAGCCTGCTTCAGATCCTCTGTTCCCCTCTCTCTCCTCCTGTCCCCAGCTTGTGGGTGCTCTCTCTCTCTCTCAAAAATATTAAAAAAAAAAAAAAAATCCAGAGTTTCCAACATGGAGTCACCAAATTACAGCTGAAATTCCTAATGAGAAAACATTCTACCAGACAAACCTTCCTGTTTTAAGTAGTTCTAATTGGCCATTTTTTTTTTTTCCTATTAGTGAATTAGAACATCTCCCTTGTACTACATGTTGGTCCTACATTTTTTATTCACATACAAAAGTGATTATATCTCCTGCCAAGTCTCTTTTCTAGGCTTAGCATCCATAATCCCTTATTTTTCAAAAGACAGTTTGTTCAAAGACTTTACCATTATTTGTCATTTGGATGTATCCCAGTTTGCTAAAGTCCCTCTTAAAACATTTAAATAAGTTTGGATGTCTCTGTCTACAATTTAAAGAAAACCCACTTTAAAGGTAGTGATTCCCTAAAAGTTTTAAGTAGAAGTGGTTTAATGTTTCATATTACAAAACAATACATCTAGAAATGAGTGGTTACTGATGTTCATTGATGTTATCACGTATTATATTCTTTCCATCTTTCTGTCTTCTTCATTGCAGGGCATTTTAGCTTCATACTTCTCTCATGGTTACGAGTTAACCACAGCAAGCTCCAAGCAAAATCTCTTTACACAGCTTCATCCACAGGCAGGGGGAAAGAAAAAAAGTGTTTTCCCTCATCTTCTTTTTAAATAAAACCTCCCCAAATTCCTCAGCAGATGCACCCTTATATCTTGTTTTGAAATACATCGCATTCCTGTCAAAACCACCATTGGTTAAAATTAATCACTTCCAGTGGATGCTTCCCTGAGTATGTGGTCACTCAAAGGTAAGAACCTGGTTAAAAGGGTCTCTGCCTACCAGAAGGGTGGGAAGCAGATAGATTTGAGTAGGAAATCAACAGTGCAAATCACCAACACTGAATACTTAACACCACGTGGTCTGACGAGGAATATGGTGGGATTTACTAACACAAAACATATTTAAAAGCTAGTAAATGGCAGGCAGCAGGTCTGATGTTAGGATACCAGCTACCTATTCCCAATCACTATTCCCATAGATTCAATCTGGTGGGGGAGATGGGCAAGTAAATTTCAGTTTCAATATGATGTGTTAAGTGCTATGATAAGTGCATGTAACCCAGCCTTGGGGAATCAGAGTAATTCCGAGAGGAGATGTCATCTAAGCCAAAGTCGGAAAGACGTGTCAATTGACTAGACAGAAGTTTCTAGGCAGCGAACAGTTTGGAGACAAGAGTATATATATTGGAGCATGGTTGCTTTCAGGAGAACCGCACTACTGGTTCAGATGTGTCTTTTTAGGGGAGTCCAAGAGTATATTTACTTGGTTTTTAAAGCACTTTCCCCTTCCATATATAATTTTGCTGATTTGTAACCATCAGGACTTTTCCATTCAAGTACATTACTGCTGATTCAGGTCTCCTATCTTGTATATTTGCAATTTATTTCTTAAACTTGAGTGTAAGTCTTCCCATTTACTCATTCATTTAAGCCCGATATATATTAGGCCAGGAGTCCACAAAATTTTTTTCTATAAAATTTTTTTCTATCTAACGATAGTTTTTTGTGGATCGTGTGGTCTCTGTTACAGCTACTCAACTCTGCCACTGTAGAGGGAAGGCAGCCACAGGCAATATGTAAAGAGTGGATGTGGCTATAGTCCAGCAAATCTTTACAAAAATAGGCACTTGGCCTTCGTGTGTCGACCCTGATCTAAACTAGACTGCCTGTATTAATCTAGTCCCAGGATAACTTAAACGCAGCACCAGGAAAGGGAGATTCCATATGTCTTCCTAGTAAGTCTTCCACAGGGATGCTGACCTGAGAAAGAATGGAGACAATGTGGATCTGTAGTTAAATGATGGTATTAACTATACTGACTTGATCAGAGCCATCAGAGAAAGCTACATGTCCAGATAGGCAAGCTCACAAGTTGGTTCAACATTTGTATGTTACAACCACTTTGTAATCTCTCTTCATTACACCCACATTCCCAAGCGGTGCCTTCTTGGATGGCCATACAGTTTTATCCTTTCATTATCATATCGTTATATTAAGAGTGGTTTGGTGCCTTTGACAATCTTGTTTTGTCCCTTTCCAGCCCTTCCTTGGTGATAACTGTGATACTATTAAGTTTTCTTCCAGAGTATGTATGTTGTCTCCATGATCAAAAATATATGAAAACATAGGGCACTCATGGCATTTGTTTTTTAACTGATCTCCTACATTTCACCCTCTGTGTTAGTTTCCTATTGCTGTCATAACAAAATACCATAGTTATTATTTCACAGTGCAGTGGGTCAGAATTCTAGGAACGGTGTGGTTCAGCTGGGCCCACTTCTTACGGTCACACAAGGCTGAAGTCATGGTGTCGGCAAGGCTGCATTCCTTGCTGGGGTCTCGGGTGAATCCGCTTCCAAGCACAGTTTGTGAGCCAGAATTAGTTCCTTGTACTTTTAGGGCTGCCGTCCCATTTCCTTGCTGGCTATCTTTCTCATCTGAGAATTGTTCTCTGCTTCTAGAAGTTACCCACATTCATGAGCTTGAGACACCCTTTCTCCATCTTCAAACTCTGTGACAGCAGCTTGGGCCCGTCTCATACTTCACATCTCCTGACCTCCCCATTCTGCTTCTACTACAGAAAGTTCACTGCTTGTAAGGGCTCCTACAATTAGTTTGGGCTCACTTGGATAATCCAGGATAATAACCCAGTTTAAAGGTCTGTAACCTAAATTATATCTGCAGAGCCCCTCCCTTTTGCCATGGAAAACAACATAAAGTTCTGGGGAGGGAGGTGAATCTTTGGGGGTCATTATCCCAATTATCACAACCTTGTACTTTGTTTGTTGTTGCTGTTGTTGTTTAAGCATAATTGCTTGGATTGTTCACTTAGTTCTAAAATAACCTTCTTAGTATATTTTCTGAGCGTGCTATTTTTAAAATGTTCTCATTTTATTTTTCAACTGTACAAATTACTTGGCATTTACATTTATGTAATCATGAAATAGTTTTACTCCTTAATATATCATAAAATTTTCTCCCATGTCACTCAGTTCTTTATGATTTTAATTATTATATAATACTTCATTGAGTAGATATACTAAAATTTATTTAACAGTTGCTCCATTGTTAATTACTTGGATTTTTCCCAGTATTTCACTGTTATGAATAACTCTATAATGAACATTTTTTGTGCCCAAAAATTATCTATATGTTGGATTAATTTCTTAGGATAGATTCTCAAAAGTAGAATAACTGCATCGAAGACCATGGATTTCTCATGATAGAAACTAGTTTCCAAAAGGTTTAAACAAAGTTTGTATCCTCAGAAGCACTCTTACCTGTTTGAATGTCATCATTAAAAACAAAGCAAACAGAATTGAGATGAAAGGACATTACAGGGGCCCCTGGCTGACTCAGTTGGTTAAGTGTCTGACTTCGACCCAGGTCATGATCTCCCTGTTGATGAGTTAAAGCCCCGCGTTGGGCTCTGTTCTGATAGCTCAGAGCCTGAAGCCTGCTTCGGATTCTCTCTCTCTCTCTCTCTCTCTCTCTCTCTCTCTCTCTCTCTCTCTGCCCCTATTCTGCTTGTGCTCTGTGGGTAAATACATAGACAATGATAAAAGCTAGTATTACTGTAACAATGTTGTGTAGCTCTATTTTTTGTTTTCCATAAAATTTAAGAGACTAATACATTTTTAAAAACAGTCTAAAAGCTAGTATTATTGTAATTTTGGTTTGTAACTCCATATTTTGTTATCTATATAATTTAAGAGACTAATGCATTAAGTTATTAATATTTTTGGAGACACAGTGTATAAAGATGACATTTTGTGTGACATCAACTGAAAGGAGTAGGGACAGAACTGCTGAAAGAGCAGAAGCGGTGAGAAGTGGTTGGAAACTGAATATAATTTGAAGGTGCAGCCATTGGGGATTTGCTATTGGATTGGATGCAGTTAGTGAAATAGGAGTCTGTGCTTTATGACCTGAGCGATTTACTGAAATGCCTAGCAGAGTGTTTGACCTCTCTGGATCTGAACATTTCATCTGTGATCACGCACCCACATTCAGCAAAACGAAATCCCTGCAGATTACCCTCTTCCTTAGACAAAGTTAGGAACCATCTACTGTTATTTGAGCACACCTCTGTGTGTGTGTGTGTGTGTGTGTGTGTGTGTGTGTGTGTGTGTGTGTGTGTGTTGTGGGGGAGGTATGATGGATTTTAGCTCCTTCCCTAAGTAGCTTGGTAGAATGACAAGGAAGGAATAAGTAAAAGGAGAAGGGAATAAAAAGCTGAAGAGGTTTAAAGACTGAGCTCTTTGCCACTCCAGTGTCTAGAGGCCAGAGAAGTGAGGAAGAACCAGGACAGGAGACCCTGAAGCAGTGACAGGAGAAAAATCGGGACAGTGTGGTGCCCTGAAAGCCAAGTGAAGAAATTGTTTAAGAAGGGGAGAATGATTGTCCATGTTAAATGCTGCTCAAAGGTCAAAAAGATGAGGAGTGAAGATTGACAATTAGGTTGAACAATATGGACAATAGAGTGGTGGAGGCAAGACCTATTTGCAGTGGTGCACAGGAGACGATAAAAGGTGAGCAATTGGAGAGAATGAGCATAGATAACTCTTTGAAGGAGTTTTACATTAAAACATAAGCTGGGGCACCTGGGTGGCTCAGTCTGTTAAGCGTGTGACTTTGGCTCAGGTCCTGATCTCACAGCTCATGAGTTCGAGCCCCACATCGGGCTCTGTGCTGACAGCCTGGAGCCTGCCTTGGATTCTGTGTCTCCCTTTCTTTCTGCCCCTCTCCCACTCACACTCTGTCTCTCTCTCTCAAAAAATAAATAAACATTAAGAAAAATTTTAAAAAAACATAAGCTGACCATATGATTTGCACTCCAAACGAACACATTTCAAAAGAGCACCATTAATAATTAAGCCAAGATTTGATTAATAATCAAGTATAAACTAGAACTGTCATGACAAATGATTAAATGTCATTTCATGAAGGAAAGGAGAGAGGGTTATAACTGGAGGGGAGTTGGTTGGTTAGTTCTTTTTAGAAAAGGAGAAATAGTAGCTATGAGGAATGATCTAGTAAAGAGGGAAATTTTTATGATGGAGAAGAAAAAGGACATTTTTGGAGCAATATCTTTGAGTAGGCAAGAGAGGATAGTATTCAGTGCTCAAGTAGAAGGATTGGTTTTAGCCAGTAGCACAGATAGAATGCAAAGAATATGGGGACAAATGCAAGTAGGTGAGGTGGTGTGGGAGCTTGTGGAAATTTTCTTATGAAGGTTTGTATTTTCTCATTGAAATAGGTAGTGAGGTCATTAGCTAAGAGTGAGGATTAGGGAGGTGTAGTTGGAGGCTTTAAGAGAGAGAAGATAATTTTATAGGAGAAAGGAAGAATGAATGAAGTAGAGAAATACAATATGATTGCCAAACACCATTAGGGTTCAATTACAGTTAATAATCATGTATTTTAAGTGAGACCAAAGGTTGTGTATTTTACTCAAGCCAGGTTTTACCATGCAGGTATAGTCAGGGAGAGAGGTAAAAATTAGATTTAATCAGGGCTTATTGTTTAGCCAGGTGCAACAACAGAAAAGCAAGAGAATTCAGAGTGTATACAAGGGGATGATTTTATCATTTGACCATTTAATAACTTTTTGAGAGAGAGCATGTGTGCACTCAAATGGGGAAGGGGCAGGGGGAGAGGGAGAGAGAATCTTACACAGGCTCCATACCCAGCGTGGAGCCCAACACGGGTCTCAGTCTCATGACCATGAAATCATGACCTGAGCCAAAATCAAGAATTAGGCGCTTAACCGACTGAACCACCCAGCCCCCCCCCAACCATTTAATAATTTTTATCATATGACCATATATAATTTAACCTGGTGTATTAGTTTCATAGGGTTGCTATAACAGACTACCACAAATTGAGTAGTTTAAAACAACAAAAATTTATTGTCTCACAGTTATAGAATCTAGAAGTCTTTAATCAATGTGTTTTGCAGGACTGTGCTCCCTTTAAAGCTTCTAGGGGCATATGTATCCTTTTTTTAAATTTTAATTTTATTTATTTATTTTTTAAAATTGACATCCAACTTGGCATATAGTGCAAAAATGATTTCAGGAGTGGATTCCTTAGTGCTCCTTACCCATTTAGCCCATGCCCCCTCCCACAACCTCTCCAATAACCCTCAGTTTGTTCTCCAAATTTGTGAGTCTCTTCTGTTTTGTCCCCCTCCCTGTTTTTATATCATTTTTGTTTTCCTTCCCTTATGTTTATCTTTTTTGTCTCTTAAAGTCCTCATATGAGTGAAGTCATATGATTTTTGTCTTTCTCTGACTAATTTCACTTAGCATAATACCCTCCAGTTCCATCCATGTAGTTGCAAATGGCAAGATTTCATTCTTTTGGATTGGTGAGTAATACTCCATTGTATATATATACCACATCTTCTTTATCCATTCATCCATCGATGGACATTTGGGATCTTTCCATACCTTGGCTATTGTTGATAGTGTTGCTGTAAACATGGGGGTGCATGTGTCCCTTTGAAACAGCACACCTGTATCCTGTGGATAAATGCCTAGTAGTGCAATTGCTGGGTCATAGGGTAGTTCTATTTTTAGTTTTTTAAGTTTTTAAGTTTTTTAAGTTTTTCCATACTGTTTTCCAGAGTGGCTGCACCAGCTTGCATTGCCACCAACAATGCAAAAGAGATCCTCTTTCTCCACATCCTCGCCAACATCTGTTGTTGCCTGAGTTGTTAATGTTAGCCATTCTGACAGGTGTAAGGTGCTATCTCAATGTGGTTTTGATTTGTATCTCCCTGATGATGAGTGATGTTGAGCATTTTTTCATGTGTCAGTTGGCCATCTGGATGTCTTCCTTGGAGAAGTGTCTATTCATGTCTTTTGCCCATTTCTTCACTGGATTATTTGTTTTTTGGGTGTTGAGTTTGAGAAGTTCTTTATAGATTTTGGATACTAACCCTTTATCTGATATGTCATTTGCAAATATCTTCTCCCATTCCATCGGTTGCCTTTTAGTTTTTCTGATGTTTCCTTCGCTGTGCAGAAGATTTTTATTTTGATGAGGTCCCAATAGTTCATTTTTGTTTTTGTTTCCCTTGCCTATGGAGACGTGTTGAGTAAGAAATTGGTGCAGGCAAGATTAAAGAGGTTTTTGCCTGCTTTCTCCTCAAGGATTTGGATGGCTTCCTGTCTTATATTGAGGTCTTTCATCCATTTTGAGTTATTTTTGTGTCTGGGGTAAGAAAGTGGTCCAGGTTCATTCTTCTGCATGTCTCTGTCCAGTTTTCCCAGCACCACTTGCTGAAGAGACTGTCTTTATTCCGTTGTATATTCTTTCCTGCTTTGTCAAAGATTAGTTGGCCATACGCTTGTGGGTCCATATCTGGATTCTCTATTCTGTTCCATTATCGGGGTGTCTGTTCTTGTGCTAGTACCATACTGTCTTGATGATTACAGCTTTGTAGTATAGCTTGAAGTCTTTGAAGGTATTGTGATGCCTCCTGCTTTGGTTTTCTTTTTCAAGATTGCTTTGGCTATTTAGAGTCTTTTCTGGTTCCCTAAAAATTTTAGGATTATTTGTTCTAGCTCTCTGAAGAATGCTGGTGTTACTTTGATAGGGATTGCATTGAATATGTAGATTGCTTTGGGTAGTATCAACATTTTCACAGTATTTTTTCTTCCTATCCAGGAGCATGGAATCTTTTTCCATTTTTTTGTGTCTTCTTCAATTTCTTTCATAAGCTTTCTGTAGTTTTCAGTGTATAGATTTTTCACCTCTTTGGTTAGGTTTATTCCTAGGTATTTTATGGTTTTTGGTGCAACTGTAAATGGGATCGATTTCCTTGATTTCTCTTTCTGTTGCTTCATTGTTGGTGTACAGGAATGCAACCTATTTCTGTGCATTGATTTTACATCCTGCAACTTTGATGAATTCATGAATCAATCTAGCAGTTTTTTTGTGGAATCTCTTGGGTTTTCCATATAGAGTATCATGTCATCTGCAAAGAGTGAAAGTTTGACCTCCTCCTTGACGATTTGGATGCCTTTTATTTCTTTGTGTTGTCTGATTGCAGAGGCTAAGACTTCCAATACTATGTTGAGTAACAGTGGCGAGAATGGACATGCCTGTCTTGTCCCTGACCTTAGGGGGAGAGCTCTCAGTTTTTCCCCATTGAGGATGTTATTAGCATAGGGTCTTTCATATATGGCTGTTATGATCTCGAGGTATGATCCTTCTATTCCTACTTTCTTGAAGGTTTTTATCAAGAAAGGATGCTGTATTTTGTCAAATGCTTTCTCTGCATCTATTGAGAGGATCATATGGTTCTTGTCCTTTCTTTTATTGATGTGATGAATCATGTTAATTATTTTGCAGATATTGAACCAGCCCTGCATCCCAGTTATAAATCCCACTTGGTCGTGGTGAATAATTTTTTCAGTGTATTGCTGGAGCCAGTTGGCTAATATCTTGTTGAGGATTTTTGCATCCATGTTCATCAGGGAAATTGGTCTATAGTTCTCCTTTTCTAGTGGGGTCTCTGTCTGGTTTTGGAATCAAGGTAATGCTGGCTTCATAGAAAGAGTTTGGAAGTTTTCCTTCCATTTCTTTTCTTTTTTTTTTTTTTTTTTTTTTCGAACAACAGCTTCAAGAGAATAGGTGTTAATGCTTCCTTAAATGTTTGGTAGAATTCCCCTGGAAAGCCATCTTGGACTCTTGTTTTTTGGGAGATTTTTGATTACTAATTTGATTTACTGGTTATGGATCTGTTCAAATTTTCTATTTCTTCCTGTTTCAGTTTTGGTAGTGTATATGCTTCTATGAATTTGTCCATTTCTTCCAGATTGCCCATTTTATTGGCATATAATTGCTCAGTTTTTATTTCTGCTGTGTTGGTTGTGATCTCTCCTCTTTCATTATTGATTTTGTTTATTTGGGTCTTTCCTTTTTCTTTTTGATCAAACCGGCTAGTGGTTTATCAATTTTGTTAATTCTTTCAAAGAACCAGCCTCTGGTTTCATTGATTACTGTTTTTTTTTTTTTTTTGATAGAATAAATTTCTCCTCTAATCTTTGTTATTTCCTGTCTTCTGCTGGTTTCGGGTTTTATTTGCTGTTCTTTTTCCAGCTCATTAAGGCGTAAGGTTAGGTTGTATATCTGAGACCTTTCTTCCTTCTTTAGGAAAGCCTGGATTGCTATATACGTTCCTCTTATGACCACCTTTGCTGCGTCCCAGAGGTTTTGGGTTGTGGTGTTATCATTTTCATTGACTTCCATATACTTTTTAATTTCCTCTTTGACTTCTTGGTTAGCCCATTCATTTTTTAGTAGGATGTTCTTCAGTCTCCAAGTATTTGTTACCTTTCCAAATTTTTTCTTGTGGTTGATTTCGAGTTTCATAGCCTTGTGTTCTGAAAATATGCACGGTATGATCTCGATCTTTTTGTACTTACATAGGGCTGTTTTGTGTCCCATTATGTGGTCTATTCTGGAGAACGTTTCATGTGCACTAGAGAAGAATGTATATTCTGCTGCTTTACGATGAAATGTTCTGAATATATCTGTTAAGTCCATCTGGTCCTGGGTGTCATTCACAGCCATTGTTTCCTTGTTGATTTTTTGATTAGATGATCTGTCCATTGCTGTAAGTGGGGTGTTGAAGTAGCCTATTATGGTATTACTATCAATGAGTTTCTTTATGTTTGTGATTAATTGATTTATGTATTTGGGTGCTCTCACATTTGGCGCATAAATGTTTACAATTGTTAGGTCTTATTGGTGGATAGACCGCCTTGATTATGATATAATGCCCTTCTGCATCTCTTGATACAGTCTTTATTTTAAAGTCTAGATTGTCTGATATAAGTATGGCTACTCTGGCTTTCTTTTGTTGACCATTAGCATGATAGATGGCTCTCCATCCCCTTATTTTCAATCTGAAGGTGTCTTTAGGTTTAAAGTGGGTCTCTTGTAAACAGCATGTAGGTGGATCTTGTTTTCTTATCCATTCTGTTACCCTATGTCTTTTGATTGGAGCATTGAGTGCATTGACGTTTAGAGTGAGTATGGAAAAATATGAATTTATTGCCATTATGATGCTTTTAGAGCATCTTGGAGTTTCTGGTGGTGTTCTCTGGTCCTTTCTAATCTTTATTGCTTTTGATATATATATACATATCCCCCTTAAAATTTCTTGCAGGGCTGGTTTTGTGGTCACAAACTCCTTTAATTTTTGTTTGGGAAACTTTTTATCTCTCCTTCTATTTTGAATAACAGCTTTGCTGGATAAAGAATTCTTGGCTGCATATTTTTCTGATTCAGCACATTGAATATATCTTGCCACTCCTTTCTGGCCTGCCAAGTTTCTGTGGATAGGTCTGCTGCAAACCTGATCTTTCTTCCCTTGTAGGTTAGGGACTTTTTTTCCCTTGCTGCTTTCATGATTCTCTCCTTGACTGAATATTTTGTGAATTTGACTATGATATGGCTTGTTGATGGTTGGTTTTGTTGAATCTCATGGGGGTCCTCTGTGCTTCCTGGATTTTGATGTCTGTGTCTTTCCCCAGGTTAGGAAAGTTTTCCGCTCTGATTTGCTCACATAACCCTTCTACCCCTATTTCTCTCTCTTCCTCCTCTGGGACCCCTATGATTCTGATGTTGTTCCTTTTTAATGAGTCACTGATTTCTCTAATTTCTTAAATAATGCTCTTTTGCCTTAATCTCCCTCTATTTTCTGCTTTGTTATTCTCTATAAGTTTGTCCTCTATATCGCTGATTCTCTGTTCTGCCTTGTCCATCCTTGCCGCCGCTGCATCCATCTGTGATTGCAGCTCAGTTTTAGCATTTTTAATTTCATTCTGGCTATTTTTTACTTCTTTTATCTCTGTAGGAAGGGATTCTAATCTATTTTCGACTCCAGCTAGTATTCTTATTATCGTGATTCTAAATTCTGGTTCAGGCATCTTGCTTGTGTCTGTGTTGGTTAAATCCCTGGCTGTCGTTTATTCATGCTCTTTCTTTTGGGGTGAATTCCGTTGTTTTGTCATTTTGAAGGGAGAAAAGGAATTAATGAGGTAGAAAAATTGAAATTAAAAAAATTAAAATTAAAAAAATATTAAAATTAAAAATTAAAAACACACACACACACACACACAAAAATCAAATAGATGATGCTAGATCCTAGGTGTGTTTTGGTCTGGGTGTAGAAAGTGGTTTGACAGACTAGAGAAACAAACAAAAAAAGGGGGGAGAGAGAAAAAAAGAAAATTGAGGATTTGAAAAAATGAATACACTAAAGTAGACTAAAATACACAAAAGTAGAGAATATAGTAGAAAAAAATTATAGAAAAATATTTTTAATAAAAATTAAAAAGATGAATTTTTTAGTTTTTTGTATTTAAGAAAAAAAAATGAAAAAGTAAAAAGATAAAAAAAGAAAAAGACAAAAAAGGAAATCGTTTGAAAATTTAAAAAGTGAATACTCTGTAGTAGACTGAAATAAAATGATGGGAGTAAGACAGAATTTGAAAAAAATTACCTAAAAGCAAAAAATATAGTAATAAAAATTAATAAAAATATTTTTTAAAGAAATTGAAAGTAAAAATGAAGTTTTTCCTTTCTGCATTCAAGAAAAAGAAAAGAAATTAAAAGAGGAAAAAAAAAGAAAAAAAGGAAATTGTTTGAAAATTTGAAAAGGTGAGTACACTGAAGTAGACTAAAATAAAATGACGGAAGTAGAATTTGAAAAAATTTACACAAAAGTAAAAATATAGTAATAAAAATTAAAAACATATTTTTAACAAAAATTGAAAATAAAAATGAGTTTTTTCTCTTTCTGTATTCAAGAAAAAGAATTGTAAAAGAGAAAAAGGAAAAAGAGAAAAAAAAAATTGAATAGATGAACCTGCTAACAGATTGAAGTAGGACTGAAATTGCTTCGTTTTCCCCTAGAGGTCAGTCTATGTAGCTCTTTATAGTCCATAAATTAAGCCAGCAGTGAGACTTGTGTTCTTGAAGAGCAAAGTTGGCCCTGGCGGGGCTCAGTGTAACAGCTCCACTCTCCTCTAGATGGCGCTGCTAGCCTGCTGGGGTGGATTGTTGCGGTGCTCTACGGTGTGCATGTGCATGCGCGGGGGTGGTGAAAAATGGCGCCACCCAGCTACCCCGTCTGTTCTCCCGGATCAGCAATCACGCACCGGTCCTCCGTCTTCAGCTCTCATCCACTCCCTGCTTTTCCACTGTCTGTGACCAGGCCCCAGGCAGTACTTCTCATCCAAGTTTTGTCTCACTTCCGGCTGTTTTCCCCAGCCCCTTACTTCTGAAGGACTGCGTCTTTGACCCATTCTGCCCCTCTGCGGGAGGATCTCACCAAGCGATGGCCAAATGAGCAATGGCCAAATGTTGGCTGCACCCAGGAACGCTTGCTGGCCCCTGCTGCTGCCAGTGCCCTAAGACTGCAGCCAGGTGCCAGCCCGCCCCAGAAAACGTTCGCGAGATAGTGTAGCAGCAGCGCATCAGGGATTATGGAAAATCACAACACACATCTGGCACCAGGCTTCACTCCTAATGACCTTGTTCCAGCACCAGTGATTGTGGCCATTCTCTGGGGTCTGCTGGGACCAGGTGGCTTCAACAGTCTCTACCAAATGTCCTTCCAGCAGTGGAACCAATTTTCCCCGTGTGGACTGAGAACCTCCTGGACCCCACTCTGTTCCTGGGGCTTGCCCCTTCCCACCAGAGCACTGCCAGGTATCGAGCTGCGGAGTTGCTTCCCTTGTTTACAGTCTTAATGGAATTTAAGCCCTCTCCTTTCTCCTTTCTCCCTTTCCCCTTTTCCCTTTTTAGTTTAGTCCCTGTGGCTGTTTCCAATTTTCCACTTTCTCTCCAGCTGCTTTTGGGGAGGGGTGCTTTTCCCGTATCCACCCCCCCCCCCAGTCTCTGTCCTCTCTCCACTCGCAAAAGCACCTCCCTTCCTGTGCCTTTTCGCTCCCCAAGTTCACCTCTCTGCGCCGTGTACCTGCTCAATTCTGTGGTTCAGTTTGTGCAGATTGTTGTGTTAATCCTCCAGTTTTCTAGGTGTGTAGGATGGTTTAGTGTTGGTCTGGCTGTATTTCATGGACGCGAGACACACAAAAAACTTCCATGCTGTTCCGTCTTGGCTCCTCCCCTCCATATGTATCCTTTCTTGCCTCTTCCACTCTGATATAGCCTCAGGTATCCCTTGGCTTGTGGTAGCATAATTTGAATCTTTACCTCTATCTTCAAATGGTTGTCTTCCCTTTGTGTTCCAATTTTTTTTTTTTTTTGTAAGGACACCAATCCTATTGGATTAAGACCCACCCTAATGAACTCATTTTGGGAGGACACAATTCAACACATAACACCTGAGTGGAGAGAAGTGAGACAAGAGGGGCATAAGAGACAACGAAATAGTGGTGGAATCAATGGATTATAGATACCAATGGTATTGAAGTGTGGTTGGCATTGCAATTCTAGAAATTAGGTGGAGATTGGAGGATGGGGTGTTTGAAATTGAGATTGTGTAGGGGTTAGTGGTAATGAAAGATCTAGTATGATTTTAGGAGTGAGTAGCTAACAAAAAGTGAAGAGCAATGTCATTGAGGAGGGGAGACCAACAATAGAGGCCAGGTGTTAGATGGGTCATCAGTGAGGATCTCAAAACCCCTAAGAATAGTGACAGGAAAAGTATTAGAGAGGGTGAAGTGATCCAGGAGCTAAAAGATTCAAGGACCAAAGACAAGTAAATTGTGGCATTGGAAGAGAATTTCAACAAGAATACATAATAGGTGCTATAGTCTAGATGGTACCAGATTTAAAGATGACTGTTTTTGAGGAGAGAAGGAAGGGAAAACGTTCTGGAAGCATTATTAAAGGGCAAGAAAAACACCTACCCCCAACTTCAGGCCCTGTGATATTAAGGCTGTGGGAGGTAAAACTACCACTAGTTTAAAGAGCTGTAGAAGAAGCAGAGCCCTTAAGGGAGACACAGGTTTCAGATAAAGTAGGTAAAAGAAATATTTAAAGAAGATGTTAAAGAAATTGTGATTTTGCTGAAGACTGACTTTGAGTTCCAGAGGGACTAACAGTGGAAAGATTTTGGATCCTGGAGAGGGGTGGAAGATGGGATCAGGAAAATTGATGTATAGAACAGTATAGGGATTAATGGCTAGAGAGTGAAGGATGTGTCTGTCAGGAGCATGTGGTTTCTGATGAATGGCATACATTAGGATTGAATGTTTGATATTTGTTCTTTTGGTCCCAGAAATGAAGATAGTGGTGAAGATTGAGTTTTAAGAGAAGGAAAAGTGGGGTCTTGCCTGGGTTGCATATGATTTGGAAGTTCCCATTTGGTTTCCACTGATGGATAATACATGGATACTTGCAGAGGATGGTTTCACTCTCAGCACACGGACTTACTGTTGACTACTTTATAGCAATTATGAGTATTCAAAATGATCTTGGGTATTTGTTTACTTGTTTCCATGTTTTATTTCTTCCACTTTAGAAAACACAGTTTTTGAGGGCAGTTGTATTGGCTGTCTTCTTAATTCTTATAACACTGGTGCCTAGAACTGAGCTTGACATATAGCACTCAATTCAGTAGTCTTCCCTTATCTGCAGTTTTGTTTTCTATGGTTTCAGTTACCCTAGGTCAACCGCAGTCCTGAAGCAGATGATCCTCCTCATATCATCAGAAGGCCAATAGAGGCACTGGGGTGCCTCAGTTGGTTAAGTGTCTGACTCTTGATTTTGCCTCATGTCATGATCTTCTGATTTATGAGTTCCAGTCCCACGATGGGTTCTCTGCTGTCAGCACATAGCCTGCTTTGGATCCTCTGTCGCCTCTCTCTGTGTGCCTTCTCCACCCCCCCCCCCAAAATAAATAAATAAACTTTAAAAAAAAGGCCAAAGCAGTCTAACACTGTCACAATGTCTGCATCATTCACCTCACTTCACTTCATGTAGGCATTTTATCATCTCACATGATCATAAGAAGGGTGACTGCAGTACAGTAAGATATTTTGAGAGAGAGACCACATTCACGTAACTTTTATTAGAGTATACTGTTACAACTATTCTATTATGGGTTATTTCTGTTAATCTTTTACTCTGTCTAACTTATAAATTAAACTTTATTATAGGTATATATGTATAGGAAAAACAGGATATATAGGGTTCAGTTCTATCTTAGGTTTCAGGCATCCACTAGAATCTTGGAACATATCCACATCAGCTAAGGCGGGACTACTGTAACTATATTGAGGGATGAATACATCAAGATTCCATTCTCTCAATCTGTTTAAGGGTTTAAAGCCTTCTGAAGACACTCCTTCATTTAAACCTCATCTCCCTCATATCTTCAACCTCTCACTATCAGATCATTTATCGGGATTTAAATATATACTAGTATCTTCCATCTTTATTTTTATTTTTTAAAGTAAACTCTATGCCCAACATGGGGCTCAAACTTACTACCTCGAGATAAAGAGTTGCATGCTCTACTCACTGAGCCAGCCATGCACCCCTAGTGTCTCCAAAAACACTTACCTTGAGCCCCATCTCTTTCCAGATATTGCGCCAATCTTCTGCATGGCCAAACTTCTCAGAAGAGCTGTTTAAAACAAGCTATCTCCACTCCCTCACATTCTTTTTATTCTCAGTTCCATTGTAACCTGAAGTTCCACCTCTGCCACCAACTCTCATTTGAAACTGCTTTTGTGACCATCAACGTCTATGTTGCCATATATAACGAAAATGTGCATATCCTCACCTAATTAGACTTTCTGAGTTTTTGACACAATTGGATACTCTGTCCTTATTTTTGGTTTCTATGATGCCAATGCTTTCTTGGTCTTCCTCTTTATTCATCGCCTGTTCCTTTTTCATCTCTTTTATTTTCTTCTTGATACAACTTCATATATATGCTGGGATTTCTTTTCCTTTTTCCTTAGATACTTTTTCATTTCATGTAGTTTCTTTTTATGTTAATTAATCCTTTTTTTTTTTTTTTTTGAGAGAAAGAGAGAGAGAGAAATCCCAAGAAATCCCAAGAAATCCCAAGCAGGCTCTGCACTGAAAGTTTGATGTGGAGCTTGAACTCACAAACTGAGAGATGATAACCTGAGCAGAAACCAAGAGTCAGACACTTAACTGACTGAGCCACTCAGGCACCCTTCATTTCATGTAGTTTTAAGTATCTTCTATATATGTGCCAAGACTTCCAAAAATATATCTCAGCTCAGACCGCTATTCTGAACTTCAACTACATACTTACCATCTTCACTTGGATGTTTCACAAGCATCTCACACTTAAAATGTTCAAAATAGAGCTTTTGGTTCCCCTCTCCCCTTCTTTTCCCATGTTAACATGTAACATGTTAAACTTTTAGTAGTTCTCATTGTAGTTAATGGCATTACCACCCACACAGCCAAAACTTTGAATTGTTTCTACAATTTCCCTCTACGTATCTTCATATACATGCATTCCATCAGCTTGTCCTATTGACTCTGTACACATATTTTCAATTTATCAATTAGTCATCATTTTCACACTCCTTCCCAATCCAAGCAACATAATTTCTTGTCTATAATAGCCTCTCAACTTCCATTCTTGTCCTACACTAATCTGTAATTTTGGATCCTAAAATAAAGCAGATATGTCACTCTTCTATTTAAAATACATCATTGATTTTCAATATACTTAGAATAAAACTGCAAATCCTTAACATGGCTCCAAGCCTTAGCATGATTTGACTCCTGCCTAAACTATCTTGTGCTTATCTCCACTCTAGCCTTAGGAAATGCTCACATATTTTTCCTTCTGTCCACAATGTTTTTCCCCCAATTCTTCACTGATCTAAACACTTCTGTTTTCAAGTCCTAGCTTAAATATAATTTAAGTGTTCATTTTTTCAATATAATTCGCAGAGATACTTATTAAAAACAAATAATTAGACTTAAGCTTCGTTTTACCAGATTATGTAACTACTGCCAGCTCTTTCATAACATGATTTCCCTTTTTGAGTTTTTATTCTTCTTTCAATCATCTGTAATATTTTCAGAAAAATTTTTCAGCAAGGGCATGGGGTGGTGTGCTCTCATAAAAAAATGATAGTTGACTGGGTTTTTAATTTCAAGTTACAATGTTTTGTTTCTCTCATGAAGGAGGCACTGTTGGTTGCCTACCCAACAGCTGTTTCCCCTTTTTCCTTATTAAGAGAACTCTGGTTTTGTTTGTAATCTACTCTTCACCCAGCTGTGCACTTTACTAAGCCAATCGCATTCTCCTTAAAATGAATGGTTTAAGAATAGGCATGTGACACAACTCTAGCCAGTGAGATCTTTCTTCCTCTGCTTGGTATTGTCATGTGTACTTGTAATGCCTGGATCTTCAGGACCATCTTATCAACAAGAAGATGAGTAACTCAGGACAAGACTGATACCCTGAGACTGGCAAAGCAGAATCATGGAAGGAACCTAGGTCCTTGAGTCACTAAATTAGCCAACCTCAGAGCCAACTTAGAAATTCATATGTGAGATAACAAATCTGCTTTATTGTTTATACTGATCATGCTGGGTTTTCTATTTTTCCTGGCACACAACTTTTAACTTTAGATGTTGTTTCATTGCTTCTTCAGGGAAATAAGAGGTCAGAATGATGCTTGTTTCTTTACATATAACTTGTTTTTCTTGATTGATTGTTAAAATTCTTCTTAAAAATATTTAAAATAAAAAAAAAAGCCTCTACAGCATGTGTAATCATTGGTTTCTATTTTTCTTGGCATTTGGCTTTTTAACTTGGCAGATTCAAGTCTAATACTAAACGTTTTCTCCAATTATTTCAATAATTCTTACTTCTTTTCCTGAAGCAAATTTATAGCCACCAAACACCACTAGATTGTCAATGCTGCTTACTAATTCCTGCATATTCATAGTTCCGCTCTTCAACTATTTCATGCTTCCTCTTCTTTCCACAAAACTGCAACACTCCTTCTCTTCTCCCACTGAAGCCCATGTCTTTGCTTATTATTTCACTGTGAAGATCAAGGTAATCAAAAGAGAATTTCTATATTGTCTTATTCTGTGTCATGTACTCACTCAGATCCCCCTTTAAGAAAGAACATGTTACCCAGTTTCTAGGGATGTCTTTGGCTGATAGCTTCCAGCTACTAATGACTTCAGTGTCCACTTCTGCCGGAGACCTGCTCCAGCAGTCAGGGTCCTGTTGGGATGGGTGGACGTCGGCGAAGGAAGTCACACTTCAGTTTCTGCACATCAGCCTTTATTGCAGGTAGCAAAGGAGTTATTTAATCACTTGGGGACCGGAGTCTAAACAGGTGGGGGATGATTAATTCTACATGGCAGGCATGAGGCAGGCATGTGTGTACCGAGATATATAGTCTAGCATGATTATTTTTAGGGAAAGGGGAGGGTACAAGGTTTATAGAAAGTTTCACATAAGGTAGATACAATGAAAAGAAATCTTTAACAATGTCACAAACAGGATCATTTATCTTATTACAATTCTCGTGTAAAGTTCACCAGGTTCCCAGGGCCATGATCCTCCCGTGAAGTAAATATTTAACTTTTCTAAGAAACTTTACAATGTTGTTGTGTTCATATTGACGCAGTCAGAGTTTTACAATTTATTTATACACATTAGGGTACAGGTTGTCTTCTAATCCATTGTACACTTCACAATGGCAACCTTTAGGATTAGTCATAAACTTAGGACACAATGCATTGCAATATCTTGGCCAGGGGCAACATTTAAACATATCTTTGACTAATTTCCAAGGAACTTTCTATGCAGTATATCTAGTACTAGTAGAATGACTTACAGAATAATATTTCTGATTATAAATGAACCCAATACAAGGTGATTGAAAACCCCCTTTCAATTTCCTCTGGTAAAGTCCCCTCATCGCATGATTAGTATAAGGGCCCCAATCACTCCACATACACATATTACCCATAGGATCTTGTCTATATTTTACATATGTCTCCCATTTCCAGGCTTCCCCAAGAGTCAGAGCTAAAGAGGACAGTAAGAGCAATAGCAGCATGTGGTTTAGCGATGGTCCACTGCCTTGCAGTGGTTTCCAAAAGAGGATCTTTATCCTCATGGCAGTGCTGAATGAGACTTCATTCGGCTGGTTCCTTCACACTTCAGCTTTCAACTTGAGGCCATGGGCTTTTTGAGTGGCCCCTAGCTAGTGATAGAGAAAGACAGTATGCAAGGATCTATCCATTTCCATCCAAGGTGGGACTCCTCTAATGAGCAATCTTGACTCTAGAGTGAGGCTGACAGAGATTGTCAGGACAGCATCACAGAAGCCTACATCACATCTGAAGGCTCCCCCCTGACCCATGTCTTTTCCTTTCATAGGAGTCACTCCATGGGGTACCTGGGTGGCTCAGTTGGTTGAGTATCTGACTCTTGGTTTCTGCTCAGGTCATGATCTCACAGTTCATGGGTTCGAGCCCTGCATCAGGCTCTGTGCTGCCAGTGCAGAGCCTGCTTGGGATTCTCTTTCTCCATCTCTCTCTGCCCCTCCCCAACTCATGCTCTCTCTCTCTCTCAAAATAAATAAACTTAAAAAAAAAAAAAAGGATTCGCTCTCCAATTGTCACCTTAGGTTCCTCATTCTGTCTCAATGTCTGCTTTCAGAAAAAACCAAATACCCTCGGAACCTGAAAGCCCCCTAAATCTATGACTCGAACAATATCTGTGCCTATATACACTACCTTGTCTGAGTGAATCATGCAGGTTGCCAACTTTGGCTAAATTATTAATTTGTGCACTGGATACTATTACCATTCAAAACTTTTTCTTTTGAAATGTTTTCATCTTTCTCCTACATCATCACTTTTTCTTTCTGTATTAGCATGCAAACATGTAAATCTAAAAAACAAACAAAAGACTTTCTTTGGCCATACATTCCCTTAGCCTATGCTAATTTTTTCTGCTCCTTTCTATAGAAAGACTATTTAAAATATTGTTTCTTTTTCTTCCCTTCCCATTTTATCTTGAATTCCAATTAGGCTTTGTCCCACTGAACCTATTCTTGTCCTATTTCCACTTTGCTTCAGGTCTCAGTCCTTGTCTGGTCTCTCAGAAGCATTTGACACAGTCCATTATTTCTTCCTTTTGAAACACTTGCTTTATGTAGCTTTCAGGACCCACCCTCTTTATGTCTTTGCCTTCACCTCACTGGCTGCCAGTCCTCAATCTTATTTAATGAATTTTGCTTGTATTTCTAAAAGTCCCAAGACTCAGTCATTGGTCTTCCCTGTCCATACTCACTTTCTAGGTGATCTCTTCCAGTCTCATGGATTTAAATACCACAAATGTGTGGACTATCCCCAAATTCATATTTTTAGCCCTGTCTTTACCCCTGGACTTCAAACTCATATATTCAACTTCCACATGAGTATGTCTCCATTTATACTTAGTGTCATTAGTCCTCTCATGCACAGAGCAGGGAGCATTAATTCCAATAATTTGAGAAAGTCCATGTCATCCAGATTTTCTGTTTTTTTTTTTAAATTTTTTAACGTTTATTAATTTTTTGATAGAGACAGAACCTGAGGCAGGGAGGGGCAGAGACAGAGGGAGACACAGAATCCGAAGCAAGCTCCATGCTCCGAGCTGTCAGCACAGAGCCTGATGCGGGGCTCAAACTCACGGATCATGAGATCATGACCTGAATTGAAGTCAGATGCTTAACCAACTGAACCACCCAGGCACCTCCAGATTTTCTGTTTCTTAAGTGTAGAATTACACATATTTTGAAAATAATTTTTCTTAGGTTCTGTTTTTTTTTTTTTTTACTTCATTTCTTTCCATTATATGAGTTATCAGAAAAGGTTTAGTGTTGCTTTATTTTATTTTATTAAAAAAATTTTTTTAATGTTTTATTTATTTTTGAGACAGAAAGAGACAGACCGTGAGCAGGGGAGGGGCAGAGAGAGAGCGAGACACAGAATCGGAAGCAGGCCCCAGGCTCCAAGCTGTCAGCACAGAGCCTGACATGGGCTCCAACCCACAAACTGCGAGATCATGACCTGAGCCGAAGTCAGGCGCTCAACCAACTGAGTCACCCAGGCACCCCAAGTGTTGCTTTATTTTAAAAAAGATATTTACTACCCGTTTACAATAATTCAGGATCCGTGTTAGCCATTTTCAGTGTGCAATTTAAATAACTTAGGCTGGTGTAAAACCTATTTTATTTTCTAGTGATTACTTGAAAAAATGTGGATAAACTATACACTTCATCTGTTCTATAATTTTTCCAGCTTTCAATATCATGCTCATTAGCATTTTGTTTCTGGAATCTATTTTTTTATGTTTTGAAAATGGAAACATCTGTGCATCTTCAGTCTTCTGGCAATTCTTGTGTTCTCCATTTCTCAAAATTACTGACAATGATTCATTACATCATCTAGTATTGTTTTATATCCATGGATGTAATTCATCTGTGGTTAAAGACTTGAACCAGTTTGGGTGCCTGGCTGGCTTGGTCAGGAGATCTGTTTTGTGTGTGTGTGTGTGTTTTGTTTGTTTTTTAAGTTTATTTATTTTGAGAGAGAGGGAGAGAGTGTGTGCACACGTTTGAGTGGGGGAGGGGCAGAGAGAGAAAATCCAAAGCAGGCTCTACACCCAGCATGGAGCCCAATGTGGGGCTTGATCCCACGAACTGTGGGATCATGATCATGATCTGAGCTGAAATCAAGATCAGATGCTCAGTCCACTGAGCCCTCCAAGATCTCCGAGAGTGTGCAACTCTCTTAGAGTTGTGAGTTCAAGGCCCACTTTGGGTGCAGAGATTACTTAAGAAATAAAATCTTTTTTTTTTAATGTTTATTTATTTTTTTTGAGACAGAGAGAGACAGAGCATGAGCAGGGAAGGGGCAGAGAGAGAGGGAGACACAGAATGTGAAGCAGGCTCCAGGCTCTGAGCTGTCAGCACAGAGCCCGACGCGGGGCTTGAACTCACAAACTGTGAGATCATGACCTGAGCCGAAGTCGGATGCTTAACCGACTGAGCCACCCAGGTGACCCAAGAAATAAAATCTTAAAAAAAAAAAGTCTTACTTTTCTAAAGAAGACATCCAGACGGCTAACAGACACATGAAAAATGCTCAACGTCACTCATCATTAGGGAAATACAAATCAAAATCACAATGAGATACCACCTCCCACCTGTCAGAGTGGCTAAAATTAATAATTCAGGCAATGACAGATGTTGGCAAGGATGTGGAGAAAGGGGAACACTTTTGCACTGCTGGTGGGAATGCAAACTGGTGCAGCCACTCTGGAAAACAGTATGGAGGTCTCTCAAAACATTAAAAATAGAACTACCCCACGACCCAACAATTGCACTAGTAAGTATTTATCCAAGGGATACAGGTATGCTGTTTCGAAGGGACCCATGCACCCCAATGTTTATAGCAGCACTATCAACAATAGTATGGAAAGAGCCCAAATGTCCACTGACAGATGAGTGGATAAAGAAGATGTGGTGTATACACACACACACACACACACACACACACACACACTGGAATATTACTCAGCATTCAAAAGAATGAAATCTTGTCATTTGCAACAACATAGATGGAACTAGAGTGTATTATGCTAAGTAAAATAAGTCAGTCAGAGAAAGACAAATATCTGATTTCACTCATATGTGGAATTTAAGATACAAAACATGAACATAAGGGAAGGGAAGCAAAAACAATATAAAAACAGAGAGGCAGACAAACCATAAGACACTCTTACATACAGAGAACAAACTGAGCGTTGCCAGCAGGGTGTTGGGTGGGGAGAAGGGCTAAAGGGGTGAGAGGCATTAAGGAGGACACTTGTAGGGATGAGCACTGGGTGTTATAAGTAAGTGATGAATCACTAAATTCTATTCCTGAAATCATTGTTACACCATATGTTAACTAACTTGGATTTGAATTTTTAAAAAGTAGCTTCAAAAGTGTCAAAATGGCTTCAAATCTGTCAAAGTGAAATTTGACAATACTCCAGTATTTTATAGATATTAAGGAATACAAGTGCATTGTTGTCTATGACAACATAAGTGAATGTGTATAAGGATTTAAGGAGGAGAGAAGAATGTAAATTATTAGCATATGGATTTATAATTATAAAATTCATATACCC
This sequence comes from Panthera pardus, assembly GCF_024362965.1. Lineage (NCBI taxonomy): Eukaryota > Metazoa > Chordata > Mammalia > Carnivora > Felidae > Panthera > Panthera pardus. Next base: position 21,388,561 of record NW_026526991.1, read on the forward strand.
AAAGAAAATACTGAATATGATTTTAGAATATTAAAAATAAATGAAATTTAATATTCATTGCAAAAAAAAAGTCTTGAACAAGTTTAAGGGAACAATGTGTGTTCTTACTATGCTTCAACTATCTCATAGTCATGTTTATTTAACCCTTTTAAATTTGAAAATTATTATTCTTAATGACTATAATAAGCAACACAGTAGTTAATAATAGTTTAGTACCTCAAGCAATAGGATTTTCCTTCAAATTTTTTCTAGTCCCAGTAAAAAAAATCTAAAATGGTCTAATTACCACTTTTATTTTAAACTGTGTAATAAAGAATACATTTTTTAGAAAGATTAATCATCGTGGTCTGGCTGTTATGGTATTTAAATTTTGATAAATTGTATGCTTCAGTGGAAGGTATTGAACATGATTATTTTTCTCTAAATATTATGCTGTTCTGCAGGATTAAAAATGAAGGGATTCATAAGGATGGACAGATAGATCAATGGAACAGAACTAAGAATCCGGAAATGGACCTACACTTATTGGTCAATTGATTTTCAGTAAAGGTGTCAAGGAAATTCGATAGGAAAAGAATTGTCTTTTCAAGAAAGGTTTTTATAATAACTGAATATCCATATGGAAAAGAAATGAACTTTGATCTTCCTTTATACTATATACCTAAATTAATTTAAACTGGATCATAGACCTAAATTTAAGGGCAAAAACACATACATGTTATGGAACAAAGCATAGGAAAATATATTTGTGACCTTGGGATAAGGCACAAAAATGTGAACCATAAATGAAAAAACTGAAAAATGGACTTCAAAAAAAATTAAATCTTTTGCTTGTATACAGATATTATTAAAACCTTTTACAATTCAATAGTAAGATATTTTGATAAGACTCAACTTTAAGAGTTAGGAAAAATATCTGTATAGGTATGTAACAAAAAGATGCTCAACCTCATTAGTAATTAGGGAAATACAAATTAAAACCACAATGAGATATTACTACACACCTATTAGAATACCTTAAATTAAAAAGACTGAAATGTCGAGGCATCTGACCAGCTCAGTTGGTAGAACATCTGACTCTTGATCTCGGGGTTGTGAGTTTGAGCCCCATGTTGGTCAATGAGATTACCTAAAAATAAAATCTTAAAAAAAAAAGACTGAAATGCCAAGTGTTGGTAAAGATGTGTACAAGTGGAACTCTTTTACATTGCTGGTAGAAATATAAAGTGGTGCAGCTGCTAGAAAAGTTTGTCAGTATCCTAAAAAAAAAAACCCTGCTGTAAGACCCAGCAACTCCATTCCTAGGTATTTATCTAAGAGAAATGAAAATATATATCCACACAAAGATTTGCACACAAATATTCACAGCAGCATTGTCTATAATAAACAAACAATGGAAACAACTTAACTATCCATCAACTGATTAATATATTAAAAAATGTGGCTTATGTATTCAATAGACTACAACTTAGCTAACAAAAGAGAATAAACAATTGGTATATAAAACAATGTGGAGGAATCTCAAAAACGTAAGGGCAAGTAAAATAAATTAGACTCAAATAAGTAAGAAATATGAATACAAAATTCTGGAAAATGCAGAAATATTACAGCAGAAAGCACGTCAGTATTTGCCTTGTGGCTGGGGATGAAGGACGATTTACTGCAAAGGGCCATAGGAGAATATTGGGGGTGATTAAAGTGTTCTAAAACTTGATTCCACTGGTGGTTGCACATCTTGATAGTTACCCAAACTCATACAACTTTACACTTACAATGGGTGAATTTTATGTACTATAAATATGCTTCATTAATGATTTGAAGGGTGTATACATTAAATCTCAAGGTGGTTTCTCTTAAAAAAAAAAAAAGGATCACTTTTTAGCAAGTACATTGTTACTGATAAGCATCAGTTTAAAATACCTAACAGGGATACCTCGATGGCTCAGTTGGTTAAACATCTGACTCTTGATTTCAGCTCAGGTTGTGATCTCAATGGTTTGTGGGATTGAGCTCTATGTCAGGCTCTGTACTGAGCATGAAGTCTGCTTATGATTCTCTCTCTCTCTTCCTCTGCCCCTCTCTCCACTCTCCCCCGCTTGTGTGCTCTCTCTCTCCCTCTAAAATAATTTTTTTAATTAAAAATATGCCTAACAATTCATTTTCTACAAAACATAATTGTCTCTGTTCAGTACAGTTATAATATTTAAAAATCTATAATTATATTGTAAATGTCATAGCTATTATGATGTGAGTAATAGACTAGAAATTGTGGGATTATTATGTTTTTAAAAAATTTTTAAGTTATTTATTTATTTTAAGAGAGAGGGCACAAGTGGGGGAGAAACAGAGAGAGGGACAGAGAGAGAATCCCAAGCAGGCTCCACACTGTCAGTGCAGAGCCTGATGCAGGTCCCGAACTCACAAACTATGAGAACATGACCTGAGCCAAAATCAAGAGTCGGATGCTTAGCCAACTGAGCCACCCAGACACCCTGGAATTGTGGGATTATTGATTTAAACAGCATTTTTTTTAAATTTAAATTTTATTTTAATAGTAAAATTTCTAGGAAAACTCTGTTTATTTGAAGTTTAATTGTCTCTTATACATCTGTAACAAATTCAGGAATGTGTAACTAATCAAAAATATGTTTGTATAGATAATTTTGAGATCACAATGTCTATACATTAAAATTATAGATATTTTTAAAAGTTTATTTATTTATTTTGAGAGAGATAGACAGCACAAGCAGGGGAGGGGCAGAGAAAGGGAGAGAGAGAATCCCAAGCGGAGGAGAGGGGCAGTACAGAGCCTGACACAGGGCTTAATCTTCTAGACTGTGAGATCATGATCTGAGCTGAAACCAAGAGTCAGACACTAACTGACTGAGCCACTCAGGCACCCTTAAACATATTTTTAAGGTAAGTGTTGGTCAAGTCACTGAAAAATATAGTACATTACTTGCCAAAATGAATAAAATATACAGGGAATAAAAATGTATAAATGAATAAATCTGTATTTAGCTATTTATTTTTCATTAAATTTGCTACCACTGTCATCATCTACCATTAGAAGAATAATATATTTTTTTATTGACTTCTGATACTGAACTGAAACTTCTAATCATATGATTTTAGGAGCAGTTCAAAAGGATGGCGTTTCTGTTAACAAAGAAATGAACACATTGCCAACCATCAATAATGCATTTCACAGGTGGTTTTCTGGAAAAATAGTTTATCATAGTAACAGTCATTTGAGAAAAAAAGTAACAATCATTTAAGATTTAATACAACAATATCCAAGGCTGTATATAAAAAAAGAACTTTTTCCTTTTTGCTAAATATAATAGAGATTAATATCAAGTTAAATATTATCTTCAAAATGCCATTTATCTATGAGTATTGTCTTGAAAGAAGTCATTTGCCTCTTAGATCAAAATATAAAGCATGCTTAAAGAATTAGGAAAGATGAAATGCATCTCTTTAGTCGAACACAATGGCACCTCTGCTAGACATTTGTTGGACAATTTATTTGCAGATATATGGACAAGAATTATTTTGCATTGCTATCAGTTATCTAGAATTTATAGAATTATGAAATTACTCACAGGCAATGAAAGACACAGAACCTCCCTGTAACCAGAATCATATAACCTAGAAGGATGTGCTCTAAACGATGCATAGTTCTCCATGAGAGCACACTTTTTTCCCCCTACAGTTTTAGGAAGGGGTTATTTACTCAGATGAGCCAACTATTTTTTCAGATAAATTTATTGTAACAAAGTTCCTGAAGGAAACACTGACATTATTTATTGGTTCATATAATTACCTTCCTGGGAAAGAATTTCTTGGAGTGAAAATTTAGAACACAGATGACCTCAGTTCTCAGTATTAGTAGTTAAGCTAAATGGTGACAGGTAGGGTCTCTTTTTTCTTATACTTGTTTTCCTGCAATTTTTCTGTCCACCTAACCCAGGAATATTTTTTCTATACCAAGTAGGAGTTGAGGTGAGGAAACCTATCATCTTTAATTTCCCACTTCTTCATATTTGAAATGCCTCATCCTTTTCCTGAGGGTTTAGGATTTGGAAGGTGAAAACTAGAAACAAACTTTCAGTTTATTTGCCAGGTACCTCCTCTGAACAATGGGATACCTGATTTTTCTTTGCGGGGGGTGGGGGGAATGAAGTTACTGATGGTGAAGACAAAAGGGAAATGGAAATAGAGGAGGGTTTTTTTTTTTTTAAGTTTTATCTGGCTCCATTCTTACAATATTAAGTTGTATATATATGTAGAGAAGAATGTTATCCAATAGAATGAATTTTAAATGTTTTACCTGAAGATGTTTTTAATGTGCTAGTCTATTTCACAATGTTTCCATAAAAGTTGCTCACCAAGTCCCCCCTACCTCCCCCAGCAATTTAAGTGTCTTAGTATTTTCTTTCCTCATCCTTTCCTCATTCCCAAGATTCATTGGAATTTTCTTTCCACTGCCCCCATGATTATGGATACTAGAAAATAATTCCATTTCCCCCCCTTTTTTTCCCCTAAACTCTAGATATTTACAATGTTTTTATCACGTTGGGCTGTAAAAACCTACTTTGCATGTAGGTTCCTTCTTTTAAACAACATATTCCAAACAGGAAACAAACAAGTGAAATGCTTGTTTCAGGTTGCAGGTTCTGTAAATGATTTGATTTTCTGCCCTCTTTCATTCAAAATCTTAGATCAAATTTATTTATTCAACTAATATCTGTATTTTTCTATTAGCAAATGTGATGCTATTTATCAAGTGGACACTTCATAGCTAAAAGTCATAAAAAAAACTGGGCTGATAGGTTTTTTTTAAATTTTTAAAAATGTTTTTATTTATTTTTGAGACAGAGAGAGACAGAGCATGAGCAGGGAACGGGCAGAGAGAGAGGGAGACACAGAATGTGAAGCAGGCTCCAGGCTCTGAGCTGTCAGCACAGATCCCGACACGGGGCTCAAACTGAGGAACTGTGAGATCATGACCTGAGCCGAAGTCGGACGCTTAACCTACTGAGCCACCCAGGCGCCCCACATTTTGGATTTCTGAGTCAAGCAATCAAACTTAAAAGTTTGGCTCTAGTTTAGATATAAAAACTTGAATGAATTTAATTCCAATTACTAAATGTTTAAAATACTCAGCATTCCCCAAAAGGAAGTTTTTTTGATCTTAATAAACAATACAATCACATGGATATCGAAGGGAAGTAACTTCTCCTTGATTACTGCTGAATCTCAAAGACAGCAAGCGCTTGAATTACTTTATTACAAGATTGTGGTTGTGTATCCCTATAGAAAGTACATGTTTCTTATTTAAAGTTTCCCTTCAACACCAAATTTTTCTGGCTAACATTACATTAGATAACATTAGAAACAATGGGTACTTCAAAAACGACTTGTTTAGATTTAACTAGCATTTATTGAACATCTACTAAGAATCAAATGCCTTCACTTCTTTGGTCTCATTTAATTTAATCCTCAAAGCATCAATCAACCCTGGTATGGACTGAATTGTGTCCTCCCCAAATTCATATATTGAAGTCATAACCACAAGGTACCTGAAAATGTGATTGCATTTGGAGATAGGGTCATTAAAGAGGTATGTAGTTAAAATTAAGTTATTAGAATGGGCTGTAACCCAATATGGCCGGTGTCTTTATAAGAAGAGATTAGGATATATGCACATAGAGGGAAGACCATGTGAAGACATAGAGAGAAGATGGCCATCTATAAGCAAGGAAAGAGTCCTCAAAAGAAACTAACCCTGCTGACAGCTTGATTTCAGATTTCTAGCTGCAGAACTCTGAGGAAATAAATTTCTGTTGTTTAAGCTGTCCAGTCTGTGGTACTTTGTTATGGCAGCTATAGCAAACTAATGCTCCTATAGAAGTGTATATTAACACTTCTCTGTGGACACTTATGGCTCTAGAAGTTTCTAAGCTAAGAAGAGGTCATGCCAGGATTGAAATCCAGGTCTTCTAATCACAATTCTAGTGCTTTCTCTAATACAAAGCCATCATTTGTGGTATAATGGCAAGAGTGCTTTGGAAAGCATTTAGATACCAATGTAGAAGAAGACACATACATTAGTCAGATAATGTTAGCTACTGAGTGCAGGAAAACCTCACAATTACTCCCCGTCTGTTCTTGGCTGCAAATCCAGCCCAGCTTGATCCCCCAATTGGCAGGCTTGGACTTCAGCTGGGTAACAAGAAGAAGCTGGTCCATGAATATGGAAGGTGGGAGGACTTTGGATTATGGCAAATAAACAGAGAATTTGTTGCACATGTTTCTTTGTTAGTGTTAGATTTTAAAAGCATATGCATGCTGGACAATTATAGTTAGAATTAACCATTCAGTTTTTCATATTCAGCTTAGCCTTGTTTTCAAGTTGTTTTATGCAACTAATACTCATTCATTGATCCATAAAGTATACATAGCCATTAAAAAAAGTACTTATCTTGTTTTTCTTCATATGAAGAAAGAGGAAAGCTTTTTTGAAGTGGGCAAATATCAATTTAAAAAGGAGTCAGAGGGGCGCCTGGCTGGCTCAGTAGAGCATGTGACTCCTGATTTCAGAGTCATGAGTTTGAGCCCCACATTGGGTGTGGAGCCTACTTAAACAAACAAACAAACAATCAAACAAACAAAAAACATTAAAGAAAAGGAATTAGACACCATATACAAGTGAAAAAGCAACTTTATTTCATTTTCAGAAAAAGCATTTGAATAATATTGTCTGTAACTTTGAAATTAAGAACATTCAATAACAATAGCAAGCTTAAATTCCATGAACAATGCAAACATGATTGGGAGATGTGAGCAAATAAAGCAAGGTAGAAGTGGAGGTAAAGAAAGAGACAGCAGGAGGTGACATGGAGATTTAGCTCTGAGTATAATTCCCAACTGCCCTTTAAAGGGCAAAGTCTAGGGATTGTTAAACAGCTCTCTGCATGGAACATTCTTTCTCCACCTCCCGTTTCCCTTTGCCATTTATCTCTCAGGTCTCAGTTTAAATATCTCCTTTGGAGACAAATCTCCCAAATTTGGGTAGGTGTCCCTGTTATTCACATCTATAGCCTTTATGGCATCTTTTTTATAACAGTTGTCACATTTGTCAGTACTTGTTCCATGGCTCTTTTCGTGAATAGAATGTAAGCTCCACTATGAGGTTTGTTCACTGCTGAATCACCAGCATCTAGCAAATTTCCCAGCACATAGAAGGCACTCAGTAGGTGATGAGTGAATGAAAAGATGAGAAATTAATACTCTCTTTGTATCCTTAAGGCCAAAGTAAGTTTGATTCTCAAAGTAGTTTTTGAAGGAGAAACTAAGCTCCAAGATATTCCCTATGCTTTCTTTCATGTGATAATAAATGAAATGATTACAAAAAGAAAAAGAGAATGGTGTACTTTTCCTTAATTTTTGGCATTATCACTTTCAATTGAAGCTCCATGAAGGCAGGGACTATGTTTTTACTCATTACTCTGTTACATAGAACAGTACCTGGCATATAGCAAGTTCAATAATACAGATACGTACATATCTCTTATAACAAAAACATACTGAAGAAAATACTGCTAAATATCAATAAAAAATCAAGGCAGAAATATGTAAAGAGTAATGACTAGGACGCAAAAAGATCACAAATATGTCAGACTTCAATTTGACCTAGTTTCTTGGGAGCTCAAGTGGAAAGTCAAACAGTCAATTATTATTATTACAAGAAAAAAGTATTCTTTAGAGGTGAAAAAACTTTCCTAGTACAGTTCTTTATAACTTCTTTATAAATGTGGGGCTTAATGTACAATTAACTAAAGTAGGGGACAAAGTCTCCAAGAACACTCCTACATCCCATATGATAGCCAAATGTCATATGGCTGCTGAGAAAAGCCAAGGCCATGGCATTACAATACAATTCAGTGAAAGCAACTCTTTGGGTCAAGGGGCAGAATTGGTCAAATGTGTAGCCTACTGGTTGCCGAAGGTTAGAATACTGAATGCAATGTTCCTAAAGTTCCCTCCTGGCAGATGTTATGCAAGGGGAAAAAAGCCTGCATTTTTTAGATGTCATGTTAGATGCATATACCTCAAGAACTTGTGAGGACTGAATGAGAAAATCCATGTAAAATATCTGGCACATATAAAACTTTCAAGAAGTTTTAGCTGCTATTTCCCATAGAATGATCACCTAAAGGGGGTTTCTCTTACCATATCCTACCAGTGTCCACTTTACCACTGGCAACAAGGTCATTAATGCCTTCATACCTAATCAGATCATACAATCAATTCTGAGTAAACCAATGCAGGGAATCCACTCTTAAGGCTCTAGTCTCCTGGATATGTCCAATACTAATTTATTAATCAATTAGGGTTTCATCAGAGAAGTAGAAATATTAGTGATATGGAATAAAACAGAAATTTACCTTATCTGATTTGGGGAGCTGGTAAAGAAGTTTAGGTAAGGCTATTGTCCAAAGTTATTGTAAGTCAGTAGGGCCAGTAGCAGGGAAAAAGTCTAACTGGGAAGGAAGAGAGAGAGCAAGGACACTGGAACCCACAGACAAATGCAACCCATGAAGACAAACAGGAACTTGCATCTGTCTCTCACTTTCTCTAATGTCAATGACGTGGGTGGCCTACAGAAGGATCGGGCACCCTTCATAATGGAACTACACATGAACCTGGCCCAGCACTCACGGAATTTGAAATAAGAGATAATGAAAGAGTTACTGAAGGAAGAGTCTTGGCTGCTGCCGTATACCGGCAAGGTGAGACAGCATATCAATGACAAAGAGTTTGCAATTAAACAGTTCATGGCTACCCTATACCACCCTTCAGTGTATACTATTTTGCCTCTGTCTTCCAAATATCATGCAGATGTCATTTGTGGCCACTCCTAAAATGGTGCCATAAAGAGAAGAGAAATTTAGGAAACTTAGTTCCAGCTTTGTAATGTGACAGTACAAAAATACCACACCTATAATTGTACTTTAATTTATGAAGATATTTAAGATACTTTGCATATAGCTCTTGGCCATAGTGCCATCTTCTTGGAAACTTCCATGCCACAAGAGCCAAGTGGAGGAAGGAGCAAATGCACAGGCTGAAGCCTAAAAGAAGAAAGATGAGGCAGAGGTCCAAGTAAACCTCTAGCTTGTGAACCCATGGAAGCCACAGGAGCAGAATTAAAGACTGCCAGAGGCCAGGGACATTGGTAAAAATAGCTGGACTGCAAGTCTACTTTCTAGAGTTTGATTCAATGGATCTAGAACATCCATTGCCATCTGATTGCAATGACCACCTTTGAGAGACCCATCTTGCTCATACAAAAACAGTCTTTTTTGGTCCTTTGCCCTGGAACTGTGACTTTCAGGACAAATTCTGTTTTCATTTATGGTTGAATGTAACATGTGTATAATAAATCATCTCTTCTGATGTCTTAGCTGAAGAAAAAAGTTACTCTGGATATAAAAATTTATTTTCTAATACTTATATTTGTTGAATGTAACATGTGTATAATAAATCATCTCTTCTGATGTCTTAGCTGAAGAAAAAAGTTACTCTGGATATAAAAATTTATTTTCTAATACTTATATTTGTGATCAACTTTTTCCGTTATTTCTATAAATATTTTGTCACAGTTTAAGATAATTTTATGAAGCTCTTGTTTTAAGAATGAATTGGGGTTTTCTCCTACAAAAAGTAGTATAAAACAGAAACACATTCACCATATGCTGGCCCATTCACCCAAATGAACTGATTCTTTTGAATATTTTTGCAGTGTTTTTCAATTATTTGTTCTGCATCCAATTTTACCTCTAACCAAATGGAAGGCATTATTTTCTGTATAAGGTTTATAAATCAATGGAAATTTTTGAGGTGATGATGGCAATACCAACTCAATCATGTTATGTACAGTTTTTTTTTAATTTAAAATAATCCCAGAACATGGTCTCCATATAAACCTCCTCCCTTAGTATTAGAATTAGTTATTCAGAATTACCTGACAAGAAGTTTCATGTTTAATTTCTTAAATCCAATAAATTGTTACTACAATATCAATAGTATTCTTTTTAAGTGTTTTATTCCTATCTATAGTATTTCTTAATGAGGATCAACATGTTATTTAATTTCTTAACTCAATTCCTTGGCATTATTTCTTAATTTAAGTCTCTGACTACCTTTCCATGGTTTTCCATAGCTCTGATTGTCTCATAAGTGTGAGCAGCAGACTAACAACCCAAAATGGCCACGATTTGATGTATTCAACAAAAGTTCCACTGGTAAAACCAAATCATACATCTCCCAACCACCACCACTCCCTCCTTCATCTCAACATCCCCCCACCCTCACCACACAGCTAAATAAATGTTGAGAAAAATAGCACAGTAAATGTTTAGTTATAAACCAGTAGAAATTAATGAACATTAAGTCCACTGCTTCTTTTCTGCCCTCTTGCCATTTTTATTCTTATTTTAATTATAAGGTAGACTGTCCTTATATCAAACATTGGAGAAGTAGGAAAAAATTGAACTGACTTGAAAAAATCATCTGGGGCATCTGGGTGGCTCAGTTGGTTAAGTGTCTGACTTGATTTTGGCTAAGGACATGATCTCAGTTTGTGAATTAAGCCCTGTGTCAAGCTCTGTGCTGGCAGTGTGGAGTCTGCTTGGGATTCTCTTTCTCTCCTTCTCTCTCTGTCCCTCTCTTGCTTGTACTCTCTCTCGAAATAAGTAAACTAAAAAAAAAAAAAAAATCATCTGATGAAATCATGATTCCTTTTGTTTTGTAGAGGAATGTAAAATGCATACAAATGACGTTATTTAATGTAATCATTCCATTTTAACAATATATCCTCCATCTGTTTCATTCTACCAGCAACTAATGACTAATAAAAATGAGATTCTGAAGTAGTTTTCCATTTGCATCATTTGGAGAAAAAGTGTCTATAATGGCTTTCTGATAGTTTTTTTTTATAAACACAGCATTGATTACACAACATCGATATGACTCTAATAGAATGAAATTTAAAATGGCAATCCCTGAGATTGCCTGACAAAATGTTTCCTGACAAAATGTTATATGGAGACTGTATTATTAATTTCCATTTGCTGTCCATTCCACATTCACACAAATACTGTTAGTAAACCTTCTTCTAAAGTTTCAAGGAGATGCCTGTAGGTTCCTTGTTGTAAATGTAATGAAATAATGAAAATATTATTCATCAAAATTAAGGGAGGAAGTTTCCCCTTGGAAAACAGTTGGAATGTATTGGGCTACTACTGGACTCTAATTCTTGGGGGGACACTGTTGGCAAGGAGAGTCAACTTCTGGACTCAGGAGCCTTTAAACTTGAAACAGTAGCAGACTGTAACAAAGACAGCTGATTGAAGAGATGAATAAAAGGTGTAGCAGGTGGCTAGTGAAATTCTGTAAGGAACAATGTGTCACTCTTCAAAATTTTCAAAGAAAATGGTTAGCTTTTTCATCGAGCCTAATAATGGGTAGAGTTCTCCACTAGAGTAGAGCAGGGAGTAGAATCCAAATGGTCCATAAAATTTAGGAGTGGACAGGAGTGGACCAGGAGTCTAAGGAGTGAGGATAGGATATCCGTAATTCTTTGAAGTTGTGGACAGCCATTGGCTGTGAAATTAGTGATGATGGAGGAAGAGATGGAATTAGTTTAACCTAATTTTCAAGGGGGCAGTTATGCCAGTTATTTTGCTATTGTCTGTTAATTTTAAACTCATTTTCATGTATTCTTGTGATGTTCTGCAAACCACATTACTACTTTGCCCCTGGTTTTCCATTAGGATCTACAGATAGAGGGCGCCAGAGGGAGAGTGCACTTCTTCCAGCTACACTTTCAACCTGGTAGTGAGTTTGTTCCAGAAGCAGCAGCTGAATCCAGTTTGCAGGTTTTCTAATATGCAGAACATTTTGCTTTCCTTCAGACACACCAGCACCAACCAGCTGGTTCCCCCTCCTAAGAGGTCTGGGTCCTTATCTGAGGTCAGAGATAACAGCATCAGCCTTATCCTCATAGGCTGTTTCAACTGGCAGGAGAGTGGTGCTCCTGTAAGCTATTTGCTATGATCCTGGCAAATAAGGGCACACCCATGGAATTAGAAAAAAAAAAAAAAAAAGGTTTAGTAAATTTATCATTTTAGAGATTCTGAGAATGGGCTTTTCTTGAGATATGAGAGAATCAGAGAGGATTTGCTGATGGGGAGGGTTCCACAGCCCACCCAGGCTGGGCATAATTGGGTGCCTTAGAGGGAACAATTTGATTCTAGCCTCTCGTCTCCCTACCCACCTCTAAAGAATCAGGCCAAGCAAAGGAACAGTAGCCTTCGAAGGGGTTTTAGAATAAGTCATTCTTAAATCTGTAGGCTTATGGCTCCTGGGCCAAATCCTGCCTGCAGCCTGTGTGGCCAGTAAACTAAGAATAGTTTTTACATTTTTAAATAGTTGCAAAAATCAAGAGTATTTTGTGACACGAGAATTATGCAAAATTCAAACTTAGGCATCCATAAATAAAGTTTTATTGAATCACAGCCACACTCATCGGTTTGAATATTACCTATGGTTACTTTCATGCTACAACAGCAGAATTGAGCAGTGTGATAGAGACTGTGTGGTCCACAAAGCTGAAAATGTTATTTGGCCCTTTACAGAAAAAGTTTGCAACCCCTGCTGTAGGAGAAAGATGGAAGTAGAGGGTGGGGTATAAGGAGATACATTGGGATTAGCCTTTGGGGAAGATGAGTTAAGATGCCAAAAGTGGATACTGTGTTCTTGTGTCTTCTTAGCCTCTGAGAGACTGTATAATGAGTTTATTAGAATGCTAGTTATTTTCCTCGGAGGAAAATAAAAAGAGATGCTGAAAATTTATTGGAGTTTCAGAGAGCTCCTCTCTACGAGATAACTAGTTTGAAGTGGAGACAAGACTACATTTTTCAGTGGGCTATGTGCTGGGTCACTCTTGGGTAACACAGGTTTTCAAAGGTAGTAGCACACAGGCATGGTGGCTCTGAGAGAGGAGGGAGTTGATGATAGAATAAACAAGAGGTGATGGAATGTTGTGTGGCAGTGATCTTAGGGGAATCCTTATTCTTCCTCATCAAATTTCCCTAAGGGGGAAGAAACTTCTGCTCATTTTTCCAAGAAGGAGTTATATTACAGTAATCATGTTTGATCTCCTTCCCTACTTGTATCCATTGGAACTCCTTTACCAGTGGCTGGGGTTACCGTGCTTTCAAAATAAGATCCAAGTTCAATTGTGGCTTTTTTTCCCCCCTCTTGCCATGCTTGTCTCATGGATCACTAAAGAGCAGTGGGCTTTCCTCTGCTTCCTACCCCAAGATGGTAAGCATACTTGGATCGGAATCTATCTCAGCATGTTTTCCAAAGTCAGTCTGGAAACCTAACGTTCTCTCCAGTTCTCTGACTCCATTTGTGAGACAGCCTTTATTTTGTCTGGGTATATGAAATCATATTTGCAATCTAACTTTCTCCACAAATCTCAGGGTGCACATTTACAGAGAACTAATTCTTACTCTCATTTTCAGTCTAGTTTTAGTAGTGATCCCTGTACTTTGTGGAATATTAGATACTAATTGACCCAGTAGAAAGTGGGTGGTTGACATTCCACGGGTTTCTACACTTATGGCCATAAATTTAGAATGACTGCAAACATCATGATATGTTGCTGTTTGGTTTTCCTCAGGAAGATGATAAGCGGCAATTTGTGTTAGGTAGGCATAGGAGACGAACTTAAATGGAATGTAGTATGCAAGAAATCGGCTTTTGTTCAGATGTCTAGTATCTATCTTCATGGTCTGTATCCTGCAATTTGTTGACTTCTGTCCCACAGCCCATCATAATAGACCCAGATATGCAGAGTAACTTCAGAGCTCAAGATGGAGAAAGTACGTATTTTCCAAACCTGCTCCCTTAAATCACAGGGTTACCCTATCTTAGCTCAGTCAGCTTTATGTTACAAGGACATCATCTTTTCCTCTTCGTCACTGTAAACAGACCTCGGCATATAGTTCTAAGACTGATCTGGATTCATGTTCCTTCATTATTTTATATTTCCAAAGTCTTTGTGTGTGTGTGTGTGTGTGTGTGTGTGTGTGTGTGTGTGTGTACAAACACTACATATGCTTTGTCTTTTGCTTTACCTCCTCTTTCTAGTTTCAACCCCTTAGCCCCTTCTTTTATTAATCAGTCTCAACAGAAGTGACTTGCAGTATGTATATTGGAGCAGTGACTCTCAGCTTGCCAAAAAAGTATCTAGAATTAGATCTGTGTATATTAGAATTTAGAATAAGGGATTCAGAGGTTCTGCAGGAATTATATTACCTACTTCCTGGAATACATATCATGTACCTCTAGGAAATATAATGCATATTATGTTATCATGTACCAGGAATGATACTAGACTCTTTACTTTGTCTCATTTAATCTTGACTGGTATGTGTGCATGTGTATTAAACATATATACAATAATATATATACACAAGGACATATATACTATATATATATTTATAAAACACATATATATTTATAAAACATATATTTATATTTGTATATACACACATACTATATATAAAAATATATATTTATAAAAAATATATATTTATATATGCACACACACAGTATGATAAGTCATATAATCATATATATAAAATGAGAAAAAGTTTAGTATCATTCCTGGTGCATAATATGCATTTACTACTATTGTTAATACTGTCCATTGAGAATAGAAAAGATAGATTTTTATGAAAAAAAGATTCAATTAAAAAAACTGGAGAATAGACAGTATATTTTCATTTTTGTAATTAAAAACAGAATAGAAATTGATCTCAAATCTATCCCCATACTTGATTTCTAGCTTTCAATTATGCATATAGCTTAATGGACTAAGGCCATATATCATCACATGCATAGAATGTTAGGTCTGTAAAAGCCAGTGTTGACTATCAGATATAGCTTCTTAATTTTACATATATGCAAATTGAGATCTAGCCTGTCCAATTGGTCCTCAAGATTTCTGGCTTTTTCCACTTTACACAGATGCAAAACACCTTGGTGCAGTCTTGTTATTTAAAAAGTATGTTTGTTTGTTTGTTTGTTTTTGTCTCTTCAGATTTCTGGAAGAAATGTTTTCACTTTTAATTTGCACATCAGTTTCCATGCATCCAAAACCTGTGTCCTCTTTGACAAGAAGCTATTATGTAACTAAAAACAAGGCATTCAGAGTTGCAAAATTAGCTTTGAGTGCCTGGAACTGTGGGACTGATTCTTAGAGTTAATCATTACTAATGGCTTTCCCATTAGTAATCAGTAATTATTATCTGGGATTGGTTCGTGATAATAACTCAGGAGCCTCCTGATGTCTAGCTCAGCCATGATTAAATGTTACTTGTGAAAACAGGGTGATTTGTTTTGTTTTGTTTTGTTTTGTTTTTGAAAACAGGGTGATTTTTAAGCTCTGACCAGTTGACTACTTATGGTATATTCTGGGAAAGATGTGAAGAGAGAGTTTCCCTATGCCATTTTCAAAATGAATTCGATAGCTCCTTACTTTGTTTCTTTAACTGGTCTGCTAGTCTCATTATGTGAGAGATACTATTAGCATATACAGTATCGTCTTATGAAAACAGATTCTAAAACGAAAACAGAAAGCCACGCTAGCTCAAAATCTATTTCCTTCAGTAAACCTCCCACGAAAATCCTTAATTTACCTAATACTTTGAACCATTCATTTTCATTTTTTTATTATTTATTTATTTTAAAATTTAATTTATTTTTTAAATTTACATCCAAGTTAGCATATAGTGCAACAATGATTTCAGAAGATTCCTTAATGCCCCTTACCCATTTAGCCCATCCTCCCTACTTTGAACCATTCAAATGAAATCTCAGAATATTGAATTCCATAAAAAATTGAAAAAAACATTTCTGTTATTTATCTTTGAATGTGCTGTAAGTTTCCCCCCCGTTATTTACGTAAAATCTATGCCTATAGCAGGCAGCTCTGGATTTGAGTCTTGGTTCAGTTATTTCCTAGCTGCATGATATTGGGCTAATCAGTTTGCTCATCCATAATATAAGGATAAAAATGGGACCTGTCTCATGGAATTGTTATGAAGATGGAAATAACATATGGAAGGCATGTGGCACAGTGCCTGGTTCATAGTGACTGCTCATCAGTGTCTGTGATAATTACTGTCAGCCCATGGGGGCAGTCAGGTGTACCGAGGGGAGCATGGGCTCTACAGGGGCTCAGTTCTGGGGTCCAATTTTGTCTGCCACTTCCTGTGTGCGGCATCTTGAGAAATTTAATTAACCCTTTGAGCCACTATTTCCTCATTTCCAAAATGGATATACTGTAGTAATAATACAGATCACTGGGTTGTCGTGAGGAAAGTGCCTGTTAAGACCCTTTTCTCACAACCGATCATCAACAAGTTAACATTTATCCACAATTCCAAGGGCAAGGCTAAGCCCAAGGTGTCACAGGAAGTTTCAAAAGAAAACAAACTCCTATTCTCCACCACGGGCAAGGAGAGAATTGAAGAAAATCAAGCCAAACGTGTACAATGAGAGTTGCTGATGTATATATGCACATTAAAAGTGGGTCTCTAATCCATGCCCATTTATATTTTTCCCAGTATGCACGTGGAGAAATTCTCAATTAGAGCCTCTTCCCTGGTATTTTTAGACGTCAGTAGATCTCCAAAGCCCAGCCGAAATATAGGGCTGATTAAAGACTAGAGAAACTGGAACCGTCACAAACTGTACGTGGCCAGTGCCACAGAAACTAGGAATAAAACAAACCTTTCTAACCAAGGGCAGATCTCCTTCGTCTCGTGGAGGTAAATGGAAGGGCGAAACGCAGGTCAAGTTGTGCCGGCACCGACAAAAGCGACTGGCGAAGGGCCCCTTTCCGGCAACACCAGCTTTTCCTCATCTCGGTCATGGAGGATTTTCCGAGCTTCGTGCCTGACCCCAGGCGTGGCGCCCGCGCCGGCCCAGCTGACAAGGAGTCGAGGCGGCAGGGAGAACTCCAGTCCTCACACGGTTAAACCTCTCCCAAGGAGACTGGAGGAGGGAGGAGGGAGAAGGGAAGAGGGAGGGTCCCCGCCCACAAAAACGAAGATAATATCATCCCGGGGCCCCGCCCCCACACCGGGCCGGCCCCCTCCCCCGCCCCTCGCCCCCCCCCCCCCCCCCCGCCCAACTCGGGACGGACCCTCAGGCCGCACCTGCACGCGCGCACACGCCCCCCCCCCCCCCCCCCCCCCGCGCGCCGGCCACCACGCGCGCCAGGCCTCAGAGCCGCCGGCGGCGGACCGGGGCGCCCTCCTTCCCGCCCTGCCTCAGCCCCTGCGCCGCCGCCGCCGCCGCCGCCCTCGGCACGCGCCCGCCGCGGCTCGTCCGCACCGCCCTGCCTCGGCGCGGACCACGGCCGCCGGGGCCGCAGCCGCGCGCTCCTCTCCGCCGCGGGCCGCGGACGCCGCCACCTAACCGCCGAGCCCGCGGGCGCGGAAGCTGATCAGAGCCCGGGCCGCGGCGTGAGGGTGCGCGGGCCGCCGACGCGGTTGTTCGCTGCGCTCGGGCTCCCGCGAGGACTGTCTCCGCCTCCTCTTCCTGCGACCTCCTCAGTCCTCAGCATCCTCCTCGCGCTCCTCAAAAGCACCCTCTCACGCCTCACCCGCGGGAACGAGGCTTCAAGAATTCAGGGGAGTGGCTGTGGGGGCGCGTCGCGGCTCCCCGCTCGGCCAGCCCCTCTTCCTAGACATGGTCTGATCCCCATTGTAAAAGCTGCGCCCCGAAGAGGAGGAGAGAGTGGTGTTCCCGGCTTGGGGCTGCAGGAATCTCTTCTTGCTGAAGCTCTTGCATTATTTTAGGGTGGGGCGGGGAGGGCCCTGGATTTTGGGGAGTGAGGGTGGGCGGGGAGGAGGACCCGGGGTGGGGGAAAAGGACTCTGTGAGGGAGCCGGTGGAAGACTATGGGGAAGGACCAGGAGCTGCTGGAAGCTGCCCGCACTGGAAATGTGGCTCTGGTGGAGAAACTCCTGTCTGGCAGGAAAGGAGGGATCCTGGGCGGTGGATCCGGACCCCTGCCCCTTTCTAATCTGCTAAGGTAAGGACGGGAACCAGTTCTGGGATTGCATACCTCGTTTTGCATTGTGATAGATACGTCCTCCTCTTCATGGTTAGTGCACCTGGTGGCTGCCAGCGATTCATTCTTAAATTAGGCAGGAAAACAGACTGTGTGTGTGGAGAGGAGGCACGAGGTTCCCAGTCAGATTGATGCCTTAGATTCTTTGAGTAATTTGAAAATAGCCTTCCATCAATGCGTCAGTAGCTACTTTTCTCTGAACTGTGGTGCAGAACTTGTACATGTACTAGTGTTGCTGGAAGAAAATCGGTGTTCCACTCGCTTTCCATCAACATTTATTATGTATTTTCAGTGTCGAACCCAGCCTTTTTTGTCTATTTGCATGAAATTGGTAGAAAAGCTATTGCGTGCATTCACTTACCCTGCAAAAAGCCACGGCCTTTGGTTGCTGCTACCTTCTCTTGCAGAAGGCATTTGCTGTGCTGTGGGTTGTGATCCCACAAAATGAAGCAAGCGAACCTTCTGATGAGATGTCATCTGTACAGGGTGTGTGTAAAACTTGATGAGGCAGGTTAGCAGCCCCAGCAGTACTTCCAGTTACCTGGACTTAGCTCAGTACAACTTGGTTTTTAGGACCAAGGATGCCAGGTCAGGATTGGGATAGTGTGTATGGAATGTAGTAGAGGCCTTTTAATATGAAGATGTTGCGGGTGAGACTAATATTGCTTGGATACTCTTTCTAAGATGACATTTAAAAAAAATGTCAAGGTCTTTATTCAGCAGGCAGTACCTTAGAAATGGGGTTGATTTGCATATTTGAGAAACTGCGAACTTGAGAGTTGAATTGATGGACGAATTAAATAAGAGGGAAGAAGCCTGAAGAATATTCATTAGATAAAATGCAAGGAAAGCTCTTTAGTTTATAAAATTGTGGCTATTCACTTTACCCTGGATATTTTTGGAGGCATCAATCATCATTCATATCTTCACCCTAAAACATCTCTTAAGCAACCCAGCTGTACTTGTAAAAATTTGAAAAACCCAAATGATTTTTTTTTTTTTTTGGTTTTTAAATACTCTTTTGTGCTACTCTTGACAAGTGTTTAATACAGATTTTTGGATGATGACATTGTGTTCTTTACACAAGTTCTTAGATGTTGTAGTGGTCAGACAATGCAGTTAATTATAGTACTGGCCTGTAGGGAAAATGAAAACATTTGTATTAGAGTGAAATGAATTTAGTTGGCAAATAGTTGATGGGATTTTAAAAAGCTCCATATATGATCATATATACTTAATAGTGACATTTTATTGGAATAATAATTCACTTCAGATCAATGAATGAGTATGGGACATTTTTTTAGTTGATCTTAGGAGCGATGACTCTTTGGGTGTACTCTGTTGGTAAGTAATTTTTACTTTCAAACACAAGTAGACAGTGTGGACATGTTTCAGATTATAGCTCTAATAACTGCCCCTAGTCATGGGTTATTTATACAAAAGCAGTTTATCTGGTTACGGTTTTAAAGTTGCAGGTAAAGTAAATGTGTTTACCAGTTGATTGAATTAGTTGTAAGAATGATTATGGCTAGAAACCTGTATTCTGAAAGAGGTTTCTAAATAATCAATTCCTTTGGAAAAACACTAAGGAATTCTTTGGGAACAGTGATAACTTCAGTTAATTTTATTAAGATAAATAGTATTTTAAAAAGCGTATCTTTGTGATAGAACGTAAAGGCAAACATCTTTTAAATACTTTCTCTGTTGTGCCATTTAAAAAAAAGAATAGGTGGCAAATTTTAGGAATAAAATACCAACTATTTAATGTTG
The DNA here is from genome assembly GCF_024362965.1 of Panthera pardus. Lineage (NCBI taxonomy): Eukaryota > Metazoa > Chordata > Mammalia > Carnivora > Felidae > Panthera > Panthera pardus. The sequence goes on from NW_026526991.1 coordinate 21,408,556, forward strand.
GTAAACTAAGTTGGTAAACTTCTTGAACAAGAGGTTTTCTCTTTTGCTGGTTTTGTCAGGGGTGAGAGCTCTATAACAAAAATGTGCACAGAAAACAAAAGTAAAAAATGTGCTCATGAGTTTGAACCAAGTTGTAAAAGTCAAAATCAAAACCAATAACCCTTAAACTTGCATCTATCGCATACTAAATGAACAACCAAAACAATGTCTTTGAAGAATATGACGGTTGAAATTGCATTGGGTGATCTTTTGCATAAAATGAAATTCCTAAGAAAGCACATTTAATTTAGTTGTTACTTTATCACAAATGATTGTGTTCAAAAATTTATTTACATAATGATGGAGAAGGTGGCCCCTCCCTCTTCAAATATAATGACGCTTGGACATTTTAAAATACTTCAGAATGACCGCAGAATAGGTTTGCCACTACCTCCCCCCTGCCTTTATTAGTTGTGTAATAGGTAGTGTCAGATAACTGTGCTAAATGCTTACTTGTATCATTTCGTTCAATTCTTATATCAGCCTTAAGTGGCTGAGCCTCAGTTCACAGGTGAAGAACTAGAGATAGGAAGATAAGGACTTGCCCAAGGTCACTTAATTAGTAACGGCAAAGATTTGAAGTTCTGTGATTTAAATTTGCTTTTCCACATTGTAAGTCTTATTCATTGATTCTGTTTGATTTGTGAGTTTAAAATACGTAGTTTAGTCTACTTTTTTTTTTTTTTTTGCTATGCATAATCTGATTTAAAAATCCTTAATGTTTTTCCTAATGACAAAAAAATCCTCATGACTGCCCTTTGGGGGATCACTAAGAACTTTTCTGAAGATGGTTTTGATGACATATTCCCAAGTGAGCAGTAGATATATGATAGGGAATCAGGTATGCTTGGGTGATACTGCAGTTTTCAGCAAAAGAATGACCTTGAATAAATATAAAAATCTTTCTAAGTCTCACTGTTCTCTTCTAGAAAATGGGAATAGTTATAGTAGCTATCATATAGAGTTGTTGTAAGAGTTAAATGAAATATGAAGAAATGAATGCAAAGCATTTAACACATTGATGTTTTATCATTAGTGTTGTTATTTCTCATGCAGCTTTAAAGCACTTGACCTTATTTCTTAAGGTCTTGATTACTAAAGATTTGCTTCATATTGGACATGGGGTAAAGTTCCTTAGTAAATTTTCCACTAGAATTATAGAATCTATAAATAAAACGGGGCCTTTTATCCAACTTCTGACGTAGAGGAATCACCTGCAACATCTTTTACCAGTTAGTTATTCTAGCCTTGTAAAACTCTTAAATGACTAGATCCATTCCTTTTTTTTTTTGACAGCTCTAATTATTAAAAACATTCTCCTTTTATTGAGTTGATATCCACCTCGCTGTAATTTCTTATTTTTATTTTTTTAGTGTTTATTTATTTTTGAGAGAGAGAGAAATAGAGACAGAGCATGAGCAGGGAAGGAGCAGAGTGAAGGAGCACAGAATCTGAAACAGGCTCCCAGGCTTTGAGCTGTCAGCACAGAACCTGACGAGGGGCTCGAACTCATGAACCACCAGATCATGACCTGAGTGAAGTTTGACGCTTAACTGACTAAGCCACCCAGGCACCCCTGACCTCCCTGTAATTTCTAGCAGTTGGTATTATTTGGAAGTGGAATATAGGTGAACTTACATTTTCATACTTTTCACTATTCTCTTTTTTCCCTTCTTTGCATATTCTCAAGTTCTGCAATGACTCTTAAAGGTGATGAGCAGAAATGAACAAAATGCACTAAGATATCAGTTGACCATTGTGAATATACTGGGACCTGATACACTGTTGAATTAAAAAAAAGACAGGTTTCAAAACAGCATTTGTGGTATGACCCTATTTTTTTTTTTTAAAGAAAAAGTAAGTGTGAAAATTTATAATGTACATGAAAAAGTCTAGAATGATAAACACCAAAATGTAAAAAATAGCATTCATCCTTGAGTGGTAGAATTGTGGATGATCTTTATTTTCTTTTTGCTCTCTACATTTTCCAGTATTCTAAAATAAACATGTATTAATAGCGGCTACTAAAAACATTAAAATTATTACCTCTTTATTATTGATCTAAGATCTACCTTAATGCGGGTCAGTTTTTCTGAGGTATATAATGACATTGGCTCACATTGAGCAGATACTCAAAACTTCCAGGTATTTTTTTCAATGACTTATGAAGCAGTGGTTCCCCTATCATACTTGTAAAAGTGTGGATTGAATTTAAATCATTCCTATTACATTTAATCTTACTTGTTTTAGCCTGTATTTATAATCTATGTAGATCTTTTTGACTCTTGAGTCTGTCTTCCAGCATATTATCTTCTTCCTCCGCATCATCTATAGATTTAATATGCATGTTTTCCATAATTGGAATTCCACACACCATGATATGTCTCTAAAGAACCTTTCTTTAGCCTACTATAAATTTAAAAGTAGCAATACTTATACATGGTATTTCTACCAACATTGAAGCCACTTAATAGAACTCTCATTCAGCTGCTTCTCTCTGATGTACCTGTGAGAATCTTTTGAGGTATTTTATCCATTGCCCTTCTGAAGTCATGCTGTGTCCTGTTTATGGCGTTCCTTTGATATACCTCTAGTATTAAGTCTATAAATTCCACCCAAATCAGGCTACTTTATTATAGCTTGTTTATGGTAGCGAACCATGGATGATGGATGCCTAGTTCTGATGAAAATTCCTTCTATGCCCTTGTACCTAATTCTTCTGGGTCTGGATATACTTGGTCTGTTATGATCTCTGTCTGTTTGAAGTTTCAATAATCCCTAACATTATTTGTTTATACTTTCTGGTTTGAAAATGATTCTCACTAGGGATGATAGGAGCAAAATGGAAGTTGGGAAGAATCAGATTCTTGGCATTGTTAGATGTTACAGGAAATTCTCTTGTGGTCTAAAACAAGCAAGTTTTACAGTTATTCTGTCAGAACTTAAGTTTACATTAACTGTTACAGAAGTGAACTTTTTATAACTCCCTCCATTTTTTCAAACTTAGTTGAAAGGGACATTAACATTTCCCCAGGTAAATACTTCTTTTTTGTGTTTGTTTTCATTTATACTTCTCATTACCCCCTTTTGTCCTAAAGAATTCTGAGCTCATTAGAGCTCATCAGAGTATTCAAATTGAATCACCTCCTTTTTCTTCCTCCATATGATATGTGAAATTTTATTTTATTTAACATCTTTCATGAGACAGCTGCAAAACCTTTTAAAGTCTCTTTGGCACAGCCACCTTTTAATGCCAACAAAAACAATTCCTATTTAGTATGTGTATTAAATCATTTCTTTCTTAATGAGTCAAGATTAAGAATTATTTGTATTTTAATAAAACAAAAGTTTAATGCCTTAAATTTACTTGGTTTTCTTAATGAATCAAAGGCTTGCATACTATATATACTATTTTTAGTAAATTCTTGTTGGACATAAAGAATTGAATTCTCAAGACTCCCATGTGACAAAGTAAATCAGTAAGAAGTAGGGGAAAATAGTGTCTAGTCCTTAAAGACATATAAACCAGAGAGTTATACATTTTTCAGATTTAGGATTCAGTTCATGAAGTTTTTGGTGATGGGTACAAGTTGATAAGAGGCAACTCCAAAGTGTTGTAATTTTCACAACTATTTGGGCAATTGTGGTTATTGGGACTCTGATAAAGGTACTCACTTTCGGGGAAACTGCATTGGTTAAATGGAATAAATCACAAATAGAGCAGTTAAACTGCATGAAAATGTTATATCTATAAAAATAGGCAAGTTGCAAGTGGGTTATCTATTTTAGATAGTAATGATGTTTGAAGCGGTGATTGCACCATTATGTTCAGGGAACTGTGTCTGCCAGAGTGAACAGTGCCAGCTGCACAATGGGGAGTAAGGAGAGAGGAGAAGGAATTTTGGTATTGACCTCTTTCTCTACTAAGCTAGGTTTTCAGCTTCCTCTTCCAAACAGTAAGACTGATGTGTAGCAGGGAATTAGGACAGCCAGTCAGTGACTACTACTCACCCTGTCCATTCTTACATTGCCTAATTCGTAGTGTATCTCAGTGGTTTCTTACAGTTGGTGGAAGGGTAGAACAAATCTTGACTGACATTAATACAGAAGCTTACAGTATTCAGCATTGCTTCTATTGACTTTAGCAATTTAACCTCTCAGGTGACAGTAAACACAATGTGGTTTGTTCAATTGTATACTGAAATAATTTATTATGTATTTGATGCAGTTTTGGAAAATTCTTTCAAGGAGCCTATTTTAGGACATTCTTCTTGAGTATTTAACTACAAATGGAAGGTATAATTCAAATAAAGGGTTAGAAAAGACTAATTTTATCCTATAGAACCTGAAGTTTTTAAACATTTAATGCATTTTAGTGTGTCTTTGGTTCCATTTTAAACATATTGTGGTATAGCTTTAGTTAATTGAAATATGATGAGTTTTGGTTTTTCATCATAGAATATTTTATATTTTTAAAAGCAGGAATTTACACAGAAGACTCATCTGTGTTTTAGTTCTTTCTCATGTATGTGATGACATGGTCAGGTACACCATATGGCAGGCAGAGGCACAATGCCAGTTTAAAATCCAGTGAAATTTCTTGTGTAACACAGATCTAGGATCTCATCTTAGAGTCCAGTTTTCTTCCTTTGCATCAGGAGGACAGGAAGTGAATTCTGCATTTTTGTTAAATCTGGGTCTGGCATGAAACTGGGTGACTTTTGAGGGTGGATCAAAATATATAGTCAAGGATAAATTTTGTTTTTGTTAGGTTCTTCTGCAGTCTTCAAAGAGTGTTCATCTCTGAATCTGTTTCTGAGAGATAGTGCTAACTTAATTTAACAGCATGTCATCAGGAATGTGTAAAATGGAACTTAGATTCAGTTGTGCTGTAGAGTTTTTTAGGTTCTGTTGTGTTGTGAGAGCAGCTTTATTTAAAGTGGCTAATTACTTCTAGTTAAGTGAACTGAGACAGTTGGCCTAGACTTGTCATCATTCTTTGATCAAATTGAATCAATCTTGACTAATAGATGTGGTCATCAACAGCCAACCTCATTTCTTGCTGCCTGCTTGATACTTCTGTTCCCCACACCACATTTCCTTTAATCCTTCCTACCCCAAACTCTCTCTCTCTCTTTAAAATTTTTTTTTTTTTTTTTTTACAAAGAAAACCTCTTCTCCATTTTAATTACTGCAAGTTCGCCCTGGTTCTAGTTTTTGTGCCAAGTGTCCCTCTCCTAAGGAAAAGCAGAATTTGTGTGAGAAGAGTTGGGATGGACTGTATAGTAAGTGAGACATAGATTAAGAAGAACAAATATTGGACCTTCAAAAGCAAAGAGTTTACAGAGTTTGCTTTCATCATGTCGTTTCCTGCCTACCTCAATGTTAATTTCTCCTCTGACCGTGGGCTCAGTGCCTTGTATCTTTCCTAACTTCATCTCACCTTGAAACACTGTTTGTGGGAGCTGAAGTGTGATTGATTGATAAAGCCTTTTGGGAAGAGGAAGCTGTTTTAGTATTTTCATTTAAAGGGGAAACAAGAGGTGCCTGATGGCTCAGTTGGTTGAGCGTTCGACTTCATCTCGGGTCGTGATCTCGCGGTTCGTGGGTTCGAGCCCCGTCCGGGGCTCTGCGCTGACAGCTTGGAGCCTGGAGCCTGCTTTGAATTGTGTGTCTCCCAATCTCTCTGCCCCTCCCCTGCTTGTGCTCTGTCTCTTTCTCTCAAAAGTAAAGGTAAAAAAAAAAAAAAAAAAAAATTAAAGGGGAAACAAAACTTTAGGCCCACATAATAATGCTTTGGCGCTCTTATTAGCAGAGATGATGGAATGAATTTTGCCAGATTTGCAAGAGGGGTTCTTTAAAGGTGGTCATTGGGGCGCCTGGGTGGCTCAGTCGGTTAAGCGTCCGACTTCGGCTCAGGTCATGATCTCGCGGTCCGTGAGTTCGAGCCCGGCGTCGGGCTATGTGCTGACAGCTCAGAGCCTGGAGCCTGTTTCAGATTCTGTGTCTCCCTCTCTCTGACCCTCCCCCGTTCATGCTCTGTCTCTTCCTGCCTCAAAAATAAATAAACGTTAAAAAAAAATAAAATAAAGGTGGTCATTAATTCTGCCTTCTTTACAAGGTTGATGCTGTAGAAAGAGAAGGATTTGATTGGAGAAATGAGAAATGGGATAGCATAGAGCTCGTGTTGGAAAAGACTTTTATTTTTGCTAATTATTTAGTCCCTAGAACTTTTAAAAAAAATTTTATTTATATAAAAGTTTTTATTTATTTTGAGAGAGAGAGCGTGTGTGTGAGTGCACACACATCATTGGGGGAAGGGCAAAGAGAAGGAGAGACAGAATCCCAAGCGTACCCTGTGCCATCAGTGCAGAGCCCTATGTGGGACTTGAACTCATAAACTGTGAGATGATGACGTTTACTGAGATCAAGAGTCAGATGCTTAGCACCACCCAGGCGCCCCACTAGAACTTTGTATTGGATATCTGTTATATTAGCACACCTGTCTTAGATATCAGCATGTGGTATGTTTGCCTGTTTCCAGAAGTTATTCCTTAGATGTACATATGTATTACATAATCAGAGGTGATAAGGACATGGTATAGAATTGTAGAAGAGCTTTAACCTCTAATGTGGTTTGAGATTCAAATTCTTTTAAATGCATTTTCTTATTATTTAGAACTTCAGTATCTAGGTTATTTCATAAACGTATGTTTTACTGTACAGGGAAGGCATTTGAAGTTATGAGCCCTGGATCACAATCCCAATTTCATTCTTCCACATTAAAGTTTTCTTTCTTTCTTTCTTTTTTTTTTTTTCTTTTTGGCCTAAATTGCTATTTAGCCAGTTTGAGTCCTACTTTGGTACCTCTAGTTGCAGATCTGCATTTTAAATGTTTTATGTATCATATAAATATGCTAAATATAGTATTTTATGTTTTGAATATACTAAAAAACTGCTATATTTACTTACAGAATTGTCCCTGTTTTGTATAGCTATTTTACTCTTAGTATGGGACATGAGAGTGAGTGGGAGTGTGTTTGGGAGGAGTAGCAGGAATTATGCAGAGACGTTCATTGGCATGGTAAACTGCAGCAGAGGGGTGCTCCAGGACAGAGTTTGCCTGTTTATTTGCTTGTGCTAGTGACCAGAGTGATCTGTCACTCTGAAGTTTGATAGAATCTTTGAAGACAGAATCAGAGAAGGTGAAGAATTATGAACAATGGTTAAAGTATTCCTATAAGTTTTTTTCACTGGTATGTTTTATGATATATATTAGGGTGTATTTAGGCCATGACTTATTAATCAATGAACCAACCGCTTTCCAACTAACCAACAAGTCAATCAGGATTTCATAGGGAACTGACATCCGAGAACAATAACAAAGAATGATTGCTCATTATTTTCACAAATGTTTATTGAGTACCTTGTGGATTCTAAAATTGAATGAGAGCATTTCTACCTAACCCCAAGTATTTGTAGAAATCATGGAACAGATATGCCAACACAGAGGTAAAGGACAGCGTGGTATTTATTGTAATGGAACTACCAAGGTAGTGTGACAGGAATATGAAGAGCAAGATGGAGGCTCCCTTAATTCTCTCTGGAAGGAGTAGTCAAGGCAAACTTCAAGAGAAGAGGTGATTCCTGAATCTTATTGGATAAATGGGAGTTTGCCAGGCTGACAGTTTGACGGAAGGGCTTTCCTAAAGAAGGAATAGTGTATTCAATAATGGTATTTGAAAATGTAGAATATAATTTGGGGTATTATAAGTTTGGCTTAGAGCATGGATAAGAGATAAGTCTGGAGATTGAAGGACTTGTCTGCTGCCCTAAGGAGTTTGAACTTAATCCGAAGGGCATGGTGATCCATTGACTTTTTTTTCTCCAGTTTTTGATATGTAACTTATGTATGTGTTTATGATGATAACATGACTGTTTCAAGTAACTGGGTGAAAGATGAAAAAAATCACCCCTAATTCTATTGATAAGAACTATTTGTTCATATGTATGTTAAATATAGTTATTAGATAAAGCATACATTTTGAATCCTCAATTTTTCACTTAATAGTTATCATAAACTTTTTCAGTGTTATTACAAATTCTTCATAATTATATTTTTAATGGCATCATTAAAATACCCCATTTAATACAGAATTTTCATAGACCTCCTGTATTAGAATCAACCCTGTGGTTGTTTGTTAAACATGAGTTTCCTGGTCTCACTTTAGACCTACTGGGTTAGATTTTTTGAGTAAAAGGTTTGGGAATATGCATTTCATAAGCTTCCTTAGGTAATTGTGTCTTTTTCAAATATTTATGTTGAGAGAGAGAGAGACAGAGACAGAGAGAGTGATGGAATGTGAGTGGGGGAGGGGCAGAGAGAGAGGGAGAGAGAAAATTCCCATCAGGGTTTGCACTGTCAGTGCAGACCGGATATGGAGCTCTATCCCATGAACCGTGAGATCATGACCTGAGCCCATATCAAGAGTTGGATGCTCAACTGAGACACCCAGGTGAACCCTCCCCACGACCAGTTGTATATATCTTTACTTAAATATTCTTTTAATCTAGATACCTGGATGATTTTTACTTTATTTATTATTATTGTTATAAGTAGTGTTATGGTGAACATTGTCATACAAAACATCTTTCTCATAAAGTATTTCTTAGGATATATTTCTAGAAGTGAAATTGCTAGTATTAGTGTTCCAAATATGCTAATTGCTTTATTTGCTTTATATCCAATCTTCAGTCCTGAAAGATATATATTATTAACCCCATATTTATATATGGGGCAAAAGAGAAGAAAAATTGAATAACTTTCCCAAAGTTGCAAAGCTAGTAAGTGACAGACAAGATTCAAATTCAGGTCTTTCCAGTCCCCACGTAACTTTTTATTATGCCGTGTTGCTTTCTTGTTCCATAGGGATCAGTGTATGTCGTGGATTAAAATATGAAAATACCAATGTGTGTTTCCAGTATGTAAATAGAAAGTACATTTTCTACAAAATTATATAGAAACATATTTCAGTTCCTACATAATTTTCAATTATTTTTATGCTCATCATGTAATTTTGCGTTATAGGCAATATTTTGTTTACGTTTGTTTCTTGATAGCAGATGAATGATAAACTGAATTCGGTGTTAAAATAACTTGAGATGTCTTAGGATATTTCTTCATCAGTTATCATTTTTACTTTAAAATACGGTGGAACTCTTTTATGCAAAATTTTTGGGTGCTTAATGGTATCTAACTTCTGTTGTCTTCAAAGGTGGTTTAATAACTTGTCCATGCCACGTCTCCAGATGGGTGTGATTTATTTCTCCTCATTTCTTCCTTTGCATGCAAAGGAAGAAAATACAGTGTTCACCATCGTTTTCATTTAATTTCATTTAACTTTATGATTCATCTGTTCAAGCCAGTAAGTCTGAGCTCATAGTTTTAACTGAGCTCATTATTAACTCAAGGATCTTGTCAAATCTAGTGTTAGGGTCTGTAGAAAAACCATGTAACCAGGCAGTTTGTCCTTATGACCTTCTCATCCCCTGTTTGTGTTCCCCTCTGTCCCTTTGCTGAGCCTTTGTTGCTTTCTTATTCTGGGGCATTCTTTGTCTTTTTTTTACCTGAAACCTAGAATTTTTCAGTTTTATCCTGTACTACCAAAAATTTTTCTAAATTGCATCTTATTCCCTCATGCCATAGATCTCCACTGAAGAAACAGTAAATGTCATGGTAGAAAGAAGCAACAGAATGTAATGGAAAAAGTCAGTCTTAAGTTTGAATGAAAACTCTGCCACTGAATGGACATTTGGCCCTGGGAAAGTTATTTAACTTTGGACTTTCAGTCTCCTGATTTAAAAGTGAGGATGATATTATGTATCTTGTAGATTTGTAAGGATTAAAGAGAATTTATATAAAACATCTAGCATAGGGCCTTTCACATAGGAGGGACTCATGTGTTTTGGTGGTTATTATTATTACTGAGACATTATGCTGTGTAAGGAATAATTGTATAAATTTCATGAGTATCTGTATTTGATGTGAGCTATGAGATATTTGCATATTAATAGGTCACTTCTTTAGGTACGTTGTCTTAACCTGAATCTTTAATGGTGTAGGCACCAAGACAGACCACTGGGGGTGATATATTTGCTCAGTGTTCCTCTGATCCCAGACATAGGGATTATTTTTTTCTGTCTACTTTTAGGAGTAATACTTGGTCACCAGATATTTAACATTAGTTGTTATCTTCTACATTTCTCACAAAGCTAATTTGAGCAGAAAGAGATTGTGTTCCACTGGAGTTGTACATGCTGTCCATGCGGTTAATGGTTTCCTAATAAGCTTATCATTGATATTTTCTTTATCTTGCTTTTTAAAGCATTGTTAATTGACAAGTATTTTGAAGGTGTGTACTATGTATTCAGCATGGTCATGTTGCTTTGGAGTATAGAAAATAGATTCTTTCCTCTAGGCAATTATGGAAGTTACACACAGGAGATGATAGCTAATTATATAGTAGTTTCTAATTTCATGGAATGTAAGCTCACAAATTCAACTTTTTCTCTTGACAAGTCCAGTGTCAACATTCGCCTCCCATCTCCCATTGCATATCAATATATGATCTGAATCTGACCATGAGTCATGTTTAAGTAATTCTTTTTTTGTTGTTGTTTATTCACTTATTTTGACAGAGAGAGAGAGGGAGAGAGAGAGAGAGCGTGCATGTGCAGGGGAGGGGCAGAGCGAGAGGGAGAGAGAGAATCCCAAGCAGGCTCTATATAGTCAGCATAGAGTCCAGCAAGGGGCTTGATCCCATGAACCGTGAGATCATGGCCTGAACTGAAATCAAGTCTGCTACTTAACTGGCTGAGCCACCCACACACCCCAGGTTTAAGTAATTAAAAATTTTTTTTAAAGGCTTATTTAGTTTTGAGAGAGAGAGAGAGTGAGAGCGAGAGCGGGGGGAGGAGCAGAGAGAGATGGAGACACAGAATCTGAAGCAGGCTGCAGGCTCTGAGCTGTCAGTACAGAGCCTGACGTGGGGCCTGAACTCACAAACCATAAGATCATGACCTGAGCCGAAGTCAGACACTTAACTAACTGAGCTACTACCCATTCACCCCACTTTGGGGAATTTTTAATGGTTGGAACTAGAACTATATACTCTCAAATATTTTTCATTTTAAAAGTAAAATAATTTTGATTTTGAAATAATCACATACTTGTGGAAAAGCTGGAACTATAGTTCAAATAACTTTTTCCTCGAACCATGTGAGACTAAGTTGTCAACCTGATGCCCTGTTACCTTTGGATGCTTTAGTTTGTATTTAGTTTGTATTTTCTAAAAGTAGGAATATTTCCCTATCTAACCACAATACAACTACTAAAAGCAGGAAATTAATATTGCTATTTTACAGCCGTTAGACCCCATTCAGGTTTTGGCAGTTGTCTCAACAATGTGCTTCATTGGAATCTCGTTCATAATCACACATTACATTTTGTTGTCACACCTCCTTAATGTTCTTTGGTGTGGAACAGTTTATCAGTCTTTCCTTGACTTTTATGATCTTGATACCTTTTGAAGATGATAGGCCAGTTATTTTGTAAAATGTCCCTCAATTTGGGTTTGTCTGGTGTTTTCTTATGATTAGATCCACATTATGCTCATCCTTGGCAGGAATATCACAGAAAGATGTGTGTTCTTTTTGTTATATCTTATCAGGTGGCATGTGATTTTGATTTTACTGTTGCTCATGATGCTCACTTTAATCACTTGTTTATGATAGTATGTTAGCTTTCACTATATACAATTACTCTTTTTCCCTTTGTAATAACTATTTTGTGGGGAGGTATACTTAACTATCTGAATATCCTGTTCCTCATCAGACTTTATTTATTTATTGAAGTATGGACTCATGGTTTGCTATTTTATTGCATGGATTTTAATGTAATATTGTCATTGTTAATTTTGATGCTTAAATTGCCCCACACTTAGCCGGTGTAAGCCCTTTAAGACTGGCTTCTCTGAGTCATTCTTTGAGCATTTCCTTGATTTTGGTATCGGAAAATGTTCTAGGACTCATCTTTCTCTGCCTCAGTTCTGGATCAGCCATTTCTCTAAGAAGCCATAGTTCCTTTTATTGGAAAGTGGTAATTAGATGCTAAGATTTGGATACTAAGTATGCTCATTAGTGAAAAAAATATATTCACACACAGAAATACACACATTTATATATATATCTACCTATATTTATTGAAAACCATGGATTTACAATGATACATCTAACTCTAGTCCAACTCCACAGGCATGATTCATTTTGGTTTCTCCCTTCCTATATTTTTACATTCCTGCTCTGATACTGAAAAACTTGGCTTCTGTTCTCTTTGGTACATATACTTATGTGATAAATCTCCCTGTATGCAACCAGTCCTCCTCTCCACTGCCATAACTCTCCCAAGTTTGTCTTTATTACCCAACTCAGGCTGTGCCACCCACGTTAGTCTGTTCTACACTGACACCCTCTTGCCATTTACAGGCTCTGACTGTTTATGCCAGTTTGCATCTACAGAGGGATACCCTTTCTATCCTACTTGGGGTCTAACCCCTTGAATTGGGTCACCTTTGCTGGTAGATGCCCTTTTTACCCTGTTTGGACTCTGGACACCCTATGTCTGGATGTTCCCTTCTGCCACCACCACGCTGGAGCTTCACCCTACTGGAGCTGTAACCCTGTAACATCATGCACCTCCCCTGTAGTGATGCCCTTTCCAACTTACTTGGGCAGTGACACCCCATATTCAGCTGCCTTCAATATGAACATCTTCTCCCTTGGCTTCAGTTCTGTCGCTTTGCCGTAGGCTGCTGCAGCCTCCCTTCTCCCTCTGGTGTGGATGATTATCTTTCCCTGCCCTTCTTTATGGCTTTAGAGACTGAATTGTTTAGGAAGAGAAGGGATATAGGAAGGAAAAGAGGGAAAAAGTCGGAGAAGTGGGACAAGAGAGTAACGTAATGCTGTATGGTGATGATGATGGTAAAAAGCTCTCTCCAGGTCAGCAATACTATACCCTTGTGTTGGAAGAAAGTTTGGCTTGGGGCACTTAACAATTCTAGCTAACATGGAGGTTATGACCAAAGCTTGACTACTGTGTGGCACATCTCCTGGACTCTATTTCTTCTGGCATTTTGGAGGACAGATGATGATAGTTTGATAGGTTGGTCAGCACTTTACATTTTTTATTTAAAAAAAAATTTTTTTAATGTTTATTTATTTTTGAGACAGAGAGAGACAGAGCATGAATGGGGGAGGGGCAGAGAGAGAGGGAGACACAGAATCGGAAGCAGGCTCCAGGCTCTGAGCCATCAGCCCAGAGCCTGACGCGGGGCTCGAACTCACGAACCGTGAGATCGTGACCTGAGCTGAAGTCGGAGGCTCAACCGACTGAGCCACCCAGGTGCCCCAGCACTTTACATTTTTTAAATGAGCCTTTTCTTTCTTGTATATTATTATGGATGTGTAGTAGGCCTCCAGATTGACTGAGAGGCAGAAAATCTTTATGTATTTTTTTCTCTGTTTAGCTTAAAGTATCATAATTGTCAGCAAAGTGCATTCTCAAGAATTTTAGTAAGATGATGATAATGCAAAAAAAAAAAAGAGTTATAAAAACACTGAGATAAGAACTGTCATTCACCAAGGAAGTTGAGTTTGCAGAATTTGATAGAGATAAGGATTTCAGCAAGTAGGTTTTTCTTCTTATATGATATTGCCACTATGATTTTTAAGAGGTCACAAAAAATATGTCAGGAAATTGACCAACTAACTATATTTTAAAATATGGTACATCTACATACATCTTGTAAAATAATTACTGCTTCAAATGAACCAGGACAGTTAGTAATTCATACTAGGGATTTCCTAGACTTTAAATTATTGCCAGGAGTCCATAATTCCTAGAATCAAATCTAAGCAAAGAAATTTCCAGGTAGCTCTTTTAGTGAGCATTTGATATCGCTGACCAATACCCTCCTTACTTGCAAACAGTTGGAAAAAAATAGTTTGGGAACATTGCAGAAATAATTCATTCAGTTATGTTTGATACTTTAAAAGACCATTCATCTACTTATGCCAAATTCAAGAGAAAACAAGCAGCAGGCAGTATTATCAGTTGCTGCTCTCTCTTTCTAGGTGTGGGAAGACAAGCTCAATGGAATGGTGATCACAATTTTGGTTTTACTATCTAAGAAGGGAAACAAAGAGGCCTGGATTTAAACAACACACTTAATGTGCAAGATAATATCTGGGGATCTAAAGAGATAATTTTTCTTACTGTTTTTTTTTTACCCTCTTAACCTTTTCTTATCAGCAGTAACACTTCTAATAATGTATGACCTTTTCATGGTATTTCTTTTTGTATCTTGGCTTTCTATTTTTAAGGAATCTTTGGGTTTACACTTTGCAGTTTGTGACATTCATTTGCAGAACAAGAGACCACACAGAGTATCTGTTCTACCTGTTCCCCATTACCTTCAGAATCCTTCCAAAACTCTTGAATTGACAGATAATGTTTTCTTAGCAATGCAATGCATATATTGTTTCTGTGATGGAAAGGAGTGGTGGAAGGTCCATGTCTGATGTGACCTTCCTCTGAAGTCTTGTATGCTTGCTCTTTACATGGAAATGGGGATTTATAGGACTATACAAATATATATAATATATATATTATTATATAATATATACATGTAGAATCAAAGAAAAGTTGAGCTGCCAAGAGTTGGAAAGACCAGGAATCAAGGGAGCAAGGATCAGGGGAAAGGTTATATAGCATATACTAGGGGCTGATGAATCTCTTTGGACCTAACCTCATGGTTGGGGGGAAGATGGGGACAAAATCTTAGAAAAAGGGTGTCTGGAATAAATTGTGTTACCTTGACTATTTTGTGAACTTGAGAGAAAACAGCCAAACCAGAAATCAGTCTTCACCTTGCCTTTCTCACTTCCTCTCTGTTATGCTTCCTTTACTTCTTGAAAGAGCCAAAATATGGTGTGATATGATTGGGCACCTTATCTAAGGTGACAACAGCATTGGTAGCAATATTATAACTGCCAGGGAGTTTCCAATAGTAAAGTCACACAAAATGAATGCCTACACTTCTCTTCTCCCTGGTTATTGGCTTTGAGCATTATCCAGACTCTTACCATTCTGTTTTTTTAAAATATGTATTTTTTTTTAGATTAGTGAGAAGCCCATTTAGAAAACTCTTGGTGATCCTTAATTGCCTGTGGGCTCTTATCTGAATTGAGAACATTAATCTAGAGTTACAAGTTTATACAGATTCAGAGGAAGTCTGGGGTTTTTGTTTCCTCTCTAGTTAACATTTCTAGCTTCCATCTCTTTCCTTTCTGATTTCCTTTCTTAATAGTTCAGCTGTTCTCCTTCAGCAACTTAGCTGTGTCAGCTGTCTTTGGTAAACCCTGTAGCCAGGAAACTAGAAAATACCCTTTGACAAAGGGGGGCTAGAAACGTTAGGAAACATAAGGAAAATAAAGTTAAGAGAAAAAGACATGGTTTGAACGTGGTTTTCTCAACGCTATATTATGTGGCTAATTCAGGTAAAATACTTATGAGACCAGATACCTGTCTTGGAAATATGTATGGGAAACTTATTCTGGATAAATGGTCACAGCCTAGCAGAAAAGGGTGACACTTACCCCAGGGATTCAGGGAGACCTACCTTGGTTTTAGAGCTTGTTACCTGGGATGGACTTGTGCTTTTAATCTATGCCTTAGAAACAATATTTCCAAATGTGCATAAATGTGAATCTTAATTCTTTACATTCTACATTTATATATCACACATTTTGCTAGTATTTCAAGAGTTTCCTGTTCTTTTTGCAAATAAAGTGCTCATTTTGGCTGTTTTCCAAATATGACAGTTGGTGGACATGCTTCAGTAGAGAAAAGGAAATTTTCTCTGCTTATCTACTCTCTCCCGTCTGCCCAAGATAGTGTGTCTGTCAATTGTGACCTGATTTTGAAATAATTTATTAAATAGAGGGAGGCATGATGTTATTTAAAATTTTGGTATGACATTGACTTTTAGTCCTTTATAATAAGCTCTTGACTAGATTTTCTGGTGAAGTTTATTGCTCCTGGGAATTTAAAAATTTCTTAACTCCTTCAGTGAGTTTGGACTTGTTCAATGTCAAGTATGAGTAATATTTACTCAGGAAATTGAACCAGCTTATTTATTCAGAAGATGAAGCATGCTGTATTTTTTTTTTTTTTGCCATGAAAACATTATTTTGGAAATATATTAATTTTATAGGTAGGGAGAAGGTCCCTATTAGTTAGTAGATTGCTGAAGAAAAGTGATAAATGAATATAAAATACTTATCTTTGGTAAGTTTATTGTTTTCATTAAATATGTTGACATCCTTTCATTTTTTTATGTTAAAATTTAATATATGTGCAATCGGTGGTAATTTAAGGTTTTAAATCGGTGGAGAAGTCTAAAGGAATTACATTTCTTTTAAAATATGTTCATTGGTTTTAAAAATTATTACTCCCAATTATATATCCTTAAATCTGTATCTCTAATTTAGTCCTGTCTCCTGTACTATAGGCATGTTATTCCAAGTGGCTTTTTGAACATCTTCCCCTTAATGGAGTTATGAAACTTGAAATGTTCATTATTTTTACCTACAGTTTTGCTCTGCCACTTGCATGACTCCTTTGTGTTAGTGGAACTACTGTGCACCATTTGTTCAAGCTAGAAACCCTAAAGCCATCCTTGATTCTTTCCCTTCCCACTTGTGTCCATTAGTATCAGCCCTTCTAACCCATGGATTCCTCTGCCATCAGAGGAATTGTTCTGAAACTTGTTATCCTCTGAATAAAGTCCAAACTCTTTGGAATATCATTTGAAGCCTTTTGTGATTTGGCTCCTTCCTACATGCCTCATTTCCCGTCAGTCTGCTGTAGCAACCTCCTCCAACCATACCTGATTCCTATACTTGGAGTTGTGAACAGGCATCATGGGCTTTCTAGTATTGCTGTCTTTGGAGTACATATTTTCCACTGTTCAGTGAAGCCCTGTTCATCCTCCTCGACTCAACTCCAGCCTAATCAACTCTTCTGGGAAGCCTTTCCTGAATTCTGTCTTCTGTGCATCCTCGTACTTGCACACACCTCTGTTTTAAGCCCTTAGAATTGTAATTATTTGCATGCTTGCCTTCACTCTAGACCCTGAGGTCCTTCAGGCCTGAAATCTTGGCTTAGTTATCTTTTAAAGTGCTATACAAATGTTACTATTTTATGCCTAGAACATATAAGGCATTCTGAAAATTATTTGTTGATTACCAAAATGAGTGAATAGCTGTGAAACAGGGCATGCTATATCTTTTTAGACTGTAATTTTGAGAGTATTGTTGACTGAGAGATAAGTTTGATAAGTAACCCCAGGGCTGAGAAAAATTTAATCATTTGTTAGAACACCTACTGTTAGGCACTGTGCCTATTGCCGTAGTTTAGAGGACATTGTATTAGTTTATAAGACATTGAGACCCAGAGAAATTTAGTACTGGAACAAGTAAGGAACTTGACTAAGTAAGCAACATAGTTGGATTTGGAATTTAGAATTGCCTAACTTAAAAGCCAGTGTTCTCTCCTTAGTGCTGGAAGATTATCAGAGATGGGATATGGGGGAGATACTTTAAAACAAAGGCAAGCAGTGTTCTTAGGGTAAAGGCCGATTGGAATCATAACTACTTTTTGATATGGATCCCAGAAATGTCTGGGAGATATTTTAGGAGAGGCAGTGTTAAGTTCATGCTCTTAGTAACTTTGAACCTAAATGAATGAATGAAGAGATGATAAGGTGGAGGGAGCTAATGAAAATTAAGCAAAATGAAGGAAAAGAGTTGTTAGATAATTTTGCTTCATAAATTTATATAAGATTAAGGGAATGCGGGTATTCATTGAACATCTAGATTTATCATCTCGTGATCAATTCTCACAGCAAACCTAAGTGATTAGTATTATTTTCCCCAATTGCATGTGGCTGAAGTCCCACGTACACTTTATTTTTTTAAATTTAATTTATTTTTTTAAATTTATATCCAAGTTAGTTAGCATATAGTGCAACAGTGATTTCAGGAGTAGATTCCTTAATGCCGCTTACCGATTCAGCCCATCCCCCTTCCCAAAACCCCTCCAGTAACCCTCTGTTTGTTCTCCATGTTTAAGAGTCTCTTCTGTTTTGTCCCCCTCCCGGTTTTTATATTATTTTTGCTTTCCTTCCCTTATGTTCATCTGTTTTGTATCTTAAAGTCTTCATATGAGTGAAGTCTTATGGTATTTATCTTTCTCTGACTAATTTCGCTTAGCATAAATACCCTCCAGTTCCATCCACATAGTTGAAAATGTAAGATTTCATTCTTTTTGATTGCTGAGTAATACTCCATTGTATATATATACCACATCTTTATCCATTCATCCAGCGATGGACATTTGGGCTCTTTCCATACTTTGGCTATTGTTGACAGTGCTGCCATAAACATTAGGGTGCGTGTGTCCCTTGGAAACAGCATATCTGTATCCCTTGGATAAACACCTAGTAGTGCAATTGCTGGGTCATAGGGTAGTTATATTTTTAATTTTTTAGATACCTCCATACTGTTTTCCAGAGTGGCTGCACCAGCTTGCATTCCACTAGCTAGCAGTGCAAAAGTGTTTCTCTTTCTCCATATCCTCTCCAACAACTGTTGTTGCCTGAGTTGTTAATGTTAGCCTTTCTGACAGGTGTGAGATAGTATCTCATTGTGGTTTTGATTTGTATTTCCTGATGATGAGTGATGTTGAGGATTTTTTCATGTGTCAGTTGACCATTTGGATGTCTTCTTTGGAAAACTGTCTGTTCATGTCTTTTGCCCATTTCTTCACTGGATTATTTGTTTTTTGGGTGTTGAGTTTGAGAAGTTCTTTATAGATTTTGGGTACTGACATTTTATCTGATATGTCATTTGCAATTATCTTCTCCCCTTCTGTCAGTTGCCTTTTAGTTTTTCTGATTGTTTCCTTCGCTGTGCATAAGCTTTTTATTTTGATGAAGTCCCAATAGTTCATTTTTGCTTTTGTTTCCCTTGCCTCTGGAGACATGTTGAGTAAGAAGTTGCGGCAGCCAAGGTCAAAGAGGTTGTTGCCTGCTTTCTCCTCGAGAATTTAGATGGCTTCCTGTCTTACATTTAGGTCTTTCATCCATTTTGAGTTTATTTTTGTGTCTGGCGTAATTGGTCCAGGTTCATTTTTCTGCATGTCGCTGTCCAGTTTTCCCAGCACCACTTGCTTAAGAGACTGTCTTTATTCCATTGGATTTTCTTTCCTGCTTTGTCAAAGATTAGTTGACCATACGTTTGTGGGTCCATTTCTGGATTCTGTATTCTGTTCCATTGATCTGAGTGTCTGTTTTTCTGCCAGTATCATACTGTCTTGATGATTACAGCTTTGTAGTACAGCTTGAAGTCCAGGATTGTGATGCCTCCTGCTTTGGTTTTCTTTGTCAAGATTTCTCTGGCTATTCTGGGTCTTTTCTTTTACCATACAAATTTTAGGATTGTTTTGTTCTAGCTCTGTGAGGAATCCTGGTGTTATTTTTATAGGTATTGCATTGAATGTGTAGATTGCTTTGGGTAGTATTGACATTTTAACAATATTTGTTCTTCCTATCCAGGAACATGGAATCTCTTTCCATTTTTTTGTGTCTTCTTCAATTTCTTTCATAAGCTTTCTGTAGTTATCAGTGTATAGATTTCTCACCTCTTTGGTTAGGTTCATTCCTAGGTATTTTATGTTTTTTGGTACAACTGTAAATGGGATCGATTCCTTGATTTCTCTTTCTGTTCCTTCATTGTTGGTGTATAGGAATGCACCTGATTTCTGTGCATTGATTTTACATCCTGAGACTGCTGAATTTATGGATCAGTTCTAGCAGTTTTTTTGTGGAATCTTTTGGGTTTTCCATATAGAGTATCATGCCATCTGCAAAGAGTGAAAGTTTGACCTTCTCCTGGCCAATTTGGATGCCTTTTGTTTCTTTGTGTTGTCCAATTGCAGAGGCTAAGACTTCCAATACTATGTTGAATAACAGTGGCAAGAGTGGACATCCCTGTCTTGTCCCTGACCTTAGGGGGAAAGCTCTCAGTTTTTCCCCATTGAGGATGATATTAGTGTGGGGTCTTTCATATATGGCTTTTATGATCTCGAGGTATGATCCTTCTATTCCTACTTTCTTGAGGGTTTTTATCAAGAAAGGATGCATATTTTGTCAAATGCTTTCTCAGCATCTATTGAGAGGATCATATGGTTTTTGTCCTTTCTTTTATTGATACAATGAGTCACATTGATGGTTTTGCAGATATTGAGCCAGCCCTGTGTCCCAGGTGTAAATCCCACTTGGTCGTGGTGAATAATTTTTTCAGTGTATTGCTGGAGCCGGTTGGCTAATATCTTGTTGAGGATTTTTGCATCCGTGTTCATCAGGGAAATTGGTCTATATTTCTCCTTTTTAGTGGGGGTCTTTGTCTGGTTTTGGAATCAAGGTAATGCTGGCTTCATAGAAAGAGTTTGGAAGTTTTCCTTCCATTTCTATTTTTTGGAACAGCTTCAAGAGAATAGGTGTTACCTCTTCTTTAAATGTTTGGTAGAATTCCCCTGGAAAGCCATCTGGTTCTGGACTCTTGTTTTATGGGAGGTTTTTGATTACTAATTTGATTTCTTTACTGGTTATGGGTCTGTTCAAATTTTCTGTTTCTTCCTGTTTCAGTTTTGGTACTTTATATGTTTCTAGGAATTTGTCGATTTATTCCATATTGCCCATTTTATTGGCATATAATTGCTCATAATATTCTCTCATTATTGTTTTTATTTCTGCTGTGTTGGTTGTGATCTCTCCTCCTTCATTCTTGATTTTGTTTATGTGGGTCCTTCCCTTTTTCTTTTTGATCAAACTGGCTAGTAGTTTATCAATTTTGTTAATTCTTTCCAAGAACCAGCTTCTGGTTTCATTGATCTACTATTTTTTTGGTTTCGATAGCATTGGTTTCTGCTCTAATCTTTATTATTTGCTGTCTTCTGCTGTTTCTGGGTTTATTTGCTGTTCTCCTTCCAGCTCTTTAAGGTGTAAGGTTAGGTTGTGTGTCTGAGACCTTTATTTCTTCTCTAGGAAGGCCTGGATTGCTATATACTTCCCTGTTTTGACTGCTTTTGCTGCATCCCAGAGGTTTTGGACTGTGGTGGTATCATTTTCATTGACTTCCATGTACTTTTTAATTTCTTCTTTAACTTCTTGGTTACCCCATTCATTCTTCAGTAGGATGTTATTTAGGTCCAAGTATTTGTTATCTTTCCAAGTTTTTTCTTGTGGTTGATTTTGAGTTTCACAATGGTGTGGTCTAAAAAGATGCACGGTGTGATCTCGATCTTTTTGTACTTACATAGGGCTGATTTGTGTCCCATTATGTGGTCTATTCTGGAGAATGTTTCATGTGCACTGGAGAAGAATGTGTATTCTGCTGCTTTAGGATCAAATGTTCTGAATATATCTATGAAGTCCATCTGGTCCAGTGTGTCATTCAAAGCCATTGTTTCCTTGTTGATTTTCTGTTTAGATGTCTGTCCATTGTTGTAGTTGGGGTGTTGGTGTTATGGTGTTATTATCAGTGACTTTGTTTATGTTTGTGATTAATTGATTTATATATTTGGGTGCCTTCACATTTGGAGCACAAATGTTTACAATTTTTAGTTCTTCTTGGTGGATAGACCCCTTAATTATAATATAATGCCCTTCTTCATTTCTTGTTACAGTCTTTATTTTAAAATCTGTATTGTCTGATAATAAGTATTGCTACTCCAGCTTTCTTTTGCCGACCATTAGCATGATAGATGGCTCTCCATCCCCTTATTTTCAATCTGAAGGTGTCTTTAGGTCTAAAGTGGGTCTCTTGTAAACAGCATATAGGTGGATCTTGTTTTCTTACCCATTCTATTACCCTATGTCTTTTGATTGGAGCATTGAGTGCATTGACGTTTAGAGTGGGTACAGAAAGAAATGAATTTATTGCCATTATGATGCTTTTAGAGTATCTTGGAGTTTCTGGTGGTGTTCTCTGGTCCTTTCTAATCTTTGTTGCTTTTGAGATATATATATATCTTAAATATATATATATCTCAAATATATATATATATCTCAAAAGCATATTTCATCTTTTCTCTTTTCAACCCCTCTACCCCTTTTGCTTTCTCTTCATCTTCTGGAACCCCTATGATTCTGATGTTATTCCTTTTTAATGAGTCACTGATTTCTGCAATTCTCAAATCGTGCTCTTTTGCCTTAGCTCCTCTCTTTTTTTCTGCTTCATTATCCTCCATAAGTTTGTCCTCTATATTGCTAATTTGCTGCTCTGGCTCACCCATACTTGCTGCCATGGCTTCCATTTGAGATTGCAGCTCTGTTATAGCATTTTTTTTCATCCTCACTAGCTTTTACTTCTTTTATAAACTCCGCAGAGAGGGATTCTAATCTATTTTCAATCCCAGCTAGTATTCTTAGTATTGTGATTCTAAATCTGGTTCAGACATCTTGCTTATATCTGTGTTGATTAAGTCCTTAGCTGTCATTTCTTCTTGCTCTTTCTTTTGGGGTGAATTCTTTTCATTTCATCATTTTGAAGGAAGAAAGGGAATCAATAAAGTAAAAAAATTAAAATAAAAAAAATTAAAAATAACACACACACACATACACAAAAGAATCAAATTAATGATGTTAGATCCTAGGTGTGTTCTGGTGTTGTTGTTGAAAGGAGCTTGATAGATTAGAGTATAAAGGGAAAGAAAAAAAAAAGGAAAATGTTTGAAAATTTGAAAAAAAAGGATAACAATGAAATAGAATAAAATGAACTGATGGAAGTAAAATAGATTTTGAAAAACTTACAAAAAAATAAAAGTATAGTAGAAAAAAAGTAAAGAAAAATATTTTTAATAAAAATGGAAAATAAAAACAAATTTTTTCTCTTTCTATATTCAAGAAAAAGAAATGAAATGAAAAAGAGAAAAAAAACCCTGAGAATTGAATAGATGGACCAGCAAACAGACTGAAATAGATTGAAATTACATTGTTTTCCCCTAGATGTCAAACAGTGAAGCAATTTATAGTCTGTAAACTAATCAGGTGGAGAGACTTGTGGTGTTCCTGAAGAGGGAGCCCACTTGGGCAGGGCTTAGTGTAATGGCTCCATTCCCCACTAGATGGCTCTACTTAGCTTACTGGGGTGGATTGTTGTGGAGCTTGTAGGTGTGTATGCACATGCATGGGAGGGGTGAACATGGCATCACCCAGCTACCCAGTCTCTAGTATCAGAACTGTTCTCCCCAATCAGCAGTCTCGCACCTGTCCTTTGTCTCCGGTTTCTGTCCACTCCGTGCTTTTATACTGTCTATGACCAAGCTGTCAAGTTGCTAGGCGTCCCCTCCCTCCTGAGTTTTATCTCAGGTGTGGCTGTGTTTCCCAACCTCTTACCCCTGAGGGACTGCGGCTTTGCCCCGCTCAGACCTTCTGTGGGATGTCTCACTGAGAAATGGCTGGGTGTGGCTGCACCCAGGAACACTCGCGGAACTGTGCTGCTGCTGATGCTCAGAGATTGCGGCTGGGTGCCATCCCACCCAGAAAACGTTCACGCGATCGTTTAGCAGCAGCGATTCAGGGATTATAGAAAATCTCAACACACATCGGGTACAAGGTTTCACCTTTAGTGACCTTGTTTGAGCACCAGCAGATGTGGTGGTTCTCCGGAATCTGCTGGCACCTTTGCCTGTAGGGGGGCTGCACAGCCTCTACCAAATGACCTCCCAGCAGGGGAACTGCCTCTCCCTGTGTGGCCCAAGGACTGCCGACCTCACTCTGCTCCTGGGAATTTGCCCTTCCCACCAGAGTACTGCTAGGTATTGAGCTGTGGAGTTTCAGACTCTGCACTCCCCCTGTTTATAGAGTCTTAGTGGAATTTAAACCCTCTTCTTTTTCCTTTCTCCCTTTTTAGTTCAGTCCTGCAGCTGTTTCCATTTTTCCACTTTCTCTCCAGCTGTTTTGGAGGGGAGGTGGTCTTCCTGTCCCCCCTTCCCCCCCTCCCATGCCTGACTCCGTCCTCTCTCTGCAAGTAAAAACAGCTCCCCACCCTCCGGGGCTTCTCTCTCTCCTAGTTCACCTCTTGGTGTCATGTACCTGCTGAGTTCTGTGGTTCAGGTTGTGCAGATTGTTGTGTTAATCCTCAAATCAGTTTTCTAGGTGTGCAGGATGGTTTAGTGTCAATCTGGCTATATTTCATGGATGTGAGATGCAAAAAAAACTTCCATGCTGTTCTGCCATCTTGGCTCCTCCATCCCATGTACACTTTAGATTTAAAAGTGGTTAAATATCTTGCTGAAGGTCATGTAGACAGCACCTGATGGAGCTCAGGTTCAAACCCACTTCTGTATGACTCCATCTCACGAGGAATGGAGATAATCTCCTTTGTACCTTCAGATATCTCAGTACAGCTGCAGTTTGAATCAGTCATCATAATGAATAACAAGGTATTATACACAGGCAAAATCAGTTCTAGCAGGTGGATCCTTTGTGCTGGCTGAATTGGTAACTGGAATTTTTATGCTTTTGGAGGGAGAGGGAATATAATATAGTTATGATGTCTTTTCTTGGGAGCTTTTCCTATTGCTCTAAAATTGAGAGAATACATCAATCAAACATGACAAACTTTAATAACCTATAAGGCACAGACATTGACCAATTTGATGGATGCTCACTATAAGCATCTGGAGAGGCTGTATGGTGCCTTCTAGCCCAGTATCAGTCTGGTGTACTAGATTTGTTTAGAAGATCCATTATCTGTAAGGCTAAGAAACAAAGATTTTTATTGTGTTACAGAATTATTCTAGTACCAGATTAATTTGTTATATATGCTAAAGCAATTAGCATTTGTAGTGAGAATGACATTTAAAGAAAATGAAAGGAGATGTTGTGGAATAATGAAAGTCTCATTTACATGATATACCTATTACCTTGCTAGAGACCCAAAAAAGTTTTACTAGTTTGGTATTTGGTTTCTCATTTATTCATCTGCTTATTCATTTGCTCATTTATTCATTCTGTATACTTTCATTTTAAGACTATTATTTCTGTCAATTCTGAGAAAGGATTTTTCTTTCTTTTTTTTAAAAAAAGTTTTTTAACGTTTATTTATTTTTGAGACAGAGAGAGACAGAGCATGAATGGGGGGTGGGGGTCAGAGACAGAGGGAGACACAGAATCTGAAACAGGCCCCAGGCTCTGAGCTGTCAGCACAGAGCCCAATGCGGGGCTTGAACTCACGAACCGGGAGATCATGACCTGAGCTGAAGTTGGACGCTTAACCGACTGAGCTACCCAGGCGCCCCAGGATATTTTGTTTTAAGCTATAGAATAGGGATAATCTTACCATCATCAGTCTATGCATGAATTGGTTATTTGTTTACATATATGACTTACATAGTAAGCTGTAAACTATTTAAGGGTGGGGATCGTGTGTGTGTGTGTGTGTGTGTGTGTGTGTGTGTGTGTGTGTGTTTAATCCCTCTGCCCTCCAGTGCCTAACAGAGTACTTCAATACATATTTTGGTGACTGAATTAAAGAACTCAGAATTCAGTCAGTCTAAATGTATGTTCTTTGCAACTCAACCCTGGAGGTTATGGGTTTCATGTATTCCTTTAGTGACCATGTAATGAGCTCTTAAAACCTGTAAGTGGCTGTTTTAGAGTTAGGCAACAGCCCCTAAGGTGACTACAGAAAGAAGAGATTAAATGCCGGGACCCCACAGTTAGATAGGAGATGGCCTTTTAAAGACTGCTCTGATGTGCAGTGTTAAACCATGTTGTCACCCTGAGGTATAGGGAGCAATAGATGGTTAAAATTGGTGAGGTTGGTTTGGGGACCAGGCTCTGTAGAGATCCAAGTCCAGAAAACAAAGGATTAAAGTTTCCCCATTTTCCATTATGAGGAGCAAGTCAGGGATTTTTGTAACCTGATGTAATCAACAGTATCTTAGGTGTCTTAGGTGGATGTCAGGAGGGAGCTGAGGATCTGAGGACCAGTATATCATAGCATTGCTGGGAAAAAGGCAAAGTGTTTTTTTTTTTTAATGTTTTATTTATTTTTGAGACAGGGAGAGACAGAGCATGAACAGGGGAGGGTCAGAGAGAGGGAGACACAGAATCTGAAACAGGCTCCAGGCTCTGAGCTGTCAGCACAGAGCCCGACGCGGGGCTCGAACTCACGGACTGCGAGATCATGACCTGAGCCGAAGTCGGCCGCTTAACTGACTGAGCCACCCAGGGGTGCCCCAAAAAGGCAAAGTCTTAATGGTCTAGACTGACACAGGACCTGGGAACATAGTAGGTCAGAGAGCAGAAAAGAGAGTGAGTTTGACACTAAGGCAGGTTTTTACTTGATTGTTCAGCTATTTGTAGGTCTTGGAATATGAGTGAAGTAGCTTTTGAGCTGAATTTCTCAGTCTTCACTTTGTTGACATTTTGGGCCTTGTAATTCTTTGTTGGGGGTGGGATGGGGCTGTCCTTTGCATTGTGGGATTGCTGCATCCTTGGTCTATACCCACTAGATGCCAAAAAAAAAAAAAAAAAAAAAAAAATGTCTTTAGGCATTACTAAGTATCCCCAGGAAAGCAAAAATCACCTTTGGTTGATAACCAGTGTTTTAGAAGAGTATGAATCAAGTGGCCACTGTTGACTAAAGAAAGGGTGAGGGAAATAGTGATTATAAGTGACTCTGTAAATGTTACATCTTTTTGTATGAATTCCAGAAGGAGTAAGGACCAAAAGTAATCTAATCATTACACAGGCTGGAAGAATGAAATAAATACCAAGAAGAAAAGGCCTTTGCATTTGCAAATGCATGGAAATATGTACTATTTTATTTATTTATTTTTATAGAGAGCCCGAGCTGGGGAGAGGGGCAGAGGGAGAGATAAAATCTAAAGCAGACTCCATGCTCATTGGGAAGCCCAACATGGGGCTCCATCCCCATAACCCTGCAATCACAACCTGAGTGGAAATCAGGAGTCAGGCTTTCAGCTAACTGAGACACCCAGTTGCCCTGGAATTTATTTTATTTTGTTTTATTTTGTTTTGTTTTGCCACCCAAATGCCCTGGATTTTATTTTATTTTATTTTATTTTATTTTATTTTATTTTATTTTATTTTAGCATATGTGCTGCCAAAGTGAGTACTATTTTTTTTTATTTCATTTCATATTTTAAAGTTTATTTATTTATTTTGAGAGAGAGCAAGCATGTGCTTGCAGGAGGGAGGGGAGCTGAGAGAGAAGGACAGAGAGAATCCCAAGCGGGCTCTGTGCTCACGAACTGTGAGACCACCACCTGAGCTGAGATCAAGAGCAGGGCGCTTAGCCATCTGAGTCATCTAGGTGCCCTACCCCTGAACTATTTTAGATTGTAGTGGAGAAAAAACATTTGGAGAAAGGAGATTGGAGTTGTTATAGTTAGCCATAGTTTGGGAAGAAATTTTAAAGTCAGGTAGAAGGTTTAATTAGGTTGGAATTAGAGTTTGATTAATCTGAAATTGGCCAGGAGTAAGTTGTTAAAAAAGCTCCTGGATTGAATTTATTTTTATTATCTTTCAATTTCCTATTTATTTCATTTTTTTGAAAGTGAAATAGGAAAGGAAATCCATTAGAAATCCTTATCAAAATAATACCAGAATTCTTCACAAAGCTAGAGCAAAACAATCCTAAAATTTGTATGGAATCAGAAAAGACCCAGAATAGCCAAGCATTCCTGCATAAGAAAACCTGAGCTGGATGCATCACAATTCTAAACTTCAAGCTGTATTACAAAACTGTAATCATCAAGACAGTATGGTACTGGCACAAGAACAGGCATACAAATCAAGGGAACAGAATAGAGAAGCCAGAAATGGACCCACAAACGTATGGCCAACTAATCTTTGACAAAGCAGGAGAGAATAGCCAATGGAAAAAATTCTCTTCAGAAAATGGTGTTGGGAAAACTGCACAGTGACATGTAGAAGAATGAACCTGGACCACTTTCTTACACCAGACACAAAAATAAACTCAAAATGGATGAAAGACCTAAATGTAAGACAGGAAGCCATCAAAAGAGGAGGAGAAAACAGGCAACAACCTCTTTGTCCTTGGCCAGAGCAACTTCTTACTGGACATGTCTCCAGAGGTAAGAAACAAAAGCAAAAATGAACTATTGGGACCTCATCAAAATATAAAAAATTCTGCACAGAGAAGGAAATAATCAAAAAAACTGAAAGGCAACTGACAGAATGGGAGAAGATATTTGCAAATGACATATCAGATAAAGGGTTAGTATCCAAAATCTATAAAGAACTTATCAAAGTCAACACCCAAAAAACGAATAATCCAGTGAAGAAATGGGCAAAAGACATGAACAGACAGTTTTCCAAAGAAGACATCCAAATGGTCAACTGACACATGAAAAAATCCTCAACATCACTCATCATCAGGGAAATACAAATCAAAACCACAATGAGATACCATCTCACACCTGTCAGAAAGGCTAACATTAACAACTCAGGCAACAACAGATGTTGGTGAGGTATGGAGAAAGAGGAATGCTTTTGCACTGCTATCTAGTGGGAATGCAAACTGGTGCAGCCACTCTGGAAAACAGTATGGAGGTTTCTAAAAAATTAAAAATATAACTACCCTATGACCCAGCAATTGCACTACTAGGTATTTATCCAGAGAATACAGGAGCGTTGATTCAAAGGGGCACATGCACCCCAGTGTTTGTAGCAGCACTATTGATAGTAGCCAAAACGTGGAAAGAGCCCAAATGTCCATTGACAGATGAGTCGAAAAGAAGATGTGGTGTGTGTATATATGTGTATGTACGTATACATTTATATGTATATATGCACATATATACATACACATACACACCCACAATGGAATATAACTCAGTGATCAAAAAGAATGAAATCTTGTTATTTGCAACAATGTGGATGGAAGAATATATTATGCTAAGCGAAATGTCAAAGACAAATATCTGATTTTACTCATATGTGGAATTTAAGATACAAAACAGATGAACATAAGGGAAAGGAAGTAAAAATAATATAAAAACAGAGTGGGGAGACAAACCATAAAGAGACTCTTAAATACAGAGAACAAACTGAGGGTTGCTGGTAGGGTGTTGGGTGGGGAGAAGTGCTAAAGGAGTGAGGGGCATTAAGGAGGACACTTGTTGGGATGAACACTGCGTGTTACAGGTAAGTGATGAATCACTAAATTCTATTCCTGAAATCATTATTACACTGTATGTTATCTAACTTGGATTTAAATTTAAAATAATAAAAATAAAGGAAATCCTTTAATTAATGAAAATCCATGCTTTGTTAATTTTTGGTATTTTGTCCTAATCACCTGGCATTACCTTCCTCACATCTGCTGAGCAACTCTCCAGTATTGTAGCCATTATGGGGACATTTTGCTGTCTCTAAAAGACTACTTTTCTTACATTTGAGTCCTTACAAATTCATGGTGAAGTTATCTGGACTATCTCTGCTTTTGCTGTTGCATCAATCAATTATCAGTCCCTCTGTAAATTTCTTATTACATTTACCAGAGCAGCTGTTCCAGACCTTTTTCACTTTTCCATTCTTGCTCAAGTCACTCTCAGCAGGTAGCGTTGTTCTTTATTTAACTGAAATTGAGGAAATTCAGGCATGAGCTTTTTAGAATTTTCCCCTCTACATTTCTCTACCTCTATTTTTATTCTTTCTCTTTGCCTCCATTTCTGCACCATAGTAAATGTTCCTCCCCCCACCCCCTTTTTTAAAGTTTTTATTCATTTTGAGGGACAGGGGCCTGGGGAAGGACAGAGAAAGAGGGAGAGAGAATCTCAAGCAGGCTCTGCACTGTCAGTGGGGAGCCCAGTGTGGGATGTGAGCCCATGAACTGTGAGATGATGATCTGAGCTGAAATCAAGAGTCAGACACTTAACCACCTGAGCCACCCAGATACTCCAGTGCTCCTTTTTGCTAAGACCGATCTCTGCATCTGTGCTTCTGATGACATATCCTTCCTTTCTTTTCCAAGCCTTTGTTAATTATCCTTCAATTTTCCCCTTGATTTGAATTTTTATTCTCTTGTTTTATCTTTTGTTAAAGAGAAATAAAATCATTCCATGAGACTTGTTAAAGAGCAATAAGGCAGACTTTATTCAGGACCACAGCTATAGGTGTAGGGACCACTGCAAAGGGGTTCTGTACTTGGAAAAAGAGATTGGACTCAACTCTAAATAGAACAAGGAAAAGTAGGAATTTATAGCCAAGGACTAGGATGGGGGTCAGTGAATGTAAAATTACTGAGAGGAAACTCAGGGGCAAAGGGAATATGATCTAACAGAAATCTTGATTATGGCAGGTCAGGGTGATCAGACACTACCTGAGAGATGGTGGAGCGTGAGGAACCCAATCAGATATTGAGGGTGATCAGATAGTAAGGATAAAGAATTCTGACTAAACTGAATTAGCAGGATTCTTCCTAAAATTGGATAATGAAGAGATGAACGTGGAAGCACAAAAGTTAGGGCCTAGTTGAGAAAAATGTTCAGAAGAGTCTGAGTAGAGTTTGGTCATGGAGAGATTCTTTGTCACTTTCTTTCTGTATTCCTGCCCAGGTTTCTCTTTTTCTTAAATAAGAAACTGAAAAAAACACCCAAACCTTTCCTTGACCTTACCATATTGCTGCTTGCTCAATCTCAGGCTTTTTCTCCTCTTTTTCACCATTAGATTGTTTGAAAAAAGGAAGAGCCTATGCATACTGCTTTACTAAATACTCTTTTAACTTTTGTTTCTTATGCTATTGAAGCATCTCTCTTAAACTTCATTGTTATCTTTCTAATAACCAAATCATATGGTACCCCCATCTTTATCTTTCTGTGTTTGTCAGCAACATTTGCTATTTTTGACTGTCTTTTTTTTCTTAAACCCTTTTCTTCTGTTGATCTTTGTGACTTAATACCCACCCACCCTAATGAAACAGGGCCCTGTCTTACCCAATGCCATTTTAATTCAGCTGTTGGCCAGCCTACCATAAATATGTGTGTGATGCCAACCAGGACCAGAAAGAAATGCCTAAACAAACCCAGCTAATATCAGCAGAACTGCTTTGCTAACTAGTAGATTCCAGAGCAGTTATAAATGGTTATTGTTTTAAGCCACCAAGTTTTAGGATGGTTTGTTATGCATCATTATTGTGGCAGTGGACGACTGATAGAGCACAAGAACAAGACCTGAAGGGAATTATCAAAAAATATTATAGAAAATTTTCTAGTTCTGTAGGATACAAGTCTCTAGACTGAAAAGTTTCCCCAGGTATCCAGCATAAGGAATGAGAAAAGATCACAAAGCCTGAAATTTAAGAATATTATGGATTAAAATAAAATTCTTTTGTATAAAACAAAAGAAAACATGAAAACAAATCATATAGAGATGAATGATAATCAGAATTATATCAAACTTTTAACAGCAGCACTGGAATATAGAGGACAGTGTTGCAATGCTTTTAAAATTGTAAGGGAAAAATCACTTTCAGCTTATATTTCTCTATTTAGCCAAACTATTGATGAGGTAGTATAGAATAAAGAAGTTCTAAGACACAGAAAGATTAAAACATTTATGCCTTATGTGTCCCTTTGTAGAAAGCTTTTGGAAGATGAACTTGCATAAAACACGGGTGGAAATCAATAAAAAGAAAGACATAGGATGCAGAAAACAAAGGATTTAATGTATGAGGACCGAGAAAAGAGGTTCCTTGGGAATAGTTCTTCAGTAGGCTTAGAGAGCACCCAGTCCAGATTGGAGAAAAAGGATAGAGGACTATGAGAAGGATTTGGGAGGAACAGTGAAGTGCTTGGTATGTTTGAAGGTTTGGAAAAAAATGACCATTGACAAATGTGTTAGACTGGGATAAAAACAGTGATAGGTAAGTGGAAAACTAAGCAGAAAAATATCAGATATTTTTATAAGTATGGAAATGTCACATTACATTATCTGGCTCAGGAATAAAGAATATTTATGTAGTCAATGGTATAAACACTGACTACTGATTTAAACATATATTTGTATTGAGAGAAACAGTATGTATGTGTGTGGGGGGAGTGGGGAAGAAGGCTGATGGTGTAAGAGAGTAATATTCTCCATTACTATAAAGGGAATTAAAATTATAATATTGGAAATTGAGCAATTGAGAAATATCCATACAAGCTTTATATTTAGACCAGAGCAAACTACTAAAAGAATCCTATGAGGTATAGCACTAGAGCAAATGACGTATTTTTTCAGTTAGGGGATAGAAAGTAAATGTTTTAGGTTTTATGAGCCATATGATTTTTGCTGTTGTAGGGTAAAAGCAGTCAATTGACAATTCATGAATGACTGGACATGGCTGTGTTCCAGAACGTTACAAAAACAGATGGCAGGTTCTCTGGGTTCTGTCCTAGTTTGTGGCAACATGGTTAAATGTGCCAAGAAAGTTGGAATCGTAGGTTAATATAGGACCTATTATGGTGCTTATGTCAGGAAAATGGTGATGAAAATTGAAATAAGCCAGCATGCCTAGTATACTGACTCCTTCTGTGGCAAAACCAAGATGAAGAGATGAGCTACGGGGATCTGACACTGTGGTTCCTGCATGAAAGCGGTAGCTGGTGGTGCCTGGACTCACAACACCATGCCTACTTGCACAGTAAAGTTTACCATCAGAAGACTGAAAGAATTGAAAAACCAGTAAAAGCCCCACCCTTTGAAACAGTGCTAGCCTATAGTGAATGGATTAATTTATTTAACAAAAAGAACAAAACCCGATGGTGGGTTGGATTTGGGCTTATGACATAGTTTGTTAACCTTATGACTAAAGGGCAAAAGGAAGTAAATAGGGATAATTTTCTCTTCCTGATTCAAGTTCATTTTTTGAACTTCCCTACCTTTCCCCCCCATTAACTGCAGAGTATAGAGTAATTTTCTATATTGCCCTTCACATCAGTGTCCAATTTAATGTTTATTTGTAAAGAGCTTGTGCTTTAGATTATCCGAACTATTTACCATCTCCAAATGTTGACCCAGATTTCTTTCTGTGCCTTATGCTTTTTCCTCTGGAATTACTCTCCTTACTTTACCTCTCAGCTTTTCAGAAGTGTATGTATCTTTCTGAGTTCCATCTGAAATAGCTGCTTCTCTAAGAAACGGTTACAGTTTCTTTCCACCTTACTGTAAACCCTTGTCCAGGTAGCCAACCAGAGATGATTTAATCCCTCATTTGGTAGAGATTGAGTTTTGGGGTCAGTCAGTCCTGAATTTGAATTTATAATCTACATATATACTTGCTGTATGACCTTGAAAAAAATGTATTTAACCTTTCTGAACTTTTTTTTCTTATCTGTAAATATTTCGTATGGTTCTTTATAAGTTAAAGTGGTTTAATATTGTTTTCTTCTTTTTACTTTTAACCCTTATCCCTCATCCCTTATCAACTTGAACTCAGATTATATCTTCCTCATCTTAAATAATCCTGAAGCAGTTCTCAACAAGCATTTATTTGATTGAATTGAATTAGGAAGGAAATGTCTTAGTGTTAATTCTTAGCTGAAGAGTTCTGATTTTATGATAAAATTAGAGAAATTTTGTATTCTACAGTTTGCTGGTTCCCTAATTTTTCTTACATGGTCTATTTTTATTAGTTCACTTCTGTTTTCTACCACATTGCAAAGGAGGTGCAGTGTTACAGAAGGGAATACAGTGGCTTGATTTTTCCTTTGATGGGAACTAAGCCATATGTTTGTATTGAGTCAGCTACTCCAGACTCTGAATTCCCAATCAGATGGTCAGCAGTGTTTAATTGAATTCCCAATATGTGCAAGGCAACACTGGGTGCTGTCACTCTAGGGAGGTGTAACCATCTGGAAGAACTTTTTCAAAGAACCCAGAATATGAGAATATGTCTCTTTGTATCTAAATTAAAATGATACTAAATTTGGCAAAGTAAATAGCTGGCATAAGTGCTGTCTTTTGCGTCCCACTCTCCCCTTTTATCATTCTTTCAATCTCCAAGAAAAGGCATCCTCCTTTTTTGCTATGGTGAGGCTAGTGTACATTTTCCTTGATTTCTTTCCTTCCTCATTATTGTAATTCGTGTAATACAGGATTCTGATGTTTAAAATCTTCAAGATCTTTTAGCTTTTGCATCCTTTTCTAACTTTAAATATGTATATATGATAGGAAGAATCCTAAAATGCCCTCGTAAGATTTCCTTCCATAATCCCTAGGACTGTGCATATGCTGGATGTTACTTCCTTGATTGTTACATTATATACCAAAAGGAAGGGATTTTGAGTATAATTAAGGTTACTGATCAATTGACCTTAAAATAGGGAGATTATCTAGATAGGCCTAATATAGTCACATGAGCCCTTTGATAGAATGTTTTTCAATTGGTAGTAGAAAGGGAAGCCAGAGATTTAAACATGAAAAGCATCCATTGTATTGTTGCTGGCTTGAAGATGGAGGGGCAAATGTACAAGTGTGGGAGAGCAGCCTCTAAGAGTTGAGAGCAACCTCCAGCTAATTTACAGCAAGGGAATGGCTGGATATAGTCCAAATTAGCAAGGAAGTGGATCCTCCCCCAGTGCCTTCAGTTGAGAGCTCAGCCTAGTCAGCACCTGGATTTTGTGCTTGGGAGATTCTAAGCAGAGAACCCAGCTAAGCCCACATGGACTTTTGACCTACAAAATAGATAATAAGTTTGTGGTAATTTGGTACCTAGCCATGAGAAACTAATACAGCATTGGTCTTCCTTATTAAGAGTTGAGTTCCATTCCCTGCCCCACTAGTTGTCCTATTTGTTTCTTCTTTTCATCGTTAAACTTCTTAATTAACTTATCTAAACTTACTGTCTCATCTGTGTGCAACTTATGCTTTTCTCAGTTCCCGTGCATCTGTCCCAATAGTGTCCAAAAATAACTTTCTGATGAACTTCTTCCTTACTAAACCCAAGGACTACTCCATTTGGTGTTTTGTATTGATTTTCTTTCTTGAAATTAGTACTTTTTGTAATACTTTTTGATTCTATTTTTTTCCCCTCTTTTCTTCTGTCTCCTCTGTTGTCTTCATAGATCTTGTTGACCAGTATTGGAATTGAATTTAGGAGCTATTGTAAGGAACCAGCAGAAATGAATAAAGCAACAAGAATTTGAATAAAAATGTTAGGAAAGTCCAATAATTTTCATGGTGTCTTTGTTAGCATAAGGCTTTTCCTAAGGAGCCAGATGTGCTCTGTAGACATTGTATAGGTGTTATACCAGTTACCTATTACCACAATAATGCTTCCTAACAAGCTACCCCCAAACTCATGTTTGTATGTTGTATTAAAAACATAATCATTTATCATTCATGCATCTACTCATTTAGGCTGAGCTCAGTCAGCCGGGGGGTTTAGGCTTGGTGGCTAGGTGGATCTTATTCTCATTGCAAGTTATTGAAATACCAGTTGGCTGTGCTAGTACTGGTAAGACTTTACATGTTTCTGTCCTCCTTGGTGGAGTGATCTAGCCAAAGCATACTTTTCTCATGCCCATGACAGAGGTGCCAGAGGGCAAGTGGAAACATGTCAGAGCTTTTTAAGGCATAGCCTTGGAACTGGCATATACTGTCATCTCTGCCTCATTCTGTTAGCTCGAGCAAGTCACATGGCCAAACCACAAATTAGGGGGTGGGAGAATATATGCTACTATAGACTGAATTGTGTGCCCCCGCCCCTGCCCCCCATTCCTATGTTGAAGACCTAATCCCCAGTGTAATGGTATTTGGAGATGGGGACTTTGGAAACATTTTTTAATGTTTATTTTTTGAGAGAGAGAGAGAGAGAGAGAGAGAGAGAGAGAGAGCGAGAGCGAGCCAGGGGAGGGGCAGAGAGAGAGGGGGACAGAGGATACAAGCAGGCTCTGCACCGACAGCAGTGACAGCAGTGTGGGGCTTGAACTCACGAACTGCAAGATCATGACCTGAGCTGAAGTTGGACACTCAACTGACTGAGCCACCCAGGTACCCCGGTGATGGGGCATTTGGTAGATAATTAGGTTTGGATATGATCTTAAAGGGGTGCTCTCATAATGGGATTAGTACCCTTACATGGACAGGCACCAGAGGGCTGGCTGGTTGACAGGAGCTCACTTGCCTTCTCCCCTACCCTTGCCATATGAGGACACAGCAAGAGGGTGGCCCTTTGAAAGCCAGGAAGGGAGCTCTTACTAGGACCTGTCATCCTGATCTTGGACTGCTAGCCTCCAAAACTGAGAAAATAAATTTCTGTTATTTAAGGCACCCAGTCTATGGTATTTTGTTATGGTAGCCCAAGTCGATTAATATACGCTCCATCATATTAGGAGGAGGAACTGCAAAAGATGCACATCTGAAAAAGGTCACTGATGTAGGGAAAGATGGAGAACTGTCACAAAAAATGCCATCTGTCAAAGGCATTGAGTAGTATTTCACATTCTCTTCTCCCCACTCAGAGTAAGCCTCTCTACTCTACTCTTTATAACCTTTAGAAATATTGTCTGTATTCTATAGTAATCATTATAGGTTAGGTGATCATGCCGTAACAAGTAACCCTCAGCTGTCTCAATGACTTGACACAACCAGAGTTTATTTCTCTCTTGCGAATTTACTATGGATCTGGGTTCTTTATGGTACCTTCTTCCAGGTGTTGGTTTAGCATTCTGCAGTGCCTTTGTCCATGGCACCTCCTCCACATTAACAGGCTATTACCATGGCAGGATTGGAGGACTGGACAGCAACAGTTAAATGCTTTGGTCCTAAAGTTACACATTTTTATTCCTGTGTACCCAGAAGTAGAGGAGACCTATGTATTGGTGAACATTAATTATGACTTACTCTCACCTCCCCCTGCCCACAGACCTCATTTTCCTCTTCTGGGTTGCATTTCCTCCTTCAATAGGGAAGGTGTGCTAGATGACTTTCTCCTCAGACATTCTGTAGTAACAGAATGCCAACAGTCTTTGCCATGCTGCTTTGGTGCTCTAGATCAAGTGCCCAGCACTTTCCCAAAGTCACCCTACTTTATTAGAAATATCTGTGAGGCATCCTTAGCCTCAAATTAGTTTTCTAAGATCATTTACTATTTCAACTTCAGTCCAAATTGATACCTCAGTATTCCTTAGACATGACCTTAGCCTTAACCTCATATTGTTTTTATCCTTGTCCACTCTGCTGTAGCCACACTGGCCATTTTA
Source organism: Panthera pardus (assembly GCF_024362965.1). Taxonomy (NCBI): domain Eukaryota; kingdom Metazoa; phylum Chordata; class Mammalia; order Carnivora; family Felidae; genus Panthera; species Panthera pardus. Next base: position 21,446,018 of record NW_026526991.1, read on the forward strand.
TCTCCCTCAAATATGGCAAACTTTTTCCTCCCACAGGGCCTTTGCATTTGTTATTTCCTTTGGCTTGTTCTTCCTTATTCTGGTTCTGTCTCATTACTCTCTTCTCACATGGAAGAATGTTATCACCTCAGAATGGCTTTTCTGCCTTATCTAGAGTACCCCTCCTGCCACCAGTCACCACAGCATATTACCTTCATGTCATTTAGTGCTATCAGAAATAATTTTGTATATTTATTTGTGTTTATTTTCTGTTCTTCCAAGTTAGAATTTAAACCCTCTGAAGATAGGGACTTTGCCTGTTTTCATTGCTCAATGCCTAGCACTTAGAACAATGTTTGACACATAATAATCCCTGAATAAAATTTGCTGCTGAATTGATGCTTATTCCTCAACATTTGGTCTCATTACTTCCTTTGCCTGGCTACCTATTCCACCCCATTTCCTTTTAAGCATGCCTAAATGGTATGAGTTCTTCAAGGTCAGCTTAAAGACCACGTCATGAGTTTTTCACTTATTCGTGTCTCCAGTTACTTCCTAGTAAGAAGGCATCCTTTACCTCCATTGAATATCCATTAAAAATATTTTCAGGTATCATTCTCATAGGACTACAGTATTTTTTAGATTCATTGTGTATCTTAATCTCACAACAACCCAGTGATGAATTCCTCGTAGATGAAGATGCTTGGACAGGCCCTGTAGCTTGTAAGAAATCCTGTCATGACTGGAAGCCATGTGTCTTGCTTTGAATCCAGCATCCATTCCTCCATATCACAAGTGATGTTCATTTACTTCCTACATGTTGTTTAAACACAAATAAAATAAACTGTGGTCCCTGTCCCAGTAGGAGCAACATCACATTGTGTCTAGTTCTCTCCTTTCGTGTCTGGGTGTCTTAGAGGTGGCATGTACCAAGTGTTGCAGGAACCCTGAGGAGGCAGCATCTGAGGGCCAATGAGCAGTGGGAAGGGGACCTGCAGTGACTTCCCAGAGGACGTACTTAATAAGTCTAGTTTTTTTTTTAATTTTGTTTTTATTTTTTTTAAATTTACATCCAAATTAGTTAGCATATAGTGAAACAATGATTTCAGGAGTAGATTCCTTAATGCCCCTTATCCATTTAGCCCATCCCCCCTCCCATAACCCCTCCATTTACCCTCAGTTTGTTCTCCATATTTATGGGTCTCTTCTGTTTTGTCCCCCTCCCTGTTTTATATTATTTTTGTTTCCCTTCCCTTATGTTAATCTGTTTTGTCTCTTAAAGTCTTCATATGAGTGAAGTCATATGATTTTTGTCTTTCTCTGAGTGACTAATTTCACTTATCATAATACCCTCCAGTTCCATCCACGTAGTTGAAAATGGCAAGATTTCATTCTTTTTGATTGCCGAGTAATACTCCAGTGTGTGTGTGTGTGTGTGTGTGTGTGTGTGTGTGTGTGTGTGTGTGTGTGTATACCACATCTTCTTTATCCATTCATCCATCGATGGACATTTGGGCTCTTTCCATACTTTGGCTATTGTTGATAGTGCTGCTATAAACATTGGGGTGCATGTGTCCCTTCAAAACAGCACACCTGTATCCCGTGGATAAATGCCTAGTAGTGCAAATGCTGGGTCGCAGGGTAGTTCTAGTTTTAGTTATTTGAGGAACCTCCATACTGTTTTCCAGAGGGGCTGCACCAGCTTGCATTGCCACCAGCAATGCAAAGAGATCCTCTTTTTCCGCATCCTCACCAACATCTGTTGTTGCCTGAGTTGTTAATGTTAGCCATTCTGACAGGTATAAGGTGGTATCTCCTTGTGGTTTTGATTTGTATTTCCCTGATGATGAGTGATGTTGGCATTTTTTCATGTGTTGGTTGGCCATCTGGATGTCTTCCTTGGAGAAGTGTCTATTCATGTCTTTTGCCCATTTCTTCACTGGATTATTTGTTTTTTGGGTGTTGAGTTTGATAAGTTCTTTATAGATTTTGGGTACTAACCCTTTATCTGATATGTCATTTGCAAATATCTTCTCCCATTCTGTCGGTTGCCTTTTAGTTTTTCTGATTGTTTCCTTCTCTGTGCAGGAGCTTTTTATTTTGATGAGGTCCCAATAGTTCATTTTTGCTTTTGTTTTCCTTGCCTCTGGAGATGTGTTGAGTAAGGAGTTGCTGCGGCCAAGGTCAAAGAGGTTTTTGCCTGCTTTCTCCTCGAGGATTTAGATGGGTTCTTGTCTTACATTTAGGTCTTTCATCCATTTTGAGTTTATTTTTGTGTCTGGTGTAAGAAAGTGGTCCAGGTTCATTTTTCTGCATGTCGCTGTCCAGTTTTCCCAGCTCTACTTGCTGAAGAGACTGTCTTTATTCCATTGGATATTCTTTCCTGCTTTGTCAAAGATTAGTTGGCCATATGTTTGTGGGTCCATTTCTGGGTTTTCTATTCTGTTCCATTGATCTGGGTGTCTGTTCTTGTGCCAATAAGTCTAGTTTTGAAGGAAGACAATTCAGTGAGGCTGAGGAAAAGATAGAAATTCTAGACTGAGCCACAGGAACAAACTTGCAGAAAGGATAATCCCCAGGGCTAAGAATTCTCTTATTAAGGTGGTTGAGGTTGAAGTCATAGGCACCTCTCACTTGATTCTGGAGCACGGAGAGCAGGTGAAGTCTGATGCTTCTCAGAGGGGGAGCACCCTACTGCTCCAAGACTAGGGATTCAAGGATTGGTGAAGACAAAACCAGCTTGGGAGCAAAGGGTGAAAGGTCAAGAAAGGATGACCAAAGAGGGGGCATTTTTAGGTTGAAAGTTTAGAACCATGGACATCTAAAGCCAGAAGAGTGTAGAGAGGATTCAGTCTAGAGTTTGCACTGGGCATGCCTTATTGTATGCTACATTTTTACAACAATTTTGTGCCTATAGTGGTATCAAATTTGTAATTAGAATGCTGTCCCTCGCAATTATCAAAAAGCTCTACTTAAATGGCCTTAAACAAAAAAGGGGATTTATTGGATCATGTAACTTAAAGACCAAAGAAAGGATGGGTTTCAGATGTAGTTGACCAGAGCTTTATTATTTTTCTTTCGTGATTCTCTCACCTCTGTCCTCTTTGATGTTGCCTTCATAATAAGCTGGCTTTTTGGTAGCAAAATGGCTGCTGCTTTTTCAAACCTCCCCTCAGTGTATCTTGCCACTCAGAAATGCCCCTTTTCCCATTAAATCAAGTCCTGGTTTCCTTCTGATAGGATTAACTAGGGTTCTGTGCCCATTCCTGAATCAAGTATCCTGATAAGGCAGATAATGATTATGGTGGTTCTTGAGGCTATTCAAGATTAACATCTCCTTTTGCTAGTGTTAATTCTATCCAGTTAATTTGCTAGTTAATTCTGTCCAGGTTGCTTGGCTGCTATACAACAGAAAGAATGGAATGGATGTTAGGGTGCCATTTTCCATTTCCTCTGGAAGGACTGTTTCTTGTTCTCCAGTGTATATTCTCCAGTTTCAAGTTCATGATGGATACTCAATAAATATATATTGAATGAATAAATCAAATATTTTATGTATTTTTTTGTCTTTTTACCAGCGTTTCTTGTTTCCTTTCTCTAGTTCTTTCCTGTTCTAAAAACAGTGCTTTTATTTTTTGCCCACTTAATCCTTTCCCTCCTGCTAATGACATGTAACTCATGTAATCGTTCTGCATCCAAACAAAATCATTCTCCTTCTGCTATTCCTATCAAACTACTGTCCCATCACTTTCTTTCTTTCTTTCTTTCCTTTTCTTCATTGTCAGACTCCCACCATTTTCTTTTTCTTCACGGTCAGACTTCAAGAGAGTGGTTTGCTCTAGCTGTCTTTTCTGCCTCATTATTCACTGATACCTCAACTTCTTGGAAACAGAATTTTTCCTTATCACTCTGCTACTCTCTCAAATGTCACTAATGCATTTGTTTTGTTCCCAAATCCAGTGATCTTTTTTTCTCAGTCCTAATTTTCCATGATTTCTTTGCTGCACCTAGTATTGTTGATGATCCGTGCCTCTGGAAACAGTTCCCCTAATCTTGATGGTCCTTCTCCTTCTGCCTCTCTGATTGCTGTCTTTTTGTCTTAGTTTGGTTTGATTTACTGATAATTCTTCCTCTTTTTAAATTTTCTGTGCCTTCCCCCATCTTTTTAATGTAGATAGCTGCTAAGTTTCTACCTGTAACATCCTTTCTTATCTTTCCTAGCTTTGAACTTCAGCTCTCATGTTTATGCTAGATGTTTCCCACACTGTAAGACCTTACCTCTGTTCTCTTTTTCAGTCTTGAGTTTGTAACTGCCAGCTGAACATTTCTACTTGGATATCCTATACAGTATGTCAAAAACTGCCCATATTTTCTTCCCTGCCTACCTTTTTCTGCTCTATTCTCTGAATGGTGTTCCATTCTCTTAGTCATCTAGACTAAAAATTTAAAGAGTCTTTGACTTCTGTTCTTCATTCATTGTATTTTCGGTCAGTTTTCCCTACTGGAACAATTAAGGGAAACCATCAGCTCTTTGAGATAAAGGGCTATGGCTTATTTTTATTTCCTGTCTCCAGCTCCTAGCATGGTGTCTGGTAGGTACACAGTAGGTGCTCAAAAGGTGTTGGTCAGATGGGTTGATTTCACCCATGTAGTATCTCTATGGTTATTACTATTGTTACTTTTTATTCCCACTGCTTTTTAAAATTCCATGGGGCGCCTGGGTGGCTCAGTCGGTTAAGCGTCCGACTTCGGCTCAGGTCACGATCTCACGGTATGTGAGTTCGAGCCCTGCGTCGGGCTCTGTGCTGACTGCTCAGAGCCTGGAGCCTGTTTCAGATTCTGTGTCTCCCTCTCTCTCTGACCCTCCCCCGTTCATGCTCTGTCTCTCTCTGTCTCAAAAATAAATAAACGTTAAAAAAAAAATTAAAAAAAAAAACATAAATAAAATTCCAGTTTAAGTCCTTGTTATTTTTGATCTGGACTCCTATAATGATCTTGTGATTGCCTTTGTTGTCTCTTTTTCTAATCTACTGTAAGTATTGCTTTTAGATATACTTTCTAAAGCACAGACCCAGTAATGTCACTGCACTCCTGAAAAACTTCAGTGAGTCCTTATTAACAACCAAATAAAGTACAAATTTCTCAGTTTGCTTTTCAGGGACTTCTGCGGTTTGGCCCTAAATAATCTTTTCATCTTCATATCCCTTTCTTCTTTATTTTCTAGACAAATTGTTACTTTCCTGCCTCTGTTACTCATTTATTAAAACAGATATTTTCTGAATATCTACCATGTACCAGATGCTTTGCTAGAAACTGTAGAGAATTGAAAAATTGAAAAGTGCCCTTTCAGAACTTGAAGTCTATTTGGGGACAGAGACATCAAATAAGTAATTACACATATAACTATTTCACTGCAAGGCTGTTTAAAAAAAAAGCATTCATTCATTCATTCATTCATTCATTCATTCATGGTCGAAAGGCGTAATGTTAATGTCCAAGAAGGTAAAACAATCACCTCTGCAGCAGCAGGTCATTAACAACTGGTAATACATAGAGGTCAACAGCACCAGAGTTTAAAAAATTATCAACATAATTGAGGATCTCTCCACTATAGGATGGGGAGTTGTATTCACATTACCAACAATAGTCACTCCAAGAAATGCAAGCAGTCTCATCCACCCTCATTCAGGGGGTAGGTCAACTATATTTGTCATGTAGATCAGCTACATTGTCACTGGAGACTGGAATCCAGCCATCCTCTCGGATATGTAGAGGTTGACTGCACCTCCTGAGTAGACATCTGTCTAGGTGGCTTGGTTGATGGCTCGATGGGCCAGATCATAGACCTGTTCCACCTCTAGGTCAGGAGGAACCCCGATCCATGACCTGATAAGCATACACAGAGCTAGAACCTACAGAGAAGGTGGATCCCAAGATCCAGTTTCCTTTACTGTTCACATAGTAGAGGCCAGGGCCTCTCTTATCCCAGCCACAGATTAGGGTGCCCATGGACAGTCCCATGCCTTTATACTGATATATCATCTTGACAAGCAGCTTGAAGGCAGCTGTTACTGAGATACATTCCTTGTTTTGAAGCTCATAGATTCAACATTGCTGAGCCAATAGGTGCTCCCAGAAGCTGCATGCTCAGCAGGTAGGGACTGGTCTCTATAACCTTCCTTACTGCCTGGGAGGCTGTATAGGTACCCACTGTGGCCTGAGAATCTGCTGCAACAGTGACTGCATGTTGAAACTTGAAGGCCAGAGTGGTGGTTCCATTATAGCATTTGTATTCTTGGCTCTTTTAGGGTACTCCAGTGGGGCGTGGCCAGGCTCAGGCCATTGCTGGGACTCCCTCCCTTTTTTTTTTCCTACCATAATGCTGCATATTCTGTGCTTTTTTTTAAAACCCAACTCAAATGTCCTTTCTTTGGTGACGCCTTTCCTTATCTCAGCTGGAATTCATTCTCCAACTTCTGATTGCACTTTATATCCTCTCATGATTCACCTCACTTTTTGCTTTGTATTATTATATGTGAATATTCTTCCTCTTACAAGCTATTTTAACAGTGTGGAATTTGAAACACTTAAAAAAATTTGTTTTTAAATGTTTTTATTTATTTTTGAGACAGAGAGAGAGCGAGAGAGAGCATGAGCAGGGGAGGGGCAGAGAGAGAGGGAGACAGAATCCAAAGCAGGCTCCAGGCTCTGAGCTGTCAGCACAGAGCCTGACGCAGGGCTTGAACTCATGGACTGTGAGATCATGACCTGAGCTGAAGTCGGGCGCTTAACTGACTGAGCCACCCAGGCACCCCAAATTTGAAACACTTTAAGTCACTCTTGAGTATCTCAGTATATTTCTTATAGCAAGTTGGATGAATTAAATAAGTTGTATTGTGGGTCAGTTTTCTCACGTGTTTAATCCAAGACTCACTTTTTATTTTTTTAGGAATTATTAAACTTATTTGGCACACAGCTAGTTAGAAAATTAAATTCCAGTTAAGTTTGCCAATAATTATAACTTTTGCGTATTTACTGAATTTTAAACAGATGATTTTTTTAAAAATTTACTACATAATCTTATTTTAATCTCCACAATAGACCTATCAACTAGATTTGGGAATTTTATTAATGTAGATTGCTGCAGTGTGGGGAGGACAGAAGAATACAATTTATTTTATTTTATTTTTTACATTTATTTAATTTTGAGAAACAGAGTGAGACACAATGTGAGCAGGGGAGGAGCAGAGAGAGAAGGAGACACAGAATCTGAAGCAGGCTCCAGGCTCTGAGCAAGCGGTCAGCACAGAGCCTGATGCGGGGCTTGAACCCATGAACTGTGAGATCATGACCTGAGCTGAAGTCAGACGCTCAACTGACTGTGCCACCCAGGCGCCCCCAGAAGAGTACAATTTAAACATAACATATAATAAGAAAATATGAGTAGTCTTTTTTGAGACACAGTTCTTGAGTTTATCAATTTGGCTGAATTTGTCTGCTAGATTTTTTGCTTCTACATTTTGATAACCCACATCTAATTTTAGTTTCTTTATGGTATCCTGCTGATTTTCTCATATAGAAGTAGGGAGAACTCATTTATTTAGTGATGTTAATAACAACTGTGCTAACAATCAAGTATGCTTTAAATTGTCATACTTGTAACATGCAATTCTGACTACATATACTGTGTCTTTTCTTTTTGATTCTTGTAATAAAAACCATAGACAGTGGAAAGCATTGTTATGACTATGCCAAAAGGGCATTAGTTTTTGCATGGAACTGACCCCTGCGAGGCTGTAACCTACAACTTTGATCTCATTAGCAGTATGTGATTACCATTCATCTAAATGGACTACATAGATGGGCCAAATACAGTTCACATTTTCATTCTTTTACCTAACTCCAGACTATATAAATGTTGAGTCTCAAACAGATAGTTAAGGGATAATTATATTTTGATGTATATTTATAAAACTCAAACCTATGAGATTGTTTCATGTAAATTTGGTAGGGCAGCAACATAAATTCTTTAAGTCCTGTTTACTTTCAGCTTCATGTAAATGGTTTGGATATCGTGTGTACCACCCAAACTCGGCACTAATGTAGTCATTAGTTTATTGCTGCTCTGTGCACACCTGCATTTTGACTGTCATGGTATTTGATATCACCAAGGGGCAAAGGAGGTCCAGTGGGAATGTTTTCTTTCTGTTTTATGTAGGTCATGGCACTTTTGCTCTCTGTACTGTTTCTGTGCCATTAGAATGGTGAACTGGTTTGCAGGATATTTAAACAATTTTAAATGAGGTACAGCATATAGTGAAGTGAAGTACACAAATCTTGGGTACAGCTCTGTGAACCCAGGTCAAGATGGAGAACATTTCCAATACCCTAGAAGGCTGCCTTATACCCTTTCCCAGTCAATGGGTAGCCCTTGAGAGGTAATTACTGTTGTGGCTTTTATCTTCATATTAGTTTTGACTTAGTTTGTTTTTGAAATTCATATAAATGGAATGCAATTATACTAACTAGCCTTTTTTGTTTAGCTTGTTTTACTGATTTTATTTCTGAGGTTCATGCATGCTGCTGCAAATTGTAGTAGTACTTTTTAATTGTTGTGTAGTTTTATTGTATAAATATACCACAATTTATCCATTCTACTGTTGGTGAACAACTGGATTGTTTCTAATTTTTGGTTCTTATGAATAGTGTTTCCATGATCATTCTTGCACACATGTTTTGGGTGTGTATGTGTATATACTTTTGTATATGTACATAGATATGCATTTTGTTTGGCATAAATGTAGAAGTGGAATTTCTGGGTTACAAAGTGGGCATAATTTTAGTTTTGCCAAATGCTGCCATATAGTTTTCCAGAAAACTTTTTTACAAATTTACACTTTAAAGCAGCAATGTAGGAAAGTGTCAGTGCTCCACATCTTTGCCTACATTTGATACTGTCAACCTTTTGAATATTTATTCTGGTGGGTGTGTCGTCATATCTCGTGTTTTAATTTGTACTTTCCCTGATGAATGATGATGTGGAGCACCTTTTCATATGCTTATTGGCCATTTGGATATCATCTTTTATGAAGTGCCATGTCATACCTGTTTCAGTTATTTATTGTTGCTTAAGCCAAAAACGGTTTATTATTATTTTTTACAACTCTATGGGTTGACTTGGAGGTTCCTTTCCTGGTTTTGTCTGAGCTGTCTTATGCAGCTGCATAGCTAGGGGTGGTCTCTTTGGGTTGGAAGGCCCAAGATGGCCTTACTCCCTTGTCTGTCAGTTGTGTTGGCTTTGGCTAGGGCACCTTGTTTTTGTTTTTTGTTTTTTCCTATGACCATAGTCTGGTAAGTAGTAGGGCTTCCTTATTTGGTAGAATAGCGTTCTAAGAGGGTAAAAGTGGAAGGTGCAAGATCTCTTAAGACCTAGTCTTGGAAGTTATATAACCTCACTTCCACTGTATTTTTTTTTGATTAATGTGAGTTATGACCAGCCCACATTGGAGGAGCAGCTATGCCACATTGCAAAGGGGCAAATATACCGGAATAGGAATAATTTGTAGCTATATTTTACCACTTTTTCACAAAGTTTTTGATTATTTTTTATTGGATTATCTTATTGATTTATAGGAGTGTTTTATATATTCTGGATACCAATCCTTTGGCAGATAGGTGTATTGTGAATATCTTCTACCTATCAGTAGTTTGGTTTTCTGTTTTTTCATAATGTCTCTTGATGTATAGAAGTTTTTAATTTTAATAAAATCCAATCTGCTAGTCTTTAATTTCATGGTAGTACTTTGGTGTCTAATTTCACTAGAGCTTTAGTAATTAATTTTAAATAATAGTGCTTCTAGGACAAGAAAAATAATTATTATTATCTATAAAGCCATTTATTTTTTTCCCACTTATTTATTAAGTTAGTAAACTATTGTAGGGTATTCATCAGGAAGTCAAGTACTTTTGAAATGTGTATTTAATGGAAAGTTGAGAGTTTGTTAGTTTCATGACTATTAACGAAAGTTAGTATGTTTGGGGTAGGTTTTTTATTTGATTACCTCATTCTGGGATGTAGACCTGGTTTAAATAGTAGATCTCAAAACAAATTTGAATCAGATATTTTCAAATTCCTTTCAACAGGCATAGAACTAGACTTATAAACAAAATCCTGTGCCTGTGGGAGCCAGGCATTAGCTATTCTTTAATTTTTAGGTAGCCTTTAAATTTTAATGTTTAGTCCTTTTTTAAAAAGTTTATTTATTTTGAGAAAGAGAGAGTGTGAGCGGGAGGGGTGTGCAGAGAGAGAGAGAGAGAGAGAATTCTAAGCAGGCTCTGCACTGTCAGCATGGATGGAGCTCAATGTGGGGCTTAAATCCATGAATCATGAGATCATGGTCTGAGTCAAAACCAAGAGTTGGACACTTAACCAGCTGAATGATCCAGGCACCCCAGTGTTTAATCCTTTTAATATAAACTTTTTCCAGGAAAAGCTATCTCACTGAAACTCTTCCTTCAGAGAGGTCTTCCCCTCCCCATTCTCCTACAGTAGATTATTTGTACCTACCTATATTACTAACTTATTCTATTTTGTCTTGTTTGTTATTAGTTATTTCTAGTTTTTCTACCCTATAATAGTGTTATTCATGTAATACTTAACAAAATTATATGAGTGCTTATCATATACACTGAGTATTGGCATCACATTGGTTAATGAGAGAGATGTGATTCCTACCTGTAGAGGATGTAGAGTCTACAAGAGATAATGTAAATAAATTTGTAGCATAGCAAGTACTGTAACAGGGAAAGTAAAGAATGTTATAAGAATGCTTAGAAGGGTTCCCTACCCTATACTTGGTGTTAAAGTGAATACTTTTTGGAGGAAGTGACATCTCAGGTAAGACCACTCACCAGTTAAGCAATAAGGTAAATGGACTGGATCATGCAGGACCATGTAAATTTTATAAAAGGAACTTGACTTCTTTCCAAGAATAATGGGAAGCCACTGAAAGAGAGTGACATCATCATTCTTGTTTTGCTTACTATTGTTGTATGAGAAATTATGTAAAACTTAGAAGTTTAAAATGACTATTTTATATTGCTCATGTTTTTGTAGGTCAGTAATTTGTTACTGGACAGTAACTGGTCTGGGTGTTCCTCATTTAAGGCTTTGTCATTTAGTTGCAGTCAGATGTCAGCTGGTGCTAAAGCCATATAAAGATGTAAGTGGGCTGGATTTCTGATCTGGCTCACTCACATGGCTGGTAGTTGATCCTGGCTGTTGATGGACCATCAGTTTTGCTACTGACCAGATTCCCTACATGTGGCCTCTTCAGCATGATGTTTTTGGGGTAGTCAGACTTTTTACATGGTGGCAGGTTTTGCTCAGAGCAAATGTCTCAAGAGAATCAAACAAAAGCTTCATGGGCTTTTCTGACCAAACTTGGAAGTTATAATAGTGTCATTTTTGCTGCATTTTATTGTTAAAAGCTAGTCATTAAAATTGAGCTGGCTTCAAGGGGAATGGACATAGACCACACCTCTTGATGGGAGAGGTGTCAAAGAGGTGTTTAAAAGATACAGACATGTTTTAAAACCACCATGTCTTTCCACTGGCTACAAATTATTTATAATTCTCTCAAATGCAAAATTTATTCCCTCCAAAGTCCTCTTCCATCTTAAAGGATTATTTGTTCTGGCATGATCTCAGGATGCTCTTATCTAAATCAACTCTATGTGCACATGAGTCTCCCAATGTGCCATCTTTCATATATGGTTTCTTTTGATATGAAGACCTGTGAACCAGAAAGATGTTATCTGTTCCCCACAGTAGTGATTTAGGGGTGGGACAACCACAGTAAACACCCGCATTCTAAAACAGGGGAAATGAGAGGTACAACATAGCAATCATGAGACCATTGCAATTTTGAAATCCAGCTGGGAAGATGTTGCCAGTTTTGTGATTAGTGTTCAGTACTTCCCATGAGAAATTGTTCTCCACTGGGGCACCTGGGTGGCTCAGTTGGTTAAGTGTCTGACTTTAGCTCAGGTCATGATCTCATGGTTCGTGGGTTCATGCCCTGCGATGGGCTCTGTGCTGACAGCTCAGAGTCTGTGTCTGTCTGTGCTGACAGCTTTAGGTTCTGTGTCTCTCTCTTCTCTCCATCCCTCCCCTGCTCGCACTGTTTCTCTCCCTTTCAAAAATAAACAAACATTAAAAAAAAAAAAAAAGAAAAAATGGTTTTCCATTGCTCTTGGTTCTGCCATTTGGGTTCTTGATGCTTGGTTTTGAATCATTCTTTCATTTCCTTAAGAAATGCTATATGTCTGCATTTGGGTAGCTTTCTTGGCCTGCTTCCTACCTATAGAAGTTTGGGTATCCAAAGGCTTCTTTTCATTTTGTACTTACTCCATCTATTTAAGTTTCAGCTGGGAATACCTTTGTTAATACAGTTCCCATAAGAGGTTTTTGCTTTTTTGGTGGATTTAAGTGGGGTTTACTCCATTAGGTAAAAGTCACAACCTCTTCAAGGCAGGCTGTCTTTATCTTGGGTTACTTGTGAGGCTGCTAAGGGACCTGGCCAATGCTACATGTTTTTGATTTTTGTTACATCACTTTTATACTAACCTTTTTTTCTGGTTGCTATTGCTGTCTACCTACCAAATTACCTAAAACAATTATTTAAAGTAACATTTTGTTTGACTCACATTTTTGTGATCGGGTAGTTGCAGTCAGATGTTGGCTATGGTCATCTGTATGGTTGTGGTCATTTGAAGGCTCAGCTGGATTAGTTGACCAAGATGACTTAAATAGCTGGCAGATGATGTTGGACAGTTGCTCAGCTGAGCAGTGCTTATATATGTTCTCTCCAATGTGGCAGTGTCAGAGTACCTGGATTTCTTATGGGACTCTAGAGCGAGTGTCTCAAAAGACTCAGAAAGAAGCTGTGTGGCTTTTTCTGACCTTGTCTCAGAAATCATACAGTGTCACCACTGCTGCACTCTCATGGTTATAAGCAACCTATTAAGGCTGACCCAGATTCAAGGGGAGAGCACATAGATCCTACTTCTCAATGGGAGGAGTTTGAAAGAATTTGCAAATATGTTTTAAAACATGTTAATTCCACGGTTACCATAATCATAGCATAAACTTATTGAATGGTGACAATGTATCAGATATTTTGATGAGTATTTTACGTGAATTCCCTTATTTACTTTTTACCACAACCTTATGATTTTTTTCTTTTTACGATTTTATAACCATTTTGTAGATAAGGAAATAGAAGTTGGAGAGGTTAAATGACTTGCTCAGGATCACACAGCTAATAAATTATAGACTCTAGAGTCACACTAAGTTCTCTGTGACCCAAGTCCACAGGCTTAAGCATTGCTAAATTGGCAAGTTACTGTAAGTAGAACAGAACTATGTTTTAGGTAGCTTGTTCCTGGAAGCAGGAAGACTGGGTAGGAAGCTATTACTACCATCGGGTGCTTATTTTATCTATTTTTATACAAGGTAAGCAATAGAAGGGATGGAAAAAAGTGGGAGAGGGAAGGTATGTATTATTAAATATTTGTAGGAAAGATACAATATTTTTAGGTCAGATAATTTTTGTGGGTATAATGATTTTCAATAACTGTTTGTTGTTGGTTAATATTACTGACCATCTTCACCCTTCTTCATTTCTCATCTACCATAATGTTCATTCAAGGAGTCACACAGATCCCTAGGTCTGCTGTATAACTAGTATATGATCTTGGTAATTTAAAGATAGAATAAAAATTGTTAGGTTTTCTTCTTTTCTCTACCAAAGGCAGATTTTTCAGCCACTTATTAGACTTGAGAAAAATCTGAGAATTACTCTTAGGAGTTGACAGACTATATCTTATAGTTTAAATCTAGCCTGTAGCTTGCTTTTTGTAAATAAAGTTATACTGGAACACAGCCATATCCATTAATTTACATATTCTCTAAGACTCTTTTTATGCCATGATGTTGCATAGCTCTAGCAGAGACTATGTGGCCCCATGATGCTTAAAATATTTACTATCTGGTGCTTTACAGAAAAAAGTTGTAGACTCTTGTTCTGTATAATGCAAAACCTGTTTAGTTCATTCTCTTGAATATGTGGGGTGCTTAGTGCAGGTCAGGGCATAGTTGTGAGACAGAATGGCCATGTATGTCATTGTATATCTTAGTAGCAGAGATCAGTGATTAAGTCAATTATTGGTGCATATCACGGGTCTAAAAAAAACAAAGGTTCAGAGGCCTCTAGAAAGTATTCCAGCAAATACGATAGAACTGTCATTTTAGGCTGAGTTCAGTTACTCGTTTTCTACTGTGGGCTGGATTTACATGAGTGTGGTTCACCTGGTTACTAATCACTAGAAGTAGTAGGTGAGAGACCCATATGTGACTCTTGCCCTTCACTAAGGCGAGAATAACTATCTGTAGGTTATTCTTTATTTACTCTATTTAAAATTTTTTATTTTAGAAAGCCTTACAGATATTTTCGTTTTGGTTTCTTTTTGGCCTCTCTCTGCTGGGTTTTAACAGTGTTACATTTAGTGCCTCATTATATCTAGGAGATACATCGGTTTACATTACTGTGCATTTGATTTAATCTCATGCCCTATTTAGGACATTGTTGTTTAAGCCGTAGGACTGACTGACCTAGATGTTTGCAAGCAGAGCACTCAGACAGAGAGAGATACCTTGAGGCACTGTGGAAGTACGCAGATCAGGTTATGCTTTGCACACTCATCTCTGGTTGTGTCCTCAGGCTTTATTTAGAGTAAATGTATATTCTTTCTAATTATTTTGTTTTTATTTGCTGCAATTTGGAAATGTGATTATGCATTTACTAACGTTATAGGAATGGTTTTCTCAGACAACCAGAATGTTTTATCTACCTGAAGTGTCAGTGAAAGTACTTCTTAAGTGTTAATGATTTACAAAAAAAGCCTGTGTGTGTATATAATTGAAAGAAATAAATAACTCTCTTAAATATATAAAGTTAATTTTATTAGCTGACCATTTGGAAATAGGTTATTGATTCACTTTTGCTATACACAGAAAAATGAAATGATAGAATGTAGTGAATCTCCTTTTGTAAAGGCAAAAACAACTCTAAGCATATATTTTGTCACGCATTTTGTGTTTTACAATAAGTAACTAACTTTACTCTTTAAAAAGTGAGCATTAGGGTCGCCTGGGTGGCTCCATTGGTAGAGCATCTGACTCTTGATTTTGTCTCAGGTATGATCTCATGGTTTGTGAGTTTGAGCCCCTGTGCTGTGTTTGAGGCTCTGTGCTGACAGTGCAGAGCCTGCTTGGGATTCTCTCTCCCCCTCTCTCTGCTCTTCCCTAGTGTGTGTGCGCATGCTCGTTCTCGCTCGCTCTCTCTCAAAATAAATAAATGAACATTTTTAAAAAGTAAGTGTTAAATAAGTACAGTGACAGTTGAGTACTTTTCCTTCTTATCACTGTTAAAAAATCTTGTTAATTGTTTTTAGTGACATTTATTGTCCTGATAAAATTGTGCTAATCTGTGACTTGTACTCTTTGTGAAAAAAATTTGTGCTACAGTGAGCCTGTGATGATGGGACTTCTGAAAAAGTGATAGTGAGAACCTTCACATGGTAGTAGGCTTACTTTCTCTATGTAAAATGAATGCATGTCCCCAAACAGGGCCTCATTTCATTTAAGAAAAGGTGGTTTAAAAAAACAGAGCTAAATATGTGAGGTGATGGATATGTAATAAATTTGACTGTAGGAATCCTTTTATCATCATGTTGTACACTTTAAATAGCTTACATTTTGTCAGTTATACTTCAATAAAACAGAAAAAAATATAAGCAAAGATGGCTTTAGACAAGAAAGAAAATAGCTATATTTTACTAGGAGCTATATGTTTTTACTATTTGAATAAGTGGGAATGAGAGTTTTTTCTACACCTTAAGCTGGTCATCTCTACCAGGCTCTGTGGTGCCCTTTGACCCTTCGCATTTGACATTCATACTTAATAGGCCTGGTGGCTCATTCTGATGATTTAGTCAGGAAATGGAAGCTGGTTGCTGTCTGAGAATAGCAGCTGATCTTTAGTTTTTGAACTGTTAATCGGCTAATCAGCCTGGTCCTTTTGGCAATATTGGCAACAAATTGGAGCTTGCTTTTTACAAGAGTGCGACTGTGTAACTGATTCTACTTTTTGGTTTCATTTTACCAGTGGTGACTTGATATTTAGGATACTTGCCTCTTATGTGAACAATTTGAATAAGAATGAAGATATATTAGTTTATCTATTGCTCTGTAACAATATTACCATAAACTTAGTCCCTTTAAACAACATGCATTTATTGTCCCACATTTTCTGTGGGCCCTCTACTGAAGGACTCACAAAGCTTGAATCAAGGTGTTTGCCAAGGCGTAGTTCTCAGCTGAGGCTTGACTGGGAAAGGAACAGTTTCTGAGTTTACTCAGGTTGTTGGCAGAATTTAGTTCGTTTTTATTGTAGGACTCACGGCTTTAGTTTCTTGCTGGCTGTCAGCCAGAGGTCGGCTTCAGCCCCTAGCACTAGCCTCCTGTAGTTCCCGGTCATGTGGCATTCTGACCATGGCCACTTGCTTCCTCAAAGCCAGCAAAGGAGAGAGTCTCCATCAAGATGGCTGCTACCTACAATAGTATGTAACATAATCATGTACTTAAGTGCAGATAATCATGTACCTTCTGTCATTTTTACCAAATTCTTTTGGGTACAAACAAGGTACAGGTCCTGCCCACACTCAAGGGGAGAGGGTCATACAAGGACGGGAATACAAGAAGTTGGGGATCATGGGGATCACCTAAAGGGTCTGTCTGCTACAGAAGGGAAAGGAAAATTGGGTTTTCTTTTCACTTACTATAAATAACTTGAGGGCAGGATTCATGTTTGATTCTTCCTGTAATTTTTCCTCTCCACTATCACCCACCTACTAGACAGTGTCTTACACTTAGTAGGGACTCATTTGGTATTTGTTGGCTTAATTACTTAACGCTATGAAACTGCTACTAAAAAAAGCTGAAACTCTTGTACTTGATCTGACAATCTGTTTGCAAATTGAAAGCCACTGTGTATAAGCCAAGACTATTAAAATGTTAATTATTGCTAGCAATGTGTGACATTTTATCATCTCTACCATCAAACAGTAATTTTTAAATTTTTTAAATTATTTATTTTTTTAAACAGTAATTTGTAATAAATACTCCTTTTCTTGGAAGAAGACATACTAGTGCTCTGGTTAAAATTGGAGAATACACGGGCTCCAGACTGGCTCAGTTGGTAGAGCATGTGACTCTTGATCTCAAGAGTCGTGAATTCTGGCCCCACATTGGGTATAAAGTTTACCTAAAAAAATTAAATAAAAAAAATGGAGAATACAGATCACCTTGTTAAATTAGTATAGCAGTGGTAGTGGCTGTCTGAGAAGATCTAGAATCTTGTTATGAGAGACTAATAGTTATATAAGGTGGCCTTCTTTTCATGGTGTTCTACTTCTTTGTCTATCAGCATATTTGCCTTCTAAATCTAAATAAACCTTTTCATTTTGTCTATGAGGAAAAATATAAGCTGCCAGATCAAAGAAGTCAGTATTGGGGCACCTGGGTGGCTCAGTCGGTTAAGCGGCCGACTTCGGCTCAGGTCATGATCTCACAGTCCGTGAGTTCGAGCCCCGTGTCGGGCTCTGTGCTGACAGCTCAGAGACTGGAGCCTGCTTCAGATTCTGTGTCTCCCTCTCTCTCTGACCCTCTCTCGTTCATGCTCTGTCTCTCTCTGTCTCAAAAATAAATAAACATTAAAAAAAAATTAAAAAAAAAAAGAAGTCAGTATTTCTAACTCTAAGCCTTGTGCTCGTAAAGAATCACATTCAGCATTGTAGAGATATTAATTACGTATATACTTAATGATCCATATTGCCCTAGAACATAGAACTAACATTTTGCATATTAGCAATTCTTTCTTGGATAGATAAGATGGAATACCTAAAATTGCTTTGATTTTAGCATTTTAGTTAGGTAGCATGAACTAACACGAGACAAGGGAAATAAAAGCCAATAATGGGAAAATATACAACAAAGACTCTAGGTTTTTGTGGAGTCAGGCAAGTCCTTAATAAATTCAGTATTAATCTAATGGTAACAGAGAAGCCAGCCAGGAATCACTGCATTCAGAGGTAGGAATAGTTCATATTGAATTAAAGACTGAGAGAGGAATGGATATTCCCAGTTAGTAAAGTGGCTATATAAGAAGTGACTACCATCAACAAAGAATAGACAGTTACCAAATGCGGGAAGATTCTTGGTTGCAACTGTAATTATGTATACACGTTTTACAAGCAGCAGTATCTTTGGGAACAGAAAAATAACAGGGAAAACTAGCTGGATTTTGGTGTATAGCTCTAGAGAATTTTTATTCTCAGCTTCTATTACCATCTGTGTTAGGCAGAATTCTAAGATGTTCCCGAAGATTCTTACTCTCTGATGTACACGTCAAGTATAATCCCCTTCTCTTGAGTCGCTTCTGTGTAATCTTCTTTGTGTGCTGGCAGAACTTGTGAATATGTGAATATGATGAATTATCACACCTGTGATCAGGTTACAAATCAGTTGACTTTAATCAAAAAGGGTATTATTATTATTTGAGAATGGAGTCAGTCTCAACCCTGCAAGAAACTAAATTCTGCCCACAACCAGTGATCCTGGAGGAGGACCCCACAGTTTAGATGAAACCATAGCCCTGACAGATACTTTGATTTCAGCCTAATGAGTTCCTGAGCAGAGCACCAAGCTAACATGGACTCCTGACCACAGAAACCATGAGATGATAAATTTATGTTGATTTAAGGCTCTAATTATATGGTAATTTGTTATGCAGCCATTTAGAAAAAGAATATGGCACCTTCTATGTGACTTAAGTTTCTAAAGGAGTACGTTCCTAAACATGCCCCATCCTTTCCCAACGTTGTGTCTATACTCAGTTATTTTCTTTCCTGGAGTGATTTCTGTTATATATCTATTCTACCCATCATTTAAGGCCCATCTCACATACCATCTCCTTGTTGACAGTTTCCTCATTTCCATAGATGAATCATTTTTTTGTCCTCTGAATCTCCAGTATACTTTGTATCTTTTTCATGTAACTTACATATTTTACTTTCATTGGAGTTACTTGTATTCATGGTTTATGCTTTTTATTTTAAATTTGCTTGTTGAATTGAAAGTGCATACATTCAAATATTCCATAAGATGAAAGAATATATAATGAAGAGTTAGTGTTCTTAGCCCAATTCACTGGTCCCTCAGGCCTCTGGTCCAGAGGCAACTTCTTTTCAGTTTTAAGTGTATCCTCTATAAAGGTTCTATACATAGGCAAGCATATATGTTTACATGCTCTTCCTCCTTTATATATACATTCTTTTCTCCCATTGTGAGATATATGAAGAATCCATGACCTTTCCTTCTTGTATTAATCTCCTGAGGCAACTAAGTATTTAAGACTTACTGAATTTATTCTTTCCCACCAAACCTTTCATTGATGTTACCTATATTAATTCTAATTTCATTTTGACAGACTCTTTGATTAAAATGCTTTTGTTAGTAGGGTCCAAAACCTTTCTGAACATTTCATTGTTTAGGTTGAATGCCATATATCACAAAATGCCAAAGGCTTATAACTGTAAAACATATTTACTGGATTAGAATCACATGGACAAATATTTCTGAATTGGATATTAATATTAGCAGGTGCATCCTTTCTATCCTCTCTGATAATCCCTTTGCTACTCTCTTGGCAGAGTGTGTGAAGTGTCTTAATGGGGATGGGTTTGGGAATACTGCAATAGAATAAAGGGTTTTCAATTTGTATATGAATTTCAGTTCTTTGAACTGAACTTGAGATATTATATTTATTACTTGTTCTCAGGATGCTGTTGGGAAAGTGAAGCTGCTAACATTTCCTGAAATTCTATAAAATGAAAACATAGACTACCTAACCTTTGTGATCTGTGTGCATGATTCTGGGGCCTTGTATTTTGTTAAAGCTTTTAATAACTTGTTTACCTCTCAGCATCTAGTTGTTTCAGTTGCCTTATTAAAAGTATTGACTACTTCCAAGCTTGCTTTTTTTCTCTTACCCATTCTCAGAGTATCTGATTCTCTTTCCTTTTGGTGAAATTAGAATGAATGAGAAAGAAGTGATCCCGAGAGTGCACAAACCCTTCGTGACTAAGTTCTTATCAAGTTTCTTTCTTTATTTATTTTTGACATTTACTTATTTTTGAGACAGAGAGAGACAGAGCATGAATGGGGGAGGGGCAGAGAGAGAGGGAGACACAGAATCCGAAACAGGCTCCAGGCTCTGAGCGGTCAGCACAGAGCCCAACGCGGGGCTCGAACTCGCATACCGCAAGATGGTGACCTGAGCTGAAGTCGGACGCTTAACCGACTGAGCCACCCAGGCGCCCCTCAAGTTTATTTTTGAAGTGCATATGTGTGTTTGCTTCTTTCTCTTTCATGTTCTCTTTAGTCACAGTTGTGCTGCTTAGCACATCATTCAGGAAAATATATAGGGATTGAGATTAGAGAAATCAGCCGTTAAAACCATTGTTACCAACTTTATAAAATAGCAGATGGTTACAGACCTTGAATTCAGTTGAATTGAGTACTGAAGGTTGTGTGTTTATTTGAATTTTAGTTATCCAAGCCACCATCTTTCCTATTGCATAAGATGACATTGATCTTGTTGAGGAGGAAATTCAGGGCCAGTTTATTTTTGATATGACCTGTGTATTAATAACCACTTCATAATTAAATGCTTTTTCTGTAACAGGGATTCTATGTTATATAAGAAGATAGTAGATTTCAGCTTTTATCCGACTCGCTAAAAGCACACTGAATTTAAAACTTTAAGTACTGAGAAGATATTGATGTCTTCATTTTGTAAATATGTATATTTTTCTGGAAAGATTCAGAGATTATGGAATTTTTATAGTATTTTTTGTTATGGTATTTTTATATAGCATTTTTAATGGGATCTCATAGTATTCTTCAGGGAACATAGAGCTCATCATGGTTTCTAATTGTGCTTTCTGATTTGGTAAGTTCCTTATAAATACAAGCAAAGAGAGTTTCGTTTTGAGTAAATTTTGCATTTAAGAGCCTCAATGTTAATGATGTTTTTAGGGCAAATACTGAATATATTTAATGTTTTGAAAAATATCAATTTGTGGAAAACAGATTGTGTAAAATACTTGAAGTTAGTTTGGTTGTGTTTAATTCAATTATATAAATTTCCATAATGATTTGCACACAGGGATTTACTGTGTCTTCTCTGGTTGCAGTTGCCTGGAACCTAATTCAAACCAGTTTAGAACAAAAGGGAATTTATTGACTGCTGTAACTGAGACAGAGGCAGGGTAAGGCTAAGCTTCAGGAGTGAATGGGACAGGGGAATTGGGTATCATCAGTGGGGCTCTTTTTCTCAGCTTTTGCATTTACTTCGGTGTGTTTGCTTCATGCTCTTAAAATTCTGCATTCTAGTTCTAATCTAATGCTGATTCCTGCACATGGCTGCTAGCAGACAAGGACTTCAATCAACTCTCTTCAGTTTCTAAAAAAAAAAAATATATCTACTATACATGTAAGGCTTCTGATTGGCCCAGCTTTGATCAGATGTTCCTCCTCCGCACCAGCCAAACAACTGTGGCCTGGAGAGTTGGCAGTCTTTTCAAGAAGATGCCAGCTCATATTCTAACTACATAATTACAGAGATGGGGTAGGAATATTTTTCAGAAGGTAGTGGGATGGCAAGGATGGAGAAGAGGAAAAGAGGAGTTAATACCTTTCAAATGTAGTAGCTGCTTAGGGGAAGGCTTTCACGGGGAAGTGGGCAATAGGGAGATCACTGAAGGTGTTCTACAGAGAAATAGAACCAACACGCACACACACGCGCGCACACACACACACACACACACACACACAGAGAAAGAGAGAGAGAGAGAGAGAGAGATGGATTGATTTGTAATAAGGAATTATTTTATCATTATGGTGTCTGACAAGTTCCAAGATCTGCAGGGTGAGTTTGAAGTAGTTTACCTTTTTCTCAATGGGCTGATTAGCCTGTCCCTTCAGGATACTCTTGACAAAGCTTAACATTGAACCATTGGACACAAGAGAAATATTTATAGGGTGCAGCTCCAGTATGACAACACAGGACAAAGAAGGGTGGATTCAGAGCTAATAGACAATAAATTGATAACTAGCACACTCCAGAACCAATAGTTATTTCGGTTTTTTGGCTTGGGATTCCTAGCCCATGTGTGAAAACCTTTTTGTTTTTCCCAGGACCCAGGCTGAGGCAAGGGTTTTTTTGTTTTTTGTTTTGTTTTTGTCTTTTCCCCATATTCTGGTGTGGCAGTGATACCCAAGCAGGTAACCCTTTGAAGGTATCAGCTTTCTGCAGAGATTTGGTTCTTATCTAGTCAAAAGCTGTAAAAACCTAGGCCCACTGGTTACCTAACTGGAAAACCTCCCCAAGGTAACCATAGGTAAGCTCTCAAGTTCATTACTCTGGTTACCAATTGCATCTTTGTTCTTGACCCCTAGGGATTTCAGCTACACTCTTGTGAGCTCCTGGCTCCTAGTTTTATATTCATATAGGGTTTTATTTATTTTCTTTGTCACATTTCTGTTTCAGTGTAAGCCTTTCTCCAGCTACCCTCCTACCTTTTGTCATGACCATCAATGGTATTTATTCTAGGTGCTGAGGATACAACTTACTAATAAAACAGGCAAATCACATCTTCTCATGGAGCTCACCTTTTTAAATGGCAATCATGCTATGAAGAAAAGTGAGCAAGGATAAATACATTAAGGTAATGGGGATGCTGTTTCATAGAAAGAGGCCAGGTTAGTCCTTGCTGATATGGCATTTGATAGGGTAATATCAAAGATTTCAGTATTAATGATACATTTGTGTAATGAACAGCTCATCTTGGTGTCCTAAGCAATGTTAACTCATAAGCTGAGCTGAGAAACTGGATATTGCTGCAGTACCTCAAATATTAATGTAAGTGTAAAAAAGATAATAGGAAAATATCCTTAGAATATTTCCTTGAGTACTGTCAGCCTTTAATATTTCCCATTATAAATGCTGCCTTTGTGAATAATAAATGAATCTATAAGATAATGCACCAAGCAGTGCTTCTGACATGCCTTATAAACACATCATTTCCCCCTAAAGTCTCTGGCTTCTCCTTTCTTTGTGAATGGCCCACCACTATCTTTCTTATTGTTTATGCCATTTGATTGCTTTTCCTTCATTCAGCATGCACTTAAGTACCTGCTTGTGTTAGGCACTAAGAGTTAAGGCAGGAACTAGTATGAGGTAAGTGAGGTATTTGCCTGGTGTGTGAAATTTAAGAGAGCGCCAAAAAACTCTGTGATCAAGACAAATAATATTAAAAAAAATCAAAATGTATGTGGAAAAAAATCCATGATGAACAAAGTATCAAACTTTAAAAAAAGGAGATTCAACCTTACATTGGCATGAACCCAGAAGTGAGTTCCTTACTTTTCTCACCTTTCTCACAGTTCTGGCCCTGCTGACAGTATAAAGAGAATAAACTATAATCTCTGCCCATAGTTAACTCACCAGTATGAGGAGAGAGATGTGTGAATAAATAAGTATGGAAATAAAATTCCACTAAGGTAGATATAAAATAGGGGTTCAAACTAGAAAACATTTCTGCTAGGGGGATATAAGAATTATAAGAGAACCCAAGTCATCCTAGACGTCTTTCTGTCTTACTTTTAGAAAGTTTTGGTCTCCTTTCAAAATCCCTTCTGAATATGTCATTTCTTCTTGTCTATCTCTGTCACAAATGCTACTTCCTTAGCTCTTTTCTCTCCTGGATTATTCCTAACTGGCTTACTGCCAGAAAGTCTTTTTTAAAACACAGATCCGATCATGACCTTCTTCTATTTAAAAATCCTTTAATGACTACCAGTCACCTTCATTATAAAAGCTTGGCATCCATAGTGTTTAATGATCTACCTCTGCCTTTATCTTGGCTTTCTCCTATGGGTTTAGACTTACCAAACTTGATGTGGTCCTCCAAATGGCTTTGCATATGCCATCTCCTCTTCTTGGAATGTTCTTACTTCTCTTCTTTTCCCAGTTAACTTCTATTCATACATTAACACTCAGAACAGATACTACATTCCTATTTTACATATCTATGTTTTTGGTGCCTAACACATACAGGTATTTGATATTTGTAAAATAGTTAGATCAGCCTTGGTGAGAGAGGGCGAATGCTTTTGTGCCAGTGCGTATCCTCTATCCCTGCCACCTTGGCTATTCTCTTCACATGTCTACTGTGTTAACCTTGAAGTAGCCAAGGATAAAGGCTGACAGACATTCATTGGATGAGTCATCTTTGCTTCATCTACTATAGGTGCTTTGTTGGGTATTTACACTTTGTGTCCACTCTTACAGAATCATCTACTCAACTCTTTTTTTTAATTAGTTCTTTTTTTAAAGTTTATTTAAAAAATCTTTTTTTTAGTAATCTCTACCCCAACGTGGGGCTTGAACTCACAACTCCGAGATCAAGAGTCACATACATGCTTCTCTGACTGAGCCAGCCAGGCACCCCTACGTGACTCTTTTTTAGACCTCCTTGTGTCTGATCGTTTATCGTTGCTCCTTCTAGGCCCTTGATCAGTTAGCAGAACCATTAGTCACTGCCCAAGAGTTCATATATATCCTTACCAAACCCCTTCTTTCTTATGTAAACTTTGTTGAAGCTCTGCTTGATGGTAGTATTTCCTTTCACCTCTGTCCTTTAGAACAGTGCAACCCAAACTGGCCATGCAGAGGACCTTTTTGTTTTGCTTTTAGTCATCATGCGTTATCCTTTTGTAAAATATATAGTCACATACTTGGTTATTGCATTAATGTCACATTGCTATAAATATTTTCAAATGTGTATTCTCACTTTTTATATTTATTTTTATATTTTGTTGTAGAACCATAAAAAACAGTTTGTGAACTGGCTTTTGTTTGTGGACTACATTTTGAGTAACACTACAGTAGTTCACTCATGCATGGGGCTATATAGTTTGATAGCAATTTTTATTTTGCACCAACATATTGAGCTGATCCATCCATGAGCTGTATGGTTTTTGCAGGAGCCACTCTTTGAGAGTTGTATAAATCTTTTTTTATTCACCTGGGTATAATGTTTTTCTGATTTATTATCTGGAACAGGGAGAAGGGGTGAAATCAGGGGCTTCCTTTGTCCATTTCTATCATAATGGCTCTTATTTCACAGGTCAGAGAATCAATATTTGGGTTTTGGCTGTTATTAAATGAATCCATCCCAATTATGTACTCAGGAACCAGGAACGTGACTAGATGGTGGGCCTGCAGACCCACTTGGCCAATTTGTGAGATGGACTTGGTCCAGGACTCCATTTATTATCTAGCTTCCATATGCTCCCATTCTCATCAGGAGGCCATAAAGGTATTTCAGGTACCGTGGAATCAGTGTCATCTTAGACCCTATATCCAATAGTCCCTGGAAGGGTTAGGTATTACTTTTCACCAGTGTAGAATTGCTCTCGTAAATGGTAACACATTCCCCTGGAAAATGATTGGAGAAATATTTTCCCAAGAAGACCCTGCCTCCCTTTATATTGATGGGCTCTAGGTTTCTGGACTGGCTTAGATCTGCAGACTGCTCATCAATCTTCTGTTCTTTAGTTTTTGGCATTTTGTAGCCATATAAATCAATAAATATCCTCATTTGCTGCTTTTTATGGGTTATGTCTCCCCCCATTCATATGTTGAAGTACTAAACCCCAATGTTTTATATTGTGACCTTACCTGGAAATAAGTTGCAGATACAGTTAGTTAAGATGAGGGCATAGTGGAGTAGGTTGGGCCCCTAATCTAGTACGACAGGTATTCTTATAAAAAGGACATGGAACACACACACACACACACACACACACACACACACACACACACACACACACACAGAATGCCATATGAAGATGAAGACAGAGATCAGAGTGCCGCTTTTACAAGCCAAAGTATACCAGCGATTTCCAGAAACCTCCAGAAGATAGGAGAGAGGCATAGAACGGCTTCTCACAGCCTTCAGAAGACATCAGCCTGTTGACACCTTGATCTTGGATTTGTAGTGTCTAGAACTGTGAGAAAATAAACTTATGCTGTTTAAGCCACTCAGTCTGTGGTACATTGTTATGTCAGCCCTAGAAAACTAATACACTACCTATCTCTTTTGCTTCTACAAAGACACATGGATAATTATTTGTTAGCCATAGTCACAGATCTTTGCAGGTCAAGGTTTTCTGGTTGTTGCTGTGACCTTATTGCCTTTTATGGCAGTCACATTCACCTTGCTTTTAAAGGTTAATTGCTACTTCTAGTGCCTGCTATTTTGGAATACTGTCAGTGTTTTGGGACCTACTTAGGGTTTCCTTGCTAGAAGTTACATTCTGATTCACAGGAGAGTCCCTCCATATTTTAATACACTTTCCTCTCTTTACTATTCTTACTTCTGCCTCAGCCTACCACCCTCTAGATCTACTTCCTTATGTGTGCCCCCCAATTGTTGATGATACATGTCAGTTAGGCTCAGCAGGGTTTTTTTGGTGAATAAGCTATTTCTTCTCATGACTGGGACTGTGCTTCACAACTGGAGTGGTTATGAGTAGGACCTGACCCTAGTTATTGGTCTAGAGGAAATCAGGGGAAGCAGGGCAGATCTTGAGGAGGATATGTCTCAGGTATGGCCTTTGCTAAGTCTCTAGGTAACTAGAGGCTGCTTTCCTTTATGAAAAGGAAGGGAGTGGATCCTTCCAGTCCAGAGGGTCAGCAGAATCTGAGAGCTCATGTTCTCATGTCTACCTATCCAGATATCACCATCTCATGCTTCACTATCCTATTCTGTCCCTATCAGAGCTCTGTTTACAGCGTGGGAGACCTGCTGGGGCTGTGTATTCAGTCTTCTCTTTTGCTCAGCTACTTAGTCAAGTCATAGACCTGATTTTCATTATAGTCTGCTCTCTGGGTATAGGAGATAAAGTTCACTTAAATGCTGATGTGATGTTTTCCTTGTTTTTACCACATGCCATGAATTGATAGATGGCTTACCCAAGCCTGCCAGTCCCATTCTTCAGAGCTTCTAGGGCAGTTAACTCCAGAGTCTTTATACTTACGATTGACCCATATCTTTCAAGTGTTAGAGCTATTACTGTATAAGCACCTTACTCCTGTACCACATTCCAGCCCACTGCAGGTAAAGGTTGTAGTTTTTGTATTGCTATAATATGTTATGAGTTATCTCCACTCATTTATCATTAGAAATTGGATCTTTGCTCCCCACTGACCAGAAAGTGTTACAATTCCAGAGTCCCATTCTTAGGGTCTGCTTTCTAGCACCACTTCTGTTACCAGGAAACAGTCTTAATTAGGGTTTTCTCCAAAAGCAGACCTTGAGGGGCGCCTGGGTGGCGCAGTCGGTTAAGCGTCCGACTTCAGCCAGGTCATGATCTCGCGGTCCGTGAGTTCGAGCCCCGCGTCAGGCTCTGGGCTGATGGCTCGGAGCCTGGAGCCTGTTTCCGATTCTGTGTCTCCCTCTCTCTCTGCCCCTCCCCCGTTCATGCTCTGTCTCTCTCTGTCCCAAAAATAAATAAAAAACGTTGAAAAAAAAAAAAAAAAAAGCAGACCTTGAGATAAGAATTTAAGCACAGGTAGTACATTTGCAAGGTGATCCCAGGAAGCATAGGGAGGAAGTGGGGAAAGAGCTGTGGGTCCTGTAGGTAGGAAGCTGTCAGCATGAGTGTGACTCTCCATAGCAGTGGCAAGAGAACTCACGGTCAAGGGGATATGGAGTGGTCATTAACAAGGTCTCCTACATGGCCTAATAAGGTTACTATGAAGAGCACAGATGAAAAGCAAGTGTACAGAAGCTAGCACACAATAAGTACTCAATAAATTTAGCTATGATTTTTATTGGTGGTTAATCATAATATAAATAGTTTTTATTTGTTTGCTTTGCTTTAGTAGTATGAAGGATTTGTTTCAGGATACCTTTAATTAGTGAATTTTCCTAATGCATTTGAAATATTACTTGATTTGTAAAAATTTCCAAACTTTCCAACTTTCCAAATTACATCTGTTTTGTTGAGTCAGGTACTCTTATCGCCCTGACTTATGATTGAATTATAACAATGAGATGATGACTGGCCTTTATTTAGTCTTGACGACCTAAGTCCAGCATTGAGGTCCTGCAGTGGAGTTATTTTGAGGCCAATCTCTTCATACCACCTTTTGTAATCTGTCTTCTTGTTAATTTGATGAAAGAAATCGAAAATTAGTGTTCTCTATTTCAAAGGAAACTGTATTATTTATGGTTCTCTTAGGCCTCAGGAAGATCTTACTTAGGTGCAAATGGTAATTATAATTCTTCCTCAGAGGAAATGTCCGTTGTACTAATGAAATAATGATTTAAAAAATTTTTAATGTTTATTTATTTTTGACAGAGAGAGAGAGAGAGAGACAGAACATGAGCGGGGGAGGGGCAGAGAGAGAGGGAGACACAGAATCCGAAGCAGGCTCCAGGCTCTGAGCTGTCAGCACAGAGCCTGACGCGGGGCTCGAACTCACAGACTGCGAGATCATGACCTGAGCTGAAGTCAGATGCTCAGGCTGAGCCACACAGGCGCCCCAAAATTTAGAACACAAAATTTGATGTTTTCTGTTTTCAAATTGTTCTGTTTCTATTTCTGTTTGATTTCATCATTTTATTATCTGCTAAATTGAAGAAATGAAATTAATTTTTCAGGCACCTGGGTGGCCCAGTTGGTTAAGCATCCAACTCTTGATTTTGGCTCAGATTATGAACTCAGGGTCGTGAGATTGAGCCCTTTGTTGGGCTATGTGCTGAGTGTGGAGCCTGCTTAAGATTCTCTCTCCTTCTCCTTTTGCCCCTCCTCCCTCTCTCTCTCAAAGGAAAAAAAAAAGAAATTTTTCAAAGGAACCTTATAAATCAAAATATCAATTGATAATTTTATGATTGAAACTTTTTAGAGAGAGAGGCAATTTAGAGAAGAGATGAGAAAGTGAGTATGGTAGGAGGAGAATGCTTATAGAGAGTTATACAAAAAATAAGGGTCACAAAATAAGAAAATACTTAAAAATTTTTTTTTCCGGGTATTATCATTTCCAACACTTCAGTTGGATAATATATGTAGTTGGAGAATGACGGTAGCCAGCAAGTTGCTGGAACAATTAATAAAGTGGTTATTTGGTGTCATGAAGAGGACAATAAATTGAACTATAGAAGACAGCAAAGGTTAATCACAGACAAATCATGCAAAACTAATTTAATTTCTTTTCCATATTTAGGCATGCTCAATGAGTAAACAACATCTAATAAGCTTAGTGTATATAGAATGCTTAATACTCTTCCTTTATGGACATATTATATATAGTGCCATATGACATTTCATGAATAGAGAAAGATTAATTATAGAAGTGATATAATATATAGAAATAATGGATTAAAATAGAAATAATGGTGGTAGAAAATTTGAATATACAGATAGCTTTAATTAACATTCAAAATAAAATTTGAATTGTCATTTATATGTTTATTTTAATATTTATTTATTTATTTATTTATTTATTTATTTTTGAGAGAGAGAGACAGCGTGTAAGCAGGGTAGGGGCAGAGAGAGAAGGAGACAGAGAACCCAAGCAGGCTATGTGCTGTCAGCACAGAGCCAGACACAGGGCTCAAACTCATGAACTGTGCAATCATGACCTGGGCCGAAATCAAGTGTCACACGCTTAATGGACTGAGCCACCCAGACACCCCCATAATTTATATATTTAAATTGATTTCCCCAGCTTATGCAAGTCATTATATTAATATATTACTGTTAATATCTTAGGTGTGATAATGGCATTATCATTATGCTTGTAAGAAGATAACCTTACCTTTTAGATCTATATTCTGAAATATTTCCAGATGTCATGATACCGTATTATAAGAAGGGATTTCCTTCAAAGTGGAAGGGTATATAGATGAAACAAAATTGACTATAAGTTGATTTTTGAAGGTGGTGTTGGGTACCTTATTATACTATTTTTTCTTTTTTGAAGATGTTTAAATTTTTTCAGAATAAAAAATTAAATCATGTGACATAACAAGTAGTATCAAACTTCATAAATAGATGTCAATTATACTTTAATTTTCCAGTTAATACTTTAACAACCTAGGAACAATAATAAGTTGTAAAACTATAGGGCAGAAAATAAAGAAACCACTTTTTTGGGCAATGTTGTTGTAGGCAGAAGACTCAGAATTTTAAGTAAGAATTTCATGAACTAAATGGATTTTTAAGCCAGTAGTACCTTGAAAATTTTCTGTCCTAGTTTCTGTATTTGCAGATGAGAGGACTGGAATTTGGCCTGGTTAATTGGAATCATGATCAGTCTGGAAGTCTGGGTCTCAGCTTTTGGTTCTGATTTTTTCCCCTCCATCAGATGCCTGTCTACAAAAGCAGTTAAGATTCTTTTAGCTCTGAGGCTCAGTTGCTTATTCACGGGGCTAGTTGAAGTGGCAGCAGAGCATAGTGATCAATGCTCAAATCACAGCTCGGCCACTTTACTGGCTGTGAAAGCTGGTAAGATTTATTTCATCACTGTAAGTCTCAGTTTTCTCCTATGTAAACTGGGGACTACTGTGAGGGCTGAAAGAAAAAAAATGTATGTTATAAAGCAGAATCAGACCTATAAATACAGAGGACAAACTGATGGTTGTCAGAGAGCAGAAAGTGGGGGGATGGACATATTGGTGAAGGCGAGTGGAAAATCTAGGCTTCCAGTTATGGAATGAATAAGTCACGGGAATAAAAGACTCAGAATAGGGAATACAGTCAATGATAGTATAATAGGGTTGTATGGTGACAGATTGTAGCTACCCTTGTGATGAACATAGCAGAATGTATAGAAATGTTGAATCACTGTGTTGTACACCTGAAACAAATGTAACATTGTGTGTCAACTATAATAAAAAAAAGAGAAATAATGTGTGTATAGAATGTATAGAATATAGAATCTACATTTTAGAGAATTTGTAAGGATTAAATGAGATTATATATTTTTAGAAAATAGCTGGCACTACTATGCACCCAATCAATTCTTGATATTATCGTTGTTAATATATCTTCATTCTATCAAGGAAGTGAGAAATTTTGAATTTTAAAATTTCAGTGGATAAAAATTATGGGCTGATAATTGAGAACTCAGAATGTGTGTGTGTCTGCGTGTGTGTGTGTGTGTGTAGGCTAGCATATTAGATACCATTTTCTAAGCAGCTTTTTTTTTCCTGGAGGTATAATTCTCATACCTTAAAGTTCACCCATTTAAAGTGCATAGTTCATTGGTTTTTAACATATTCACAGAGTTGTGAAATGATCATTACAGTCTAATTCTAGATATTTTCATCACCTCCAAAAGAAACTCTTGTATATAGTAGCAGTCATTCCTCATTCCTCCCATCCATGTAGTCCTAGACAGCCACTAATCTACTTTTTGCCTGTAGATTTGCCTATTCTAGACATTTCATATAAATGGAATCATACAATTTGTGGTCTTTTATGACAGTTGTCTTTCACTTAGCATATGTTTTCAGAGTTCATTCACATTGTCGCACGTATCAGTACTTCATTCCTTTTTGTTTCCAAATCTTATTACACTGTATGAATTTTTTTTTTTTTTTTACAAATTATAGAGTATTTTACGCTTTCTTATATCTCTGTGTTTGGGATAGAAGATGACTACTTTCAGCTTTATTCTAGTTGGATGGCAGAAGTCTATAATTTTCTCAGGGATTATAATTGTAGTCTGCATCATCTACCAGGAAAAACAGTCACTATGTACATGTACCTAACATTATCCAGTTGTAATTTAGGATGAGAACCATAGAGGCAGGAGAAAAGAGGAAAAGAGAGGGAGTTAAGACATGGTAAGAAAGAAAAAGGGGAGGTAAAGGGAGTAGTTCACCAGAGACTGTATGATTGTGCATTAGGGATGCTTTAGGAAATTCCTGCAGTGGGGAAGAGCTTAACATTGGCTCCTTAACACCTTGAAAAATTGGAAAATTTATTGAGGCTTACCTTAATTAATTTGATAGTGATTACTACATTTTTTTGAGCATTAGCACAGATTGTTTTTCTTAACCAAGTAGATAAATAAAATAAAATTCTCAGGAGTTTATTAGTTTTATATTGAATGACAGCACTTTCACTTCTATACCTTCACAAATATGTCCCTTTGAAAATGGTCTGGGAAGTGTAATAGTGATATTCTGGTTTCAGCTCTCAGGGTTATAAAAATGTATTTTTTTAATGTTTATTTATGAGACAGAGAGAGATAGAGAGCGTGAGTGCGGGAGGAGCAGAGAGAGGGAGACACAGAATCTAAAGCAGGCTCCAGACTTTGAACTGTCAGCACAGAGCCTGAAGCGGGGCTTGAACTCATGAACTGTGAGATTATGACCTGAGCTGAAGTCAGACGCTTAAACTACTGTCAGCTCTCAGGGTTATAATCCTACTCCTGTTTGCTATATTCCTACCTAGGATATTAAGATAATCAGTACCAGCAGGCCCTTGTTAACTTGAACTTTAAAAGAACTGTAGCTTAAAAAATTTTTTTTTAATTTTCATTTTTTAAGATTTTATTTATTTTTATTTTTTGAGAAAGAAAATGTACAAGTGGGGGAGGGGCAGAGTGAGAGACTCTTAAGCAGTCTCTACATTTAGCATGGAGCCCAATATGGGGCTTGATCCCATGACTCTGGGATCATGACCTGAGTTGAAATCAAGAGTCAGACACATAACCAGTTGAGCCACCTAGGCACCCTAAGAACTATAACTTTATTTAAACACACTACTGCATGGCCTCTTAAGTAATTTTAGCACTAAAATTTTGTGATTTTGTATATTACTTTACTTGTTACTCTTTTGAGTGAGTTTCAAGGCTAATACCATGTTAACTAAACAAGGTTTATATCAGAATAGTCATGTTGTCAGTATTTTTTTTAAAAGAATTTCTATAGAGAAAAGAAAAATGATTGCCAGGTGGCATCAAAAACAAAAGAGAATGTTTCACCTGCCATCTTGTTAAAACTAAAGTCAGATATAAAAGAAGAGAGTCAAAACAAGACAGGAAAACAGCAAAGACCATTTTATTTATTTATTATTTAAAGATAACCATTTAAAAATTTTCTTAATCTTAATTTTTAGTTATTTATTTAATTTTTAAATTTTAATTCCAATATAGTTAACATATAGTGTTATATTAGAATCAGCTATCAAATATAATGATTCAGCAATTCTATACAATACTCAGTGTTCATCATGATATGTGTACTCTTTTTTTTACATCTTTTTAAAAAAATATTTTTTTTGATGTTTACTTATTTTTGAGAGAGAGAGAGAGAGAGAGAGAGAGAATTAATGAGCACGGGAAGGGCAGAGAGAGAAGGAGACACAGAATCTGAAGTAGGCTCCAGGCTCTGAGCTATCTATAGCACAGAGCCAGACTCGGGGCTCGAACCCACAAACCATGAGATCATGACCTGAGCTGAAGTTGGATGCTTAACCGACTGAGCCACCCAGGCGCCCCTTTTTTTTTTTTTTTTACATCTTAACAAATGGTGCTCTTTATAGTAATAGTATCATCTGTAACATACTAATATACGGTTGACCCTTGAATAACACAGGTTTGAACTGTGTGGGTCCACTTATGCACCTATTTTAAAGTGCTGTAAATGTATTTTCTCTTTCTTATAATTTTTATTTTTTAATAATTTTTAATTCCAGTATAGTGAATATACAGTGTCATACTAGTTTCAGGTGTACAATACAGTGATTCAGCAGTTCCATCCACTACTCAGGGCTCATCATGATAAATGTAGTCCCAATCCCCTTCACCTATTTCACCCATCCCCCTACCCACTCTCCTTTTGGTAACCATCACTTTGTTCTTTATAATTGGAGTCTGTTTTTTAATTTGTCTCCTTTCTTCTTCGTTCATTTGTTTTATTTCTTAAATTCCACATATGAGTGAAATCAAGCCATATTTGTCTTTATTATGACTGACTTCACCCCCTCTATATCCATCCATGTAGTTGCAAATGGCAAGATTTCATTCTCTTTTTATGGCTGAGTAGTATACCTCTGTGTGTGTGTGTGTGTGTGTGTGTGTGTGTGTGTGTGTGTACCACATCTTCTTTATTCATTCATCCATCAGTGGACACTTGAGTTGCTTCCATAATTTTACTATTGTAAATAATGCTGCAGTAAACATAGGAGTGCATATATCTTTTGTATTCTTTGTAGTGGAACTACTGGACCACATGGTAATTCCGTTTTTAATTTTTCGAGGAACCCCCATACTGTTTTCAACAGTGGCTACACTAGTTTGCATTCCCACCAACAGTGCACGAGGATTTCTTTTTCTCTGCATCCTTGCCAACACTTATTGTTTCTTGTGTTGTTGATTTTAGACATTCTGACAGGTGTGAGGTGTTATCTCATTGTGGTTTTGGTTTGCATTTCCCTGATGATGAGTGATATTGAGTATCTTTTCATGTGTCTGTTGGCTATCTGGATGTCTTCTTTGGAGAAATGTCTGTTCATGTCTTCTCATTTTTTAAAAAAGTTTATTTATTTGTGGAGGGGGGAGGGGCATAGGGAGAGAGAGAATCCGAAGCAAGCTCTAGGTTCTGAGCTGTCAGCACAGAGCCCTATGCTGGGATTGAGCCATGAGATCATGACCTGAGCCAAAGTCAGATGCTTAACCGACTGAGCCACTCAGGTGCCCTGCAAATAGTTTATTTTTGCTTTTGTTTCCCTTGCTTCAGGAGACATATCTAGAAGGATGTTGCTATGGCTGATGTCAGAGAAATTACTGCCTGTGTTCTCTTCCAGGATTTTTATGGCTTCAGGTCTCACATTTAGGTCTTTAGTCCATTTTGAGTTTATTTTTGTGTAAAGTGTAAGAAATTGGTCCAGTTTCATTCTTTTGTATGTAGGTGGCCAGTTTTCCCAACATCATTTGTTGAAGAGATTGTCTTTTTTCCCATTGCCTCCTTTGTCAAAGATTATTTGGCCATACAATTATGGGTCTTTTTCTGAGCTCTCTCTTCTGTTCCGTTGATCTTTGTGTCTGTTTTGGTTTTATTTTGTTTTGTTTTTGGAGAGAGATAGAGAGCACACATGCATGATTTGGGGAGGGGGAGGGAGAGAGGGAGGGAGGGAGGGAGAGAGAGAGAGAGAGAGAGAGAGAGAGAGAGAATGAATCTTAAGCAGGCTCCCTGTTCAAGTGTGGGGCTCAATCCTGTGATGGTAGGATCATGATCTAAGCTGAAATCAAGAGTCTCATGCTCAACTGAATGAGCTACCCAGGTGCCCTGTGTCTGTTTTTGTGCCAGAACTATACAGTTTTAATGACTACAGTTTGTAGTATATAATGAAATCTGGGATTGTGATAACCCCAGTTTTGTTCTTTTTTAAGATTGCTTTGGCTATTTGGGATCTTTTGTGGTTACACACAGGTTTTAAGATTACTTGCTCAAAGTACACCATTTTAAATGCTATACTTTCCATTCAGCTTATCCTGGGAAGAGAAAAGTGTCCTTCCCTGCTGATGGTTAGGAGGATATACCAAGTGTTACTTACAAAGAACATGTTACACCGATTTTCAGTGAAGCAACTGGAACAGTAAATGACAAAATTTAGATAACATAAATGGTCCAGTATTGCTTGATTTTGTAATTGTTGAAAATTCTATCTATGACAGCTGTCATTGGTCTTACCACACCTTCAGATGTTCCTCAATCCATGCTTTTGACATTAGCAGCCACTAAGAATAAGCATGGCAGATTTAGAGAACTTTAAGTACTTCTGATTGCTGTTGTACAGGCAGCATGAAGCTGGGGAAGCAGCCTGTGCTGTTTACCACAAGGGCTTTGGAGAGGGGAATAGCAGCCTGGGGAGGTGGGAACAGCAGTAAGCCTAGGAGAAGTTTAATCCCAGAGGAAATTAAACACTGAACTGATGGTGCTTAAAAAAAAACTTTCAGTGACATGTTCAAATGCTCATTATTTAGCGTAGCATAGAAGGCCCACCATAATTGCCATCCCTGTAAACCTTTTGTTATAGCATTATTATAATATTTTTTGTTCTGTAAACATGGCTTGCATTTTCTTGCTTTTATGCCTGTTCTTATGCTATATCTTTGCCTGCATACTTGATTATATCCCTCAGTCTGTATTTGTAAGCTCTGCCTTTTAGCAATATTAGCCTCCTTCCCTGTGCACCTCATGGATATCTTTATTATAATACAGCATATGCTCTTATGGTTATTGTTTATACATTTACTTTCCTGAAGGGCAGAGCCTATGTTTTATTCATTGTTATATTTTACACTTTTGACAGTTTGTGGCTTACGATAAATATTTGTTGGATGGAAGACAGAGACAACAGAATAGTGAAGTGCATGAAGGAGAAAGTCCAAAAACAAAACGTATAACTTTTACTTCTTTAAAAAAAATTTTTTATGTTTATTTATTTTTGACAGAGAGAGAGACAGAGCATGAGTGGGGGAGGGGCAGAGAGAGAGGGAGACACAGAATCTGAAACAGGCTCCAGGCTCTGAGCTGCCAGCACAGAGCCCGATGCAGGGCTTGAACTCACAGACTGTGAGATCATGACCTGAGCCGAAGTCGGACGCTCAACCTACTGAGCCACCCGGGCACCCCCTTTTTTTTTTAATTTTTAACTTTTAATAAGTTTAAAAAACTTATTTTTTTTTAAGTTTATTCATTTTGGGAGAGAGGGTGGAGGAGCAGAGAGAGAGGGAGAGAATCCCAAGCAGACTAGGCACTGTCAGTGCAGAGCCTCATGCAGGGCTTGATCCCACAAACTGTGAGATCATGACCTGAGCCAAAATCAAGAGTTGGATGCTTAACTGACTGACCCACCCAGGTGCCTCTAAAATGTATTATTTCTAAAGCAATTGTATCAGATTGTTTCATTGAGTTTTACTGTGAATTCAGTATTATTTAACAATGTAAAGAAACAATTTTACAGATATTATTAAAAAACTATAAGCCTAGAGAGTTATGAAAATGTATGCCAGCCTGTTCCAGATGTAGTTTGAAGTAAAGGGAAAGAAGATGGGATGAATACAGCCCAATTATTTGAATCTGTTGGAAAAAATTTCCATCCAGTAGCAAATGAGTTATATTTAGATATGAAGCAAATTATCATCATTTGTGATTCTAGCCAGCCCTCTCCTGAAAAATATCTGAAGCACCAGTTTCTGCTTATTGTTCATTACTTCTCTGGAAAGGTTTCGTTTAGACAAAAATCACAAAGAGAGTATGTGGTATTAGATTGAATTTTGAATAACCGAAAAATTTAATGAAGAGAACATAATGGTACACATAACTAGATTATTCACTTGAGTTCCTTCCCTCTTCTTTGCCAATCTTGGTTCTTCCTCATTTCTGGCTATCTGGGTTGACATGCCCTTCAAGAATGAGGCTAGATGTGGTCCATCCCAGGCAGTAAACAACTTTTTGGAACTGTTCATTCCAAGTTTCAGTCAATGGTCCTCAAACTTGGGTGTATGCCAGAATCCCTAAGATGCTTGATAAAAAGTACAGATGCCTAGACTACTAAGAATTTCTGAGTGTGGCCAGAACACCCACAATTTTTAAAATACATTGTAATCTGAAACGATTGGTTTGGATCTTTCATGTTTAATGTATTCTGGGAGCAAATAACTGTATATTACCTTTCAAGATTCATCTATTCCTGGGTTTTACCATCTATCAGAAGTTGGATACCTAGATGATACTTGCTATGGGTTAAAGTGTATACTTCCCAAATTCATATGTTGAAGTCCTAACCCCTCTCCC
The DNA here is from genome assembly GCF_024362965.1 of Panthera pardus. Taxonomy (NCBI): domain Eukaryota; kingdom Metazoa; phylum Chordata; class Mammalia; order Carnivora; family Felidae; genus Panthera; species Panthera pardus. Next base: position 21,484,067 of record NW_026526991.1, read on the forward strand.
TAGTGCCTCAGAATGTGACTATATTTGGAGATAGGGTCTTTAAAGAGATATCACGTTAAAATTAAACCATTAGGATGGGCCCTGATCTAATATTAGTGGACTGGTGTCCTTAATAAGAATAGGAGATTAGGACATGCACATGAACAGAGGGAAGACCATGTAAAGACATGGGACAAAGACAGCCATTTGCAAGCAAGGAGTTAGGCCTTGGAAGATAACAAACCTGCCAAAACCTTGATCTCAGACTTCTATCTTCTAGAATTGTGAGAAAAGTAATTCTGTTGTGTAAGTCACCTAGTCTGTGACACTTTGTTATGGCAGCCCTAGAAAACGAATACAGTACTAATCTGTGTTGTGTATCTTCTATGTACAAGGCACTGTGCGAACACTTTATTGAACCCCTTAGAATGTTGCTAGCTCTTACATTTGTGGAGGGAAGGAAGGAAGGAAAATGTAGGCTAGGATCCAAGAAAGCCATTCATGAATGGTATGATATGTCCTCTTCCCTGTTGCCCACAAACTTTAGAATTCCTTTCTTGGGGTGCCTGGGTGGGTCGGTCTGTTATCTGTTAAGCCTTTGACTTTGGCTCAGGTCATGATCTCATGGCTGGTGAGTTTGAGTCCTGCATTGGGCTCTCGGCTGTCAGCATGCAACCCGCTTTGGATCCTCTGTTTCCCTTTCCCTATGACTGTAGTCACAGCACTTCCAACAATTATTATTTTTTCTAATTCCAACTAGCAGTGTGTTAATTGAAATTAGGGAGAACAGAAATAAGGGGAGCTAGGCCATTACCTAGCCTCTGCATCCTCTTTTTACCTTCCATTACTTCTATGAACTATTCTGGATGCCATATTGGTTAATATAGTTGTTATATTAAAAGTCCACTTTCAGTTTTTATTCTGATTCAACAAATATTTATTGTGTACCTAATATCTACCCATTACTAGGCTAGAAATTAAGTATACAAAGGTGAACACAGCATGGTTTCTTTCCTAAAGGAGTATGCACTTCAGTAAATACAACAGAGGAAATAAATGCATCAATAGAATAAAAGATAAGAGCAGAAATGGCTATTTTATTTTAATAAGAGATCCAACTTAGTAGTTCTGAATCAGAATGATTGTTAGAATTACTAGGAGAACATTTTAAGTGAGTCACAGATTCTACCATCGATCAACTTATTCAGAATTTTCAGGCATGAGGTCTTTGATTCTGTGTTTACAAAAACTCTCTTCTGGTCCCTCATGCTCATGAGGTTGGAATACAGAGGTCTAATGTATCTTAAGTGTAGGTAAGTGTGTGAAGTGGAGGTTTGCACTCAAGTAGTAAGTTAGGTGATGGTCCATGTGCTAAGGATTACTGAATCAGTTTACAGAGTATAATGTGTTCTCTGTGTGTGTGATTTAAAAAGTATTATTAGTGTCTCAAGATGTAAGTGGAATAAATGAAATAATATTTTTAATCAAACTAAGGACTCTGAGAGGTAAGTGACCAAAAGCCCAACTCAAATTAGCATAATCCTAAAAGAGCATGAATGGGCTCATAGATGGACAAAGGTGGAATAGAGCCTCTAAAGTGCTATCCAGCACAGTGGCCACTAGCCATATATGGCTAGTGGCCACTTGAAATATGGCTGGTCTGAGTTCATATTTTCTTTAAGTGTAAAATACACATTGGGTTTTGAAGATTTGGTATACAAAAAGAATGTATTCTGTTTTCTTAACATTTTTCTATACTGAATACATGTTGACATAATATTTTGGATATGTTGGGTTAAATAACATATCTAAAAATTAATTTTACCTATTTTTACTTCTTTTTAATGTAGCTACACATGTGGCTCACATTATATTTTTGTTGGACAGCATTATGCTAGAATCATTGGAAATAGGGGATCTATGCCTCTAGGACTGTCTTTCCTCTCTGCTTCTTTCTGGGTGTTAGCCTTTTTACCTCCAATTGCAGAGGACTTTTCTCCTAGAAGCAGAAACCTGGAATCTTACAAGGTCTCTACTAAAGAGGAATGGGCACTTCTCTTCCAGATCCTATTTTGAAAATCCTATGGAAGAATTTTAATTGGTGCAGCTGGAATCATGAACCAATCACTGTGGCTGAGAGAATAGAATAATACTGTGATTGGCTGCATCCGGGCCAAGTGTCCATTCCTGTAGCTGGGCCAGGGCACAAAATAAAGTGGTTAGTCATTACCAGAACCACATGGGTAGAATAGAAGATTAATTTCCCTATATTTTTCAAAACAATAATAATAATTAGTGTTTGTTTAGTGCTTACTATGGGCTAGGCATTATGATAAGCATTTTTACATAGATTTTCTCATTTAATATGTTGAACAGCTATTTTGAGGAATTCTGATGAAATCTTAAATGTAATAAATCTTGAACCATGACATTCTCCTGATCTTTCCAATCTTAATAAATAAATGAACACATAAATACTTAAGCCATACAACCCAGGAATCATCCCTGCTTCATTCCCTCCTTCCCCTTGCCTTCATTCATTTATTTATGTTAAATAATTAACTTTTCCATATCCATGCTTTACACAATAGCCAGAATATTTTTAAAACATAAAGCTCAATTAAATAAAGCAGTTCAGTGAATGAAATCTAAACTTCCCAGCATTGTGTGGCTTCTGTTTAACTCTCCAATTCCTTCTTGTGCTATACTGCTTCTCACTAAGTTTCAGTTACATAGGTCTCCTTTCATGCCAAGCTCTTTTCTATCTTTGGCCTTCCCTCTTCCTGGAATGATTTTCTGGTTTTCTGAGTGGCTAGCTAATCCTTATCCTTTGTATCTCAGCTTAAGTGTCACCTCCTCAGAAAGACTGTATCCTGAACATCTTATAGAAAATGGATCTATAGTTACTTTTTAACTATCTCATCACACTCTTTTATAGCACTTATCATAATCTACACTTATTTGTTTACCATCTGACCCATTTACTCATGCATAAACTCCATGATTATATTGAACTTTGCTGACTTGTTCACTGTTCTAATCCCAGCATCTGTATAATATCTGGGAACATAATAGGTGTTCAGTAAATATTTGTTGAATATGTGAATGAATATTTATAGATGAGGGAACTAAGGCTTAGAGAAGGTAAAGAACTGACTCAAGTCATATAGTATGAAGTGACAGAACCAAGTTCCAAACCCAGGCAGCTTGATTGCAGAGCCCCACTATTAATTGCCATGCCATAAGAAGGGACTATTGTAGTGGGCAGGCAAAACAATAAATGTCTAATAGTAGAAAGCACTGGTCTTGGTATCAGAAGTCTTGTGTTCATTTTTGGCGCTGTTAACTGGAGTGAGAAGGCCCCATTTAGTCCACATGGCTGGGAGTAGAGGAGGGATGTTATACAAACAATAATTGGGACCTATATTATTCCAGAACTGGAATAATTCTGAAAAAGAATGAGGGCAAATAACAAATGTCTACAATATGATTCTAGTATATTCTCAGAGTGCACTGAGAGGCTACCTATACCTTTCTTACAGAGGCCATCTCTTTTGACACTTATCTTTTGCAAATGACTTGAAATTTTGAAATATAATATTTTCTGGTGGATATTCAGTTTGGAATGAAATTGTGGGGACAGCTGGAAACAAGATAATTGCTAATTGTGAAATCTGAGAGCGCAGACTGACAGTTGTGAGAATATGATAATATTTTCTACTATAATAAATGCAAAGTCATGGATAGACTGGTGGATGCAATTCTTTTCTCTCTTAGTATAAATGACTCTCTCCATCCATTCCAAAAGTGTATCTAGTATTTATAGTTATTGTTCTTTAGTTGTATTATAAACTAAGGTTAAAGGTTATAGCATTTCGTTTTCCTGATGTATTTCTAAGAATATACATCTGTTTTTTAACTTGTAATTTTTATCTAGAAAAAAATATTAATGATTTTATCTATCTGCTCTCTATCGGTTCAAAAATAATTTAATTTTCTAGAGGACAGTTATACTTGTGGAGGGGAATGCCTCATTGTTTTTGTGTGTGTGTGCTTTGGAAAGAAATTGTATGATTCATTTACCCAGGGAAATCATTTGGATTGTCTATTTACAGTTTTTTTTCAATTTTCATTTCCATTGGCCAGGTATAGTTAACATAATAGCCAACATGTACTTGAACTGATCACCATTATAAACCTGCCGTGACACAGGGCTTTTAGTCTTCCCTGCTTGAAGACTGTGGTCTCATTTGAACAGAAATATTTTGCAGTAAAACATTCATCAGACTTTCATTCATTGACTGAACATTTCATTCATTGACTGACATTCATTGACTGAACATTTCTTTTATATGAGAAATAAGGATCAAATAGAGTAGAAAGTATATAGGATCCAGGAGTCAGAAGACCAAGGTTCAAATCCTGAGTCTACCTCTTCATAACTGTGATTATGGCAGAAACAAATATCCCTAATGAGTCATGGTTCTTCCATGATTTTTAAGGTGAGGATAATAGAATCTTCTCTGCCTGCCTTTAAGGATTATGGTAAAGCTCTAAAGAATTCTGTAAATTATAGCTTTCCAAATAAATGGCAAATGTATTTCTTATTATGTTCATGAAACTACTTCATATGGAGGATTTAAAAAAAAATCACCATTCTTTTTACTATACTTTGGTTTACCAGTCCATTTCCTGGAATGATTTTTTCATGACTTTATATTTTTAGAGCAATTTTTTAGATTTACTATAAAATTGAGAGGGGTTGCAGAGATTTTTCATATACTGTCTGCTCCCACACATGTATAGCCTCCCTCATCATCAAAGTCATTCACCAGAATGGTACTTATTTTTTGTTAAACCAAGGATGAATATGCATTGGTACATAACAATCACCTGAAGTCCATAATTTACCTTAGGGTTCACTCTTGGTGTCATACATTCTATAGATATGGAAAAATGTGTGATGACATATATCCATCATTATAATATCAAACGGTATTTTCACTGCCCTAAAAATCCTCTGTGCCCTGCCTGTTCATCACTACCCCTCCCCCAAGCAATCACTGATCTTTTTAATATCCTCATAGTTTTGCCTTTTCCAGAATGTAATATAGTTGGAATCATATAGTATGTAGCCTTCTTAGATTGACTTCTTTCACTTAATAATATGAATTTAAAGTTCTTCCAAGTCTTTTTTCATGGCTTTATATCACTTCTTTTTAGTGCTGATTAATATTCCATTGTGTGGATGTACCATAGTTTATTTATCTATTTTCCCACTGAAAGGTATCTTGGTTGCTTCCAAGTTTTGAAGATTATGAATAAAGCTGCTATAAACATCAACATGCAGGGTTTTGTGTGGATGTAAGTTTTCAGTTCCTCTGAGTAAATACCAAGGAGTATGAATGTTAGATCTAATGGTAAGAGTATGTTTAGTTTTGTAAGAAACTGCTAAATTATCTTCCAAAGTGGCTGTACCATTTTACATTCCTACTGAGATTTTATGAGAGTTCCTGCAGCTCCACGTACTTACCAACATTTGGTGTTGTTAGTGTTCTGGATTTTGGCCATTCTGGTAGATTTGTAGTGGGATCTCATTGTTATTTTAATTTGCATTTTCCTGATAACATGTGATGTGGAGCATCTTTTCATCTGTATATCGTCTGTGGTGAGATCTCTATTAATGTCTTTGGCCTACTTTTTAATTGGGTTGTTTGTTTTCTAGTTGTTGAGTTTTAGGAATTCCTTGTCTATTTTGGCCAACAGTCTTTTATCAGATTTGTCTTTTGCAAATATTTATCCCAGTCTCAGCTTATCTTCTTATTCTCTTGATACTGTCTTTTGCAGAGCAGAAGTTTTAAATTTTAATGGAGTTCAGGTTATTAATTATTTCCTTCATGGATCGTGTCTTTGGTGGTATATCTAAAAAGGTATCACCGCACCCAACTGAATCTAGGTTTTCTCTTATGTTATCTTCTAGGAGTTTTATAGTTTTGCATTTTACATTTAGGTCTATGATCCAGTTTAAATTAATTTTTGTGAAGGGTGTGAGATCTGTATATAGTTTCAGTTTTTTGTATGTGTATGTCCAGTTGTTCCAGCACCAGCTGTTGAAGAGACTGCCTTGTTCTATTGTATTGCCTTTGTTCTTTTGTCAAAGATCAGTTAACTATAAAGGTCAATTTCTGGGCACACTGTTCTGTTACATTGATCTGTTTGTCTATTCTTTTGCTAATACTACACTGACTTGATTACTATAGCTTTCTAGTAAGTCTTGAAGTAAGATAGCATCAGTCTTCCAACTTTTTTTTGTCCTTCAGTATTGTATTGGCTATTCTGGGTCTTTTGCTTCTCCATATACACTTTAGCTTGCTGGGATTTTGATTGGGATTATATCAAATCTATAGATCAAGTTAGAAAGAACTGACATCTTGACAATATTGAGTCTTCCTATCCATGAACATAATCTCCATTTATTTAGTTCTTTGATTTCATTCATCATAAGTTTTGTAGTTTTACTAATGGATCTTGTACATATTTTGTTAGATTTATACCTAAGTATTTCATTTTGTGGGGTGCTAATAAAAATGATATTGTGTGTTTAATTTCACTTTTTATTGCTGGTATGTAAGAAAATAATTTACTTTCATGTATTAACCTTGTATTCTCGCAATCTTGCTATAATCGCTTATTAGTTTCAGGAGGGTTTTTTTGGTTGTTGTTGTTGTTGATTCTTTCAGATTCTCTACATAGATAATCATGCTGTCTGCAAACAAGGACAGTTTTATTTCTTCCTTTCCAACCTGTATACTTATTTCCTTTTCTTACCTTATTGCACGAGCAAGTATTTCTAGTACAAAGGGGTGGTAAGAGAGGACATTCTGGCCTTGTACCTGATTTTAGTGGGAAAGTTTTGAGTTACTCACCACCATTATATATGATGTTAGCTGCAGGTTTTTTGTAGATAGTCTTTATCAAGGTAGGAAAGTTACCCCTCTATTCCTAGTGTTCAGAGTGTTTTTCTATCATAAATTGGCACTGAATTTTTTTAAAATGCTTTTTCTGTATCTGTTGTTATGATCATATGATTTTTCATTTTTAGTCTGTTGATATGATGGATTACAGTAATTATAGATAGTCTGAACGGGCCTATATCTATTAAAGGAATTGAGTCAATAACCAGTAATCTCCAAAACAGAAAACACCAGGCCCAGATAGGTTCACTGGTGAATTCTATCAAACATTTAAGAAAGAAATTATATGAATTCCCTATAATCTATCTCAGAATAGAAGCAGAAGGAATAATTTCCTACTCATTCTGTGAGGTCAGCATTACCCTAATACCAAAACCAGACAAAGACATTACAAAAAAAGAAAATATAAGTCAATTTTTCTCATGAACATAGATGTAGAAATCCTCAACCATTAGCACACTGAATTTTAAAAAGTATAAAAACAATTACACACCATGACCAAATGTTATTTATTTCAGGTATGCAACTGAGGTTCAGCATTTGGACAGGATGGCCAGAGCTGGCTGGGGTTGAGTTTTTTCTCTCCTAGGTCAGTCTGGCTCTGGCTAATTAGTTTTCCCTGAAGGCAGGGAGTCCCTAAGAAGGGCAGGAAGTCCCTAAGAACAGAGGTGCTCTGTGTATTTAACAATGGTTCCTTTCCCCTTCCCCTGGAAGCTTGAGAAGAATTTTCTTTGACATTTACTTTGGGAATCTAGTTGAACTTCTGGAGGAGAATCCCACAATTACTGTGTTGGGGGCAGGTATCCCACAACAGTGTCCTCCTAGAGATTTTTTTAAAAATTATTTTTAATGTTTATTTATTTTTGAGAGAGAGAGAGAGAGGCAAGCAGAGAGAGAGGGAGACACAGAATCTGAAGCAGGCTCTAGACTCTGAGCTGTCAGCATAGAGTCTGATGCAGGGCTTGAACTCACGAACCAGGAAATCATGACCTGAGCCTAAGTTGGACACTTAACTGACTGAGCCACCCAGGCGTCCCTAGAGAATTTTTTACATTAGAAAATTGAATGCTATTCTTTTTAAAAAAAATAATTGTTTTTATTATTAAGTAATCTCTTTGCCCAACGTGGGGCTTCAATGTACAACCCTGAGATCAAGAGTCACATGCTGTACTGACTGAGCCAGCCAGGCACTTGGAATAATATTCTTTTTTTCATCATTATTATTGAGATATAATTGACATAAAACATTGTGTCAGTTTAAGGTGTACAGTATGTTAGTTTGATACATTTGTGTATTGTAATATGATTACTCCAGTAGTATTAGGTAACACTTAGGTCATACATTTATCATTTCTTTTCTGTGTTGAGAACAGTTAAGATTTTGTCTCTTAGCAACTTTGAAATTTATAATACAGTAGTGGTGAGTATAATCACTTTGTTGTGCATTAGCTCTCTAGAATTTATTTATCTATTGGTTGTAAGTGTATATACCCTTAACATCTTCCCAGTTCTTCCACACCCTCCAGCCCCTGGTAACCACCATTCTACCTTCTGTTTTTACAAGTCTTATTTTCTTTTAGATTTCACATAGAAGTGAGATCATACATTGTCTTTGTATTTGTCTTTATGTGTATTTTTTTTTCTTTCTGAGATATTTCACTTAGCATAATGCCTTCAGAGTCTATCCATGTTGTCACAAATGGAAGGATTTCATTCTTTCTCATGGCTGAATAATATTTTAGAGAGTATGTGTGTGTGTGTGTGTGTGTGTGTGTGTGTGTGTGTGTGTGTAGGTGTATGTATATCTCACATCTTTATTCATTCATCCATTGATAGACACACTTAGGTTGTTTCCATACTTTGGCTATTGTAAATAATGCTACAATGAACATGGGTGTACAGACTTTCCTTCAAGATACTGATTTCATTTCCTTTGGATATATACCCAGGAGTGGGATTGCCAGATCATATGGTGGTTCAATTTTTAATTTTTTGAGGAGCTGCCATACGGTGTTCCATAATGGTTGTACCAATTTGCATTCCCATCAACAGTATGTTAGGGTTCCCCTTTTTTCCACATCCCCACCAACATTTATTATCTTTTGTTTTTTTTTGATAAAAGCTACCCCTGGAGTTTTTAACTTCCAGATTTGTCTATACTGAGCCTCCAGCACTTCCTCAGTTATACTTCAGGTTCTCCTACTTTGCACTGGTTTCCCTCGCAGTTTCTGTTCATGAATCTCTGCTCCGGTAAGCTATAATTCCTGTATCCACCTGTCTCTCTATTCTTGGGGGCAGCAGCACTTTGCTCTGTGTCTTAGGGATCCAAGAATTGCTGATTTTTCAGTGTGTTCATATTTTTAGTCATTCAGATGAGACAGTGACTTTCATGCTTTTTACATGTGGAACAGGAAATCAGAAGTCTCTCTGGAAACATTGTAAGACTTTGGTACAATTTAAAGTGCTTTGAAATCCCCTTAAAATAGATTATACGTAACAAGGACATTATTGTTTATTTCTTGAACTGTCTTAATTTTTTCCTAAAGTGAAGTTTTAAGAGAGGCTAGTTTGGCTTCTTTATATTACTTGTAAATAATCCTGGTTTTAGGATAGGGAAATCTTCTATAAGAATCTAACAAAGAGGGGCACTCAGCTGGCTCAGCTCATAGGGCATGTGACTCTTAATCTTGGGGTTGTGAATTCAAGCCCCAAATTGAGGTAGAGTTTACTTAAAAAAAAAAAAATATATATATATCAAAATGACTTTTTCCTCTAGAGATGAACTAGGTAATTTATAAAAATATTTTTAAATGGCTCAGATATATTTATAAAATGAATATTATACTTATTATACTTAATATATTATGACATATACTTGATATATACTTGAATACGCAGTTAGAGATGGAATTGTAGTTTGTAACATTAGATGTGTAGGGGTGCCAGATAATTTAATATATTAGAAAATAAATGCAATATGTATTTAGATTTTTAGTTTAACATATATACCTCACTGAATTTGGGAGTTACGCTGTGGGGGAAAGAACATTAGATGAGGATGGATTTGGAAGAATTGAGTTCTAATCCTAACTATGGAAAGTATGGTTTAGTGAGTAACTGGATAGGTTTTTGGGTCAGTCATGTTTTTTGAATCCCAGTTCTACCACTTTTTGCTGAGTGACCTTGGGTAAGTTTCCTAATCTTCCTAAACTTTAGTTTGTTTAACTTAAAAAAAGAGATAATTATAGTACCTATCTCTTAGGGTTACTGTAAGGATTAAATGAGAAAATGCACAGTAAGTATTTAGCAGTTTGTTAGATCATCATCATTGTCATCATCACCACTAATGCCACTGATTAGTCATTTAATCTGTCTAGCTCTGTTAGGTTCTCTTATTTATAAAAGGACTAAATTAGTTGATTTCCTTGTGGCTATTATTATTATTATTTGAGTAAATGTGTTTGAGAGTGCTCTGTTAAAAGCCTGCCTAAATAGAAGATATCATCATCATCTTAGGATTGTTTGAGCTCTGAAATCTTATGACAAAAATGAAAAACCATCTATGACATTAATCCTTGGCTCTCCTGTTTTATCTCAAAGCTGTGACTAAAGCAGAGAGAAATTTGTTGCCAATCTCTTCATCTTTGCTTTCTTCATCATTACTCCATATTTATCCATCGTATATAGCAAATTACAGAAAACAGATAGGGTTTCTTAAGCCAAGACCAAAATAGGAAGAGGAGGAAGCCACAATAATAGTGGATATTTACTTAGTCTTAGTATGTACCAGATACTGTGCTAAGAGCTTTTATATATAAAGAGCTTTTATATATATTGCTGTTTAATATGCATATATATATATATATATATATATATATATATTTAAAATTAAACCTTTCCCCATTGTACTTCTACCTTAATCTTTTTATTCTTTGTCTCTGTAACTTTTGTCTCCTTAATCTTATTTGCCCATAATTCTCTTCTAAGAATTCTGCATTTTGGCCAAGTGCTGGATGGTGGTTTGCAACATTTATTGAACATATCTTTTACTGTTCAAACTTTATGTCCCTGTTTGAAACCCCTCTTCTCCTTCCTTTCTGTTTTCCCTACCCAAGTCTTTCAGCTTGGCTCAGACTTCCATTTTGAAGCTGTCTAATTATTGCTGAAGTGGCTTCCCTTCCTTGCTATAAGCACTAGTATGGAAGAAAATACTTTGCTAAATAAAAACATAGTGCTAATTTTTAAATTTGCATACAGTATAATACGTTACTCTAATGGCTATTGAATGTAAAGTTGTTCTTCAACAGCTGAGAATGGAAAAATGGTGTATTTTATTTAAATTTAGACTAATTTGCATAGGCCTTTTTGTGTGGCTTTCAATAGTTTAATTCTAATTCCAGAGTAATGAAGATGATTAGGTAGCTGTTGAAGATGGCTTAAGTCATTTTAAAATGAAAACTGCAAGAGTGCTCAAATTTATTCTGCCATCTTCTTTTGTTGTGTCCTCTCATCCAATTTCAAAATTCTAGTCCCCTTACATACTTTAAAAGAGAAGTAAATACTATTTATCAAAGTAGTAAGTAGTAAGTGACCAATGGAGAGATTTCAAGCATCTGTGGGAGACAGATTTTTGTACAAAATACCTACTATAAATAGTAAAGAATAATTAGTAAACATATGAATTATTTCCTGAAGCCTCAGGAAAGTTGTTCAGTTAACAGACTGGTCTGCATTAATTATAGTGACTTAGGGATCATTAATAAATTAGATTGCTTCTATTTCATAGGCACAGAGAACCCTAATTTATGAAGGGAGCATTTTCCAAAAGTTTGTTTAAAAGTTGCTTATTGGGAGCTTATTGACATCTTCAAGATGTCACTGTTAGGAGCTGGGTAAAGGATGAAGCTTGAGCCACCAGGGATAGTCATGGTCATAGGAAACTATATATATATATATATTATAGTTATATATAATATGTATATATATTTGGAGAGAGAGAGAGAGGAGGAGAGAGAAGGAGGGAGGAAAATAGGGAGGGAAGCAGAGAGAGAGAGAGAGAGAGAGAGCGAGCTTGATTGAGATTGAGAGTGGCTCTATGGAATTGCCTCATGTGATTGTAAAGGCTTGGTAAGTCCAAAATCTATAGGGTAGGCCTTCAGGCTTGAGACCAAGGAAAAGTTGAGTCCATAGACAGTCTGTTGGCAGAATTCCTTCTTGCTCCAGGGAGGCTAGTCTTTGTTTTGTTAAGGCCTTCAAATGATTATGTGAGACCCACACGTAAGGAGGGTAATCAGCTTCCAAAGTCCACTGATTTAAAATGTTATTCTTGAGAGGGAGTTAAGATGGCAGAGTAGTAGGGGGCCCCTGGGCCTGCCTCATCCCTGGAACACAGCTAGATTAACATCAAATCATTTTGAACACTTCAGAAATTGATCTGAGGATTAAGAGAACAATCTGCATGATTAGAAGGAAAGAATGTGGCAGGTACGAGGTGTAGAGAAGTGAACTGGGGGAGAGAAGAGCCATGGTGCCATGGAGGGGAAGGGAGCCCTTTTTGCAGATGAAGGAGAGAAAGTGGGGGAGGGAGAGCAGTGCATTGGGTTTGTGCAAGAAAAACATTTCCCGAAAACCATTGACTGGGGAATCAAGAGAAACTATCACCAGGTTTTCACAAGCAGTGGAGCTCAAATTCATGTTTTAGCATTTACCAGAGTCAAAATGGGTGGGTGTGGTGGTACTCCTGTGGTTAAGGAGGGCAGAGGCCTGGAAACAGACATCCTGGTGTATAGATCCCCTGGGTCACGCTGGGAGAGAATGTTCCCCTCCCTGGAGTACATTTGGAAGAGGGTATACTGTCTTTGCAAGGACAAAAGACCCAGCGGGCTCCATCAAGTGGCTGTTCATCAGAAGGGACAGAAGTGCATACAGAGGGCAAATGACCTGGTTGCTGCTTTTTTTTTTTTTTTTTTTTTTTAATTTTTTTTTTTCAACGTTTTTTATTTATTTTTGGGACAGAGAGAGACAGAGCATGAACGGGGGAGGGGCAGAGAGAGAGGGAGACACAGAATCGGAAACAGGCTCCAGGCTCCGAGCCATCAGCCCAGAGCCTGATGCGGGGCTCGAACTCACGGACCGCGAGATCGTGACCTGGCTGAAGTCGGACGCTTAACCGACTGCGCCACCCAGGCGCCCCGGTTGCTGCTTTTTGCTGTGCTTCACCATGAACTCCAAGCACCTGTGCCACTGTGTGCTGCTTTTCTGGGACAAAATGGCACCAGACAGGGCTTGGTGAATCTCTCCTCCAGTGGACGGGAGTGGGTCGCCCTGTACTGGGTCCTTGGAATTTTGAATCCCAGCCATGTGTAGGAGATAGAACAAGGGAGAACTGTGCTACCAGGTGTGCCGAGGGCCTGGGCACAGAGAGGGTGAGGGCAGGGATCTGACAGAAGCCTGGGACAGAAGAGGGGAAATTGTTCACTTTTCTGCGAGAGTTTCCTGAATAGTGAAGGGTACCAGCTCTCCTCCCTCTTTACTCCTGGGACAAGAGAGCAGGGTGACTCCATTTTTGCCTTGGACCACCAACATGATTGGACTTCAGTGAGCAACACAGCACCCCCAGTGGAGGCTGGAGCCACTTACACCAAACCCTGCCCGCATATGTCCTACAGAGGCATCTTTACTAGGGCAGGTGTGACTGAGCCAGCACAGTGTACCTCCTCTGCAGATGACCAGCATGGTTCCTCAGCATTCACCAGGTCTACTGATCACAGAGTACTGCAAAGTGTCAGCTTCAGTTCTGGTGGAAATAGGACCAGGCTTTTCTTTCTTTCCTGTCTTGTCTTGTCTTTTCCTTTTTTTCTTTTTCTTTTTCTTTTTCTTTTTCTTTTTCTTTTCTTTTCTTTTCTTTTTTTCTTTTCCTTCCTTTCTTTCTTTCTTTCTTTCTTTCTTTCTTTCTTTCTTTCTTTCTTTCTTTCTTTCTTTCTTATCAGGCTTATTTTAAACAAATCAAAGCACACCTAGTTAGAGATGTAAACACTCCCCACTGTAAGCGAGGAGGAACTCTGCAGAGGACTGACCTGTGGGAAAGAGCAGCCAAAACACAACAGCAGAGTGCACATAGAATATACCAGAAACACTTCCTAAAGCACCAGGCCCTGGACTGTGTATGGCTCCTTCTTAATATAGCATTACTCTCAGCAGAAAATATAACAAGGTTTCATAACACAGAAAAGACAGAAACCTAGACAAAATGACAAGACAGAGTAATTCTCCCCAAAAGAAAGAGCAAGAAGAAATCACAGGGGTTTACTCAAAACAGATATAAGCAATATATCTGGACACGAATTTAAAACAACAGTCATAAGAATACTAGCTGGGCTTGATGAAAGCATAGACGACATAGAAACAGATACCCTTGCTGCAGAGATAAAAGACTAAAAACTAGTCAGGCCGAAATAAAAAGCAAAAAAAAACCTATAACCGAGATGCAAAACTGACTAGATGTAATCACAATGAGGTTGGAAGAAGCAGAGAAACAGATAGGTGATGTAGAAGATAAAATTATTGAAAATAAAAAAGCTGAAAACAAGAGGGAAAGAAAACTATTAGATCATGAATATAGACTCAGGGAACTCAGCAACTCCATAAAGTGAAGTAGTATCCATATCATAGGAGTCCCAGGAGAAGAGCGGGGAAAAAAGGACAGAAGGTTTATTTGAACAAATTATAGTTGAGAACTTCCCCAATCCGGGGAAGGAAACAGGCATTCAAGTCCAAGAGGCACAGATAACTCCCCTCAAAGTGAACAAAAACAGATCAATATCAAGACATATCATAGTGGAACTTGCAAAATACAAGGGTAAAGAGAATTCTGAAAGCAGTTTGGGACAAAGGTTCTTAATGTACAAGGGTAGACACATAAAGTTAGTAGCTGACCTGTCCACTGAAACTTCTGGCAGGTCAGAATGAAATGACCTGATATTCAACATGCTAAATGGGAAAAATATGCAGGCAAGAATACTTTATCCAGCAAGGCTGTCATTCAAAATAGAAGGAGAGATAAAGAGTTTCCAAGACAAACAAAAACTAAAGGAGTTCATGAACACTAAACCAGCTCTGCAAGAAATATTAAAGGTGACCCTTTGAGTGGGAGAGACCAAAAGCAACAAAGACTAAAAAGGAACAGAGATAATCTACAGGAACAGCGATTTAACAGGTAATACAGTGGCGCTACATTCATATCTATCGATAATTACTCTGAATGTTAATGAACTAAATGTTCGGATCAAAAGATGTAGGCTATCAGAATGGATAAAAAAAAACAAGATCCATTGATGTGCTGTTTCAGAGACTCATTTTAGATCAAAGACACTTCCAGATTGAAAGAGAGAGGATGGAGAAACATTTATCATGCTAATGGACATCAAAAGAAAGCTGGAATAGCCATACTTGTATCAGATAATCTAGATTTTAAACCAAAGACTGTAGTAAGAGATGAAGAAGGGCACTATATCATAATATAGTGGACTGTCCAACCAGAAGATCTCGGAATTGTAAATATTTATAACCCCACATTGGAAGAAGCCAAGTATATAAATCAATTAATAACAAACTTAAACTCATTGATAATATACAAAAATAGTAGGGAACTTAAACATCCCACTTACAACAGTGGACAGATCACCTAAGGAGAGGATCAACAAGGAAACAATGGCTTTGAATGACACACTAGGCCAGATGCCCCTAACAGATATATTCAGAGCATTTCATCCTAAAGCAGCAGAATACACTTTCTTTTTGAGTTCAAATGGAAGATTCTCCAGATCACATACTGGGTCACAAATCAGGCTCCAACCAATACAAAAAGACTAGGACTAAGGCTAATATGGCATCATGCGTATTTTCAGACCACAACACTTTGATCTTGAAATGATCCATGAGAAAAAATTTGGAATGACCACAGGTACATGGATGTCTAAGAACATCCGACTGAAGAACAAATGGGTTAACCATGAAATTAAAGAAGAAATAAAATGCATGAAAGGAAATGGCAATAAAAATACGACAGTCTAAAACCTTTGGGATGCAGGAAAGGCTTTCATAAGAGGGAAGCATATAGCCATATAGGGCTTCCTTAAGAAGCAAGAAAAGTTTCAAATATACAACCTAATCTTACACCTAAAGGAGCTGGAAACAGAACAGCATATAATGTGTAAAACCAATAAAAAAAGGAAAACAAAGATTAGAGCAGAAATAAGTGATATGGAAATACAAAACAAACAAACAAACAGTAGAACCCATCAATAAAACTAGGAACTGGTGCTTCAAAAGAATTAACAAAATTGACAAACCCCTAGCAGACTTATCAAAAAGAAAGAAGAAAGGACCCAAATAAATAAAATCACAAATGAAAGAGGAGAGATCACAACCAACACTGTGGAAATACAAACAATTATAAGAGCATATTATGGGCAATCTATATGCCAACAAACTGGGCAGTCTGAAAGAAGTGGATAAATTCCTAGAAACATATAAATTACCAACACTGAAACAGGAAGAAATACAACATTTGAACAGACCTATAACCAACAAAGAAATTGAGCAGGTAAGCAAAAATCTCCCAACAAACAAGAGTCCAGGGCTGGATGGCTTCTGGGGAATTCTTCTAAACATTTAAAAAAGAGTTAATACCCCTTCTTCTGAAACTGTTCCAAAAAATAGAAATGGAAAGAAGACTTCCAAACTCGTTCTATGAGGCCAGCATTACCTTGATGCCAAAACCAGACAAAGACCCCACTAAAAAGGAGAATTACAGACCATTGTCCCTGATGAACATGGATGCAAAAATTCTTAACAAGATACTAGCAGATTGAATCCAATAGGACATTAAAGGAATTATTCACTACAATCAAGTGGGATTTATTCCTGGGCTACAGAGTGGGATTTATTCCTGGGCTACAGATTTGATCTGCAAATCAATCAGTGCAATACACCATATTAATAAAAGAAAGAATGAAAACCATATGATTTTCTCAATAGATACATAAAAAGCATTTGATAAAATACAGCATCCATTCTTGGTAAAAAACCCTCAACAAAGTGTAAAACCAATAAAAAAAGGAAAAAAAACCAAAAAAAAAAATTAAAAAAGATGGAACAAACCTCAGCATCATAAAGGCCATATATGAAAGACCCACACTTAATATCCTCAGTGGGGGAAATCTAAGCTTTTCCCATAAAGTCAGGACACAACAGGGATGTCCACTCTCACCACTGTTGTTCAGTATAGTACTGAAGTCCTAGACTCAGCGAAAAGACAACAAAAAGAAACAAAAGGCATATGAATCAGTGCAGAAGAAGTCAAACTTTCACTCCTCACAGATGACATGATACTATATATAGAAAACCCGAAGGACCCCACCAAAGAATTGCTAGAAGTGTTACATGAATTTGGCAAAGTCACGGGATATAAAATCAACATACAGAAATCTGTTGTATTTCTATATACCAATAATGAAGCAGCAGAAAGAGACTGGAATTGATCCTATTTACAGTTGCACCAAAAACCGTAAGATACCTAGGAATAAACCTAACCCAAGAGGTAAAGGATCTGTACTTTGAAAAATACAGAATACTTCTGAAAAGAAATTGAAGAAGACACAAAGAAATGGAAAAACATTCCATGCTCATGGATTGGAAGATCAAATATTGTTAAAATATCTATACTACCCAAAGCAGTCTACACATTCAGCACAATACATATCAAAATAACACCAGCATTTTTCACTGAGCTAGAACAAACACTTCTAAAATTTTTTGGAACCAGAAAAGACCCCAAATAGCTAAAGTAATGTTGAAAAAGAAAAGAAAAGTGGGAAGTGTCACAATTCTGGACTTCAAGCTATATTACAAAGCTATAATCATCAAGACAGTATGGCACAAAAAACACACATATAGATCAAAGGAACAGAGTAGAGAACCCAGAAACGGTCAACTCATCTTCCACAAAGCAGGAAAGAATATCCAATGGAAAAAAAAGTCTCTTCAACAAAGGGCGTTGGGACACCTACATGCAAAAGAATGAAGCTGGGTCACTTTCTTATACTGTATACAAAAAATAAACTCAAAATAGATGAAGGACCTAAATGTGAGATCTGAAACCAATAAAAATCCTATGAGACAGGGCAGAAAGTAATTTCTCTAACATTGTCTATAGCATCATTTGTCTACATATGTTTCCTAAAGCAAGGAAAACAAAAGCAAAAATGAATTATTGGGACTACATCAAAATAAAAAAGCTTCTGCACAGCAAAGAAACAATCAACAAAACTAAAAGACAACATACTGAGTAGGATATTTGCAAATGATAAAGTCTTACTAGCTCAAATATTTAAAGAACTTATACAACTCAACACCAAAAAAACCCCCAGTAATCAAATTAAAAATAGGTATAAGATGGGTGTCAGGGTGGCTCAGTTGGTTGAGCATCTGACTCTTGATTTTGGCTCAGGTCATGATTTCAGGGTCATTGGATCAAGCCCCATTTTGGGCTCTGTGGTGACCGTGGAGCCTGCTTGCGATTCTTTTTCACTCTCTTCTCCTCTTTCCAGCTCATGCTCTCTCTTTCTCTCTCTCTAAAAAAGAAAAAAAAAGCAAAGAAAAGAATAGACATCTCTCCAAAGAAGACATACAAATAGCCAACAGAGGCAAAAAAAGATACAGCACATCACTCATTATCAGGGAAATGCAATTCAAAATCACAATGAGATACCACCTCACATCTGTCAGAACGGCTAAAATTAACAACTCAGGAAACAACAGATGTTGGCAAGAATGTGGAGAAAGGGGAACCCTTTTGCACTGTTGGTGGGAATGCAAACTGGTACAGCCACTCTAGAGAACAGTAAGGAGGTTCCTCAAAAAATTAAAAGTAGAACTACCCTACAACCCAGCAATTGTACTATGAGGTGTTTATCTGGAGGATACAAAACTGCCGATTCAAAGGGGCACATGTACCCCAATGTTTATAGCAGCATTATCAACAATAGCCAAATCATGGAAAGAGCCCAAATGTCCATCAACTGATGAATGGATAAAGAAAATGTGGTGTGGACACACACACACACACACACACAATGGAATATTGCTCAGCCACCAAAAGGAATGAAATCTTGCCATTTGCAACAACATGGATGGAACTAGAGTGTATTATGCTAAGTGAAATAAGTCAGAGAAAGACAAATACCATATGATTTCACTCATATGTGGAATTTAAGAAACAAAACAGGCGAACATATGAGAAGGGAAGGAAAAATAAGGTAAATCTAGAGAGGGGGGCAAGTCATAAGAGACTATTGACTATAGAAAACAAACAGGGTTGCTGGAGGAAGGTGGGGGATGGGCATTAAGGAGGACACTTGTGATGAGCACTGGGTGTTATATGTAAGTGATCACTAAATTCTTCTCCTGAAACCAGTTCTACACTATATGTTAAATAACTTAAATTTAAATAAAAACTTGGAAAAAAATAAACAAAATGAATAAAATGTTAATTTCAACAAAAAAGTACCTTAAAGATCCAGAATATTGTTTGACCAAATATCTGGGCACTGTGGCTTAGCTATGTTGATACATAAAATTAACCACTATTCCTTCTTTTTGTTTTACTTTCTGGGAAGTCTCATTAATTTATCTTCTACTTTATTTTACAGATCTCTTCAGTTTTTCACTTTAGCTTGCATCTTTCATGTTTGGGACATTTCTCAAATCTCCTGTGATCCTTGGTTGTCCGTTTGTATTTGAACATGGGCCTCTTTAAAGTGGGTCATAACTCTGTATTCGTGGTTAAAGCTTATAACTATAGGGACATTGAAGGATCCTTCAGTGTCAGCATTTGTTAGCTTTTTTTCTTGTGCTGGGTAGATATTTGATTGTTCTCTGTCTATAAGCATTCTGGGTGCTAAATTGAGGAAGAAATCTTTACATTCAGGGTGTAAAATTTTACTTAATTACTTTGCTTTTAGTATTTTTTTTTCCTACTCTCAGTTGTAGCAGCTACCCTTCATCCAGAGAACTTCTCTTTAACTCTCTCAAGAAAATATGGGGCGCCTGGGTGGCGCAGTCGGTTAAGCGTCCGACTTCAGCCAGGTCACGATCTCGCGGTCCGTGAGTTCGAGCCCCGCGTCAGGCTCTGGGCTGATGGCTTGGAGCCTGGAGCCTGTTTCCGATTCTGTGTCTCCCTCTCTCTCTGCCCCTCCCCCGTTCATGCTCTGTCTCTCTCTGTCCCAAAAATAAATAAAAAACTTTGAAAAAAAAATTAAAAAAAAAAAGAAAATAAACCATAGTCTTCTGCTGGGATGGTGAAGGGATAGTTGTTTGGGTGTATGGAGTGGAGTATCAAGAGTTCATTTTCCTTAATTGACTTTCAACCATTCCTTGGAGTTTTAACCTTCAGACTCACTTCCAGAGGTACCTGGTACCACCTATTTCTAAACCTTTTGGAACTTCTGCTGTGCAAATTAGGTTTGCTTTCTTGGCTTTCCTTACTTCCAGCCATGAATTCAGGTTTTCGAGGTAGTTCGTGTTTATCCACTTTCCAGTTTGCAAAGTCTTGTTGCTGTTGTTTTCTTTTCCATGTTGTTTCTTCTTGTTGGGTGTATCTTAAAAACCCTTTTGTGGTAATTTTAGGAGATTTTAAGAGCATGTATAAGTTAATGCATGCATTTGGTGTGTCAGCTTTTTGTTTCTTAGAACTTATGGAAATTTTCAAACACATGCAGAAGTAGAGTGAATAGTAATATGAGTCCTCATGAATCCTTTTCTCAGCTTCAAAAATGATAAATTGTCAGCATATGGCCAATCTTTTATGTATATTCCCCCATATCCTCTAGATTATTTTATAACAGTCATAGACCTGACATCATGTTATCTATAAATCTTCTGCATATCACTCTGAAAGATATTTTTCTTCAAAAAGCAAAATTATAATGCCATTATTAAGACCCAAGTAAACCTAATAATTCCTTGATATCAAATAACCACTGAGTGTTCAAATTTCCACAATTTTATCACTAAATTTTTTTACATTTGGCTTATTCAGATTTGTATTAAAATAAGGTCTAATGGTGAAGATCTTTTTTTTATATAAGTGAAGATGTTTTTTTAAGTTTATTTATTTATTTTGAAAGAGAGAGCCTGAGCATCAGCTGGGGAGGGGCAGAGAGAGAGGGAGAGAGAGAGAATATCAAGCAGGCTCCCCTGAGCCTGACAGCTCAGAGCTTGATGAGGGACTCGCTCACGAATTGTGAGATCATGACCTGAGCTGAAGTCAGAAGCTTAATGGAATGAGCCAGCCAGGCAACGCTAAATATGTGAAGATTTTAATAGACATTTCACCCAAGAAGATCCACAAATGGCTTTTCAGCAACAGGAAAAGATGTTCAACCTTTAGAGAAATGCAAATTAAAACCACAGTGAGATACCACTACACATTTGTTACACAACACACACACACACACACACACACACACACACACACACACCACCCCTTCAATTAAATGGCTATAATTGAAAAGACAAAAAATAACAAATGTTGGCAAAGATATGGAGAACCTGGAACCTGCATTGCTGGTAAGAATATAAAATGATACAACCAATTTGGAAATAAGCTTTTTCACAGTTTCTTAAAAGGTTAACCATAACCTTTAACCATAACCACTGTGGTAGTTCTATTAGGTATTTACACAAGTGAAATGAAAACATATGTGATTGACTGTTAATACTAGCATTAGTCATAATAGTCCATCCCTAGAAACAATACAAATGTCTGTCAACTGGTGAATGGACAAAATAATGAAGTATATCTCTACAATGAGATTCTTTTCAACAATCAAAAGCAACAAACTACTGAGATATGCTACAACACGAATAAACTTCAAAAACATTATGTTCAGTGAAAAGAGCCAGATGCAAAAGACTACATATTGTTTGATTTTATATAAGTGTAATATGCATAAAAGGCAAATTTATAGAAGCAGAAAGCAGACTGAATGGTTTCCGATGGTGGGCACAGTCTTTTTTAATCTATAGGTTTTCCACTTTCCCTTTTGCCTTTAATTTTTTGGTGAACACTTACCTTTTTATCCTTGGCTTTTTCTTGACTCACCTAATACTAACATCCTGTATACTGTTTCCCCTCCAAAGTTGCTAAATGAAACTTCCCTATCCTTGGTCACAATGTTTTCTCTTAGGGCTTGCCTTTTCAGCTTTTTAATTTGGTTGTTGAAAGTATTAAATCAGAAAATGTGAATAATTTAGCATGATTTCAGGCATGTAGTTTGCATTTAAATAAGTGGTATTTATATTGAGATTTGGAATCAATAGGATATACACACACACAGTATAGGAGTGCTGACGATACTGATTCCATCTTTGGCCCTCCATTTTGTTCATGTCTAAATGATGACCTCTCTTGGCTACTTATTCTGGGCTACTTGGAAGTTAATATACATGCCTTAGAAATGCCCTCCAGGGCTTGTTTTGGCCTCCCATGCATGAACCTGTTAGAGATTACAGTCTTTCCCCTTCCTGATACACAGGTGGTGCCACAAGATTTACTTAAAGGTTAGCTGTCAATTAGATGCCTGTGAACCTTTTGATCTTACTACAGTGCTTTTCTGTGTCTCCTGTCACTCTATAAAATCTGTGGACCAGGGTTTGGATTTTGTGGAGAATAACTGTGTAACTTCTGTGGATCATCATTCACTTGATCCCTGCCCTGTCAGTTATCGTCAGTAAAACTCTGTGTATATTGTTTGGAGTTGCCTGCTTTGTTTTCCGCTCTTAGAGTGCTTTCTCAGTTTGGGGTATACTTTACTGTTTTTCCTCCACTTTCTAACACACAGAGAAGGAGAAAGAGAGGCAGTCACAGAGGGAGGGACCCTACAGAAGTTGTTTAAGGAATTGGCTCATGCAGTTGTAGAGCCTGGCAAGTCTGAAATCTATAGGACAGCCAGGCAGGCTGGAAATTCAGGTAAGAGTTGATGTTGCAGTCTTGAGTCTGAAATCTACAGGGAAGGCCAGGCAGGCTGGAAACTCAGGCAGGTTTTCTGTGTTACAATCCACGGGCTGAATTCCTTCCTCTGGAAACCTCAGTCTTTACACTGAAGTCCTTCAACTGATTGGATGAGGCCCACCCACATTATGGGAGGTAAAGTGCTTTACTGATTTAAATGTTAATAACATTAAAAAAATACCTTACTAGCAACATCTAGACTGGTACTTGACCAAGCACCTGGGTACCATAGCCTAGTCAAGTTTACACATAAAACTAACCATCACAGTACCTATTATTATCTCTCCACTTTGATTTTCTTTACTCAATGCTGAATTAATGGACCAGGTTTTTAGTAGTACTTGGGGAGAAGAACTCAAAGAAAGAAGTTCAGCAGAAATCTGGCTCAGATGAGCTAGGGCAGTGGTTTTCAATTATGGCAGTTCTTAGCTCAGAATGCAAATTAGAATCATCTGGGGTGGTTTGAAAATGAAGAGTGGCCCCCATCACACATCAGTTGAGACCCAGGTGATTTAATTGGTTTGGGCTGAGAGCCTCTGAGCTAGACACAGCTTAGTCCCTTGCTACCCAAGTGTCACCTGGGATTTTGTTAAAGTGCAGTTTCAGTCCCATGCGGATTAAGAGTCTGGAAGAGTTAAAGGTTTGCCACAATTCCATTCCAATGTTTAGGGTCCAGTTTTAGTGTTTGGCAATATTGTAAAAAGACTGAATTTGGTTCATTGTAAATTCAGGTAATTATTGATTTGATCAGTAGGTTTTCCTCTTTTAACATGCCATGACAGTATGAAAAAGTGAGCACAAGCTTATATTGCCTTGAATTGTTTCTGAAAGGAAAAATGATTTGGTAAGTACTTGGCCTTTAATGTGGAATTTCTCAGCAACCAGAGTCATTATGTGGATTTGGGGAAAATGAATGTTTAAAATGTTCTTAGACCATTCTTAGTTGACAGACGATTGCATTTAGAATTTACAGTGTTAGAAAAATGACAGTTGGTGATTTGGAATCTTTACACAAAAAGGTCTGTTTTGAAATAAGAAATACTGAAAGTCAGTGAGAGAGATACAGGAGGGACTCATTTTGCTCATTTTTTAAACCTAACTTTAACTTAGAGATTAGTGGTCCTGGAAAGGTAGTGCTCTGGGTCATCATGGACAAGAATCAGGCTGTGCGTCACCAAATCCCATACTTTGACATTTACTTGCTTGGGATTTTGGAGAAATACCTTTCCAATGGTAAGTTTGCTTATTTTAAAGTAGGGTCACACACCCACAAACCATCTCACATGGTTTTTCATAAGAGTGAAAATAGCCCATTTAAATGTGTAGTACAAAGGAAGTATTTAGCAATGCTTCTTTCTTTCTTTCTTTCTTTCTTTCTTTATTTTTAATTTTTTTTTAACGTTTATTTATTTTTGAGAGAGAGACAGAGCATGAGTGGGGGGAGGGTCAGAGAGAGAGGGAGACACAGAATCGGAAGCAGGCTCCAGGGTCCGAGCTGTCAGCACAGAGCCTGACATGGGGCTCGAACTCGTGAACCACAAGATCATGACCTGAGCCGAAGTCGGACACTTAACCGACTGAGCCACCCAGGCGCCCCAGCAATGCTTCTTTAGAGTGAGTAAGAAGATACGGCCAGTGAGAATGTCCACTTGCATTGATTGAAACCAGCATTGAGTTCTTAGCATAGCAATTCTTGCATATAATTATAAAATAATGTTTTAATAAGTGAATAAATTTTGCTTTACTAATCAATCTCTAGTGTTTTTGGCTAAAGGGATCCACTTCTCTGGGGCTGAAACTTTAGAGCTAAGAAACCAGATCTTGTATTCCTGGTGAAATCACTGAGATATTTTATCAAAAGAAGTGCAATTCAAAACAACTTGTTTTTGTTTATTACATACCTACCCTTCTGATCTGAACTTGAAGCCTGTCCAGTAATACATTAGAGTGAGGAAATTCCTACCTCCCTTGCCTTAGAAGCCCAAGTTATTTTAGTGAGGCCCATAGACTCCCCTGCAAAAAATGGTCAAGGGACTCTGATGCAGTGAATTGTACTTGTATTTGTGAAAAAGTCTTTAATAAATATAGTCTATAGTTGTAGTTGGCAGATCATTTTTCTTTTTGCCTGCATATTTCTGTGTAATGGCAGGAAAACACTTAAAAGCGTACTTCTGCTGGTGGTTGTTTTATAAAGGAATATTTAGGGTCAATGCCCCTTCTTATTCCCATTTGTCCCTTTCTGTCTGGCTACAGCCAGTTTTAGGAAAGGAACTATACATTTTGAGGAAGAACATTTTTTCACTTGAGTTATTACCTAGTGCAAGACATACTTTGTCTTTTTAAAAATCTAACTAAAAGACACCTTTTGCACTTTCCCTTATGAAACTGTGTTAAATCATTTTGGTTTCAAGGAATGGAGCCTTACTCCCTCTGTCTAAAGGGGGGAAAAAGGATTTATTGCAAAGAGTCATGTGGACTGGAATTGGAAGTTTTGTGGATCTCTTAAAAACTCTAGGAATTCATTCCTCTCCCAGTGTCTCCCTTTTGGGTCATATAGCACATAGTAAATGGACTACGATTAATATTTGTAGAATGAATGAATAGCTTTTTCTCTTATTACCTCTGCTTCTCTCCCCATGTTTGCTTCATTATCCTTTTGTTATTAACTAGTCTGCGTCTATTTTTAGGATTAATTCCATAGGGAGAAAATATGACTGATTCAGCAAGTTATCATGGATCCTCTATTTGTACCCAGGGGGTCATACTGAGTCAAGTGTCTACCTTGGGCAAATCATTGACCACCTGCCTATATCTCTTTTTCTAGTCATGAGGCTTGTGTTAACCTGGACTAAGATATTGGAAATTGTAGGCACTGGGACTAATACGTCCACTATAGAAGTTTAACTCCAGTTTAAATTAATAGGGAAACTGGCTGGGAAAGAAGAAGAAAAGAGAATTAATATCAAGGGGCTGTTAATTATAGGACACATCGTAACCTTTTTTTATGTATCATTTAACCTCTTCATAGTACTGTATTGTAGGTTTAATATTATAATTTTAAATATAAGAAAAGTGCATCTTAAAGATGTTAAACAGTCTTTCACAAAGTCACTTTGTAAGTATGTGGTGGAGTCTGGGATGTAAACCTAAGTCTCTTTGCCTCCAAATAATCTCCTGTTGTTAAAGCACCTTGCTTCAGAAGAGCTTTATCCAATGGCAATGGAAATATAATGCAGGCCACATACGTAGTTTAAAGTTTTCAAGTGACCGTACTAAAAGAAGTAAAAAGAGACAGATGAAATCAATTTTAATAATATATTTTATCACGAGTGAGGTATTATACATTCTTTATCTCATAGCAATTATTCAATATGTGAATTCAATTCACTATACCTACAACACCTCTTGATTTAGATTAACCACATCTGGCTAGTGGTTGCCATATTGGACAGCGCAGCAGTTGAGTATGAATGTCTATCTAACCATTTGTTACAGTTGTGATCTGCATTGAACCTTTCAGGCTATCAGTTACTGATCCATTAAATGAAGGATATTAATATCTCATATACCTGAACTGTAGAGTAGTGCATTAGATAATTTATGTAGGACTAAGATTAAATATTCAAAATGGCTTCCTGGGAATTTACTCTGGGATGTCCATAATTGAGTTCCAGCTAATGATAATTGCTGCTAGCTGCTTTAGAGTGATTTTGTCAGGTAATCTATAAATCATGCTTTGAGTTTCTTGAAAGTCAGGTCTTTAACATTTTTGACAGCTTTCTGTAAGAAAGAAAAAGGTTTGGTTCCTGAGTGCTTTTCTGTGTGTATGCTTTAATGTGTGCCCCACAGTGATCTGCAAATTATTGACTATATATCTATATCTATATCTATATCTATATCTATATCTATATCTATATCTATATCTGTATCTGTATCTGTATCTATATATCTATATCTATATACTACCAACTAATTAGATAATCTAATTGTGGATATATAGTAGATATGTCACATTGTCATTTTTGTCATTTTCTATTAATAATGATCACAAATGAGGAAAAGTTAGTAAGCAGACATATCATCCTAGGTGTATTATTTGCTATCTTTTGATGGACGTTTGCCAAGGAACTTTGTTGACGGTATGTGTATTATATACCATTATAATGTGGTGTGTATGTAAGTACACACACATATACATGCAAATGGATACATATATGTAAGTGTATATAGAGAATGAAAAAGATAAAAAATAAGATATATATGTGTATATTTATATGTATAATGAGAAAGTCAAAGATATTAAGAATTAATAACAGTAGAAAATGTTATTTGTATTGTCTTTGCACCCTTGTTTAGAAGTGTTTATGAAACACTCAGCAGTGTTCTAGGCACTCTATGGTTTCTTGGATAAACAGTTGTGATAAAACACTCTGGTAAAAACAATTCAAATAGTCCCTTTCCTCATGGAGCTTACCGTTTTGTGAAAGAGATAGACATTAAATACAGTTATTGGAACACAGATGTGAGAAGTGTTATGAAATAAGAATACATTGTGCAGTGAAGACTTTCATGCAGAAATAATATTTAAACTGAGAACTAAAGGATGAAATGGAATTAGCCAAGCAAATGGGAAGAGAAGAAGGGAAGAGACATTTCAGAAACAAGTAACTGAATGTGAAAATACAAGATCTTGGAACTTTTAAAGAACTTAGAAAAAAAGATCAATGAGATATAAATAGTATATTTTTCACTTTAAAAGTTGGAGAACCAAAGCTGTGTGATGTTAAGTCATTTGTCTAAGATCATATATTAAACAGTTCACTAGGTAATATGGAATCTTAGGTTGTCCTTGCCTTTGCTTTTTTTTCCTTTTTAATTAATGTACAATAAAATCTATTGTTTTTGGTGTACAGCTTTATGAGTTTGGACAAATGTGTGATCATGTAACCATTACCACAGTCAAAATATGAAATAGTTCCATCACCCCCCAAATGCCCTTATTCAGCTCTTTTCTTTTTTCCTCCCCAGCCCTGACCCCTGACAATCACTGATCTTTTCTCTGTTCCTGTATTTTTGCTTTTACCATAATGTCATATAAATGGGATTTTATAATATGTAGTGTTTTGTGTCTGGCATCTTTGACATTACATAAGGCTTTTGTAATTGTTGTATGTATCAATAGTTTATTTTTATTTGTGAATGGTGTTCCTTTCTATGGGTGTACACGATTTGTTTATCCATGTAACATTTTAAGAAAATTTGCCTTTTTTTCCCTTCCCTTTTTGGTGCTTATAAATCTATAAATATTCAGGTACAGGCTTGTGTGAAAATAAATATTTATTTCTCTTGTGTAAATACCTAAGAGTGGAATTGCTGAATCATATGATAAGTGTAACTTTATGGTATGTTTATTAGAAACTTCCAGACTGTTTTTCAATGTGGCTGTACAGTTTGCTTTCCCTACAGGGATGTTTGAGTGTTTCAGTTGCTCTATATCCTTGCTAGCTCTTAGAGGTTGTTAGGTTTTTTTTCCCATCCTCATAGGTATGTAATGGCATCTCATTTTGGATTTATTTTCACTTGCAGTGACTAATGATTTAGAGTATATTTTCATGTGCTTTTTTACCATATGTGTGTTTTATTTGATGAACTTATCTCTTTAAATCTTTTGTCCATTTAAAAAAAATGATTATTTTGGTTTCTTAATAAGTTTTGGGAGTTCTTTGTATATTCTGGATATAAATTTTTGTCTAATATATGATTTGCAGATATGTTTTTCTAGTCTGTGGCTTATTTTGTATTGTTTTAGTAGTATCTTGGCAAAGCCAAAAGTTTTTATTTTGATGAAGTTCAATTTATCAGAAAAATTTTATGGATTATGCTTTTGGTACAACAATTTGTTCTATTGTTTTTTCTGAAAACTGTATATAATAGTTTTATGTCTTATATTCAGGTCCATGATACATTTTGAGGTTTTTGTTTTTGTTTTTGTTTTTGCTTAGAGATACCCATCTGTTCTAGTACTTCTTATGAAGAACACTGTCATTTCTCCATTGAACTGCCTTTGCATTGACAATATTTATGTGGGTCTATTTCTGGACTTTATAAGTTGAAAACTCCATGAGACAATACTATAATTTGTACTCTTAATTGTCAAACATGTTTTAAAGAACTCAAGGTGGAGAAATAGTCTATTTACCAGAAATTTACCATTTTCTTTTGTTCTGTCTTTATTTCTGATGTTTCACATTTTCTTCTGGTATTATCTCCTCTGTCTGAAGAACTTCTTTTTAGAATTTCTTTTAGAGACATCTCTCCTTTTTCTTTTTTTGTTAAATGTTTATTTTTTGAGAGAGAGCGTGAGGAGGGGATGGGGCAGAGAGAGAGGACAGAGGATCTGAAGCGAGCTTTGCACTGAAGGCAGTGAACCTGATGTGGGACTTGAACTCATGAGCCATGAGATCATGACCTGAGCTGAAGTCAAACTCTCAACTGACTGAGCCACCCAGGTGCCCCAGGAGGTCACTTGTTTAATAGATTCTCTGAAGTTTTTACTCATCTGAAAATCTCTATTTCATGTTTATTCCTGAAGGATATTTTCACTTGATATAGAATTGTGGTTTGAATGTTGTATTTTTTTTCAAGTCCTTTAAAAATGTGTGCCGTTTCTTTCTGGCCTCCATGGTCTCTGATGAAAGATCCTGCTTTGAAGTCATTAATACACTATAAGTAATGCATCATTTTTCCTTGGCCACTTAAATGTTTTGCCCTTAATTTTCAGAACTTTGATTGTCATATGTCTAGGGTTTTGGGGATTTACTCTTTTTGAGGTTCACTGAACTTTTTGAGTCTCTGGATTTATGTCTTTTGCTAAATTTGGAAAGTTTTTAGCCATTAATTTTTCAGGTATTTTTTCTGCAGTACATGCTTTCTCTTCTTTTGGGACTGGGATGATATGAGTACTAGATATTTTGGTATTGCCCTTCAGGTGTTGAGACTATTTTCTTTTAAAATATATTTTTCTCTCAGCTGTTTACTGGATAATTTATATTGACCTGTATTCAAGTTCAGTAACACTTTCCTCTGTCATCTTTATTGTATTGCCCATTTAGTGAGTTTTAAAATTTTTGTTATTGAAATTTTTCAGTTCTAAATTTTACAGTTGTTTCTTTGTTATATCTTCTTTTTCCTTGCTGAAACTCCTTTTTTCATTCATTTCAAGAGTTAACTGCTTTAACATCTTTGTCAGCTAATTCTAACATATGTATATCTTGGCGTTGATGTCTGTGAATTTTCTTTCCCCATGTAATTTGGAATTTTATTGTTTCAATGTAATGCTGAGTAATTTTGTATTATGTTCTGGACATTTTGAATATTATGTTATGAAACTCTGGGTCTTATTTACATTCTATGAAATGTTGATATGTTTATTTTAGCAAGCAGTCAACCCAGAGGGTTTAGGTTGCAAGTTCTGACCAGCACTTCTATGGTTTGTGGTTTCAGTGTTAATTACATTTTCAGTGCTATTGCAGTACTTTTTTGATCTCTCCTATGTGTTTGCAACCAAGTGGCCAGTCTGAGATCTGGGCAGTGGTCTGTAATTTAGCTCAGGCCTCAAGTCTTTGCTCTGGTGTTTAGTTAGGATCATATCCATTCATGTGCAGCTCAGGATGGGTTCACTTCCCAACTCCCTCCCTCTCTACAGTATTCCTAGTGCTTTTGGGTCCCTTAACCAGAAAACTGGGACTTTAGTTATTATATTGTGTCACACATGTCCTATGGCATCACCTGTGTTCAGGGCCAGGAGAAAAAGCAACAGGAATTCCCCCCTCACTCTTAAACCACAGCTCTTCTAGTAGGAAAGGAATTTTATTTTTCCTTCAAGTTTTAAGGCACCTGTGCGTCTCTCCCTGCTGTCACTGTTGCTATTGTCACTCCCACAGGATTGCCTGGGGAGTGAGGCATTAGAAAAGAGAAAATTAAAAATAATAAAAAAAAGAAAAGTTGGTATTTCCCTTATTCTGTCTGAATGCTAGGAATCCCCTTTTCTACTTGTTAAGCCAGAACTGGAGGGCTTCTCCAGAACTCTTTCTATTCACACCTTGGTGTTTACTCTGGTTTTGGTGTACCTTGAATTCAGACTGGGAGGGATAATGAAGGAAAAACAACAAACCCACTGTTGTTGTTTTGAATTCTGGGCTTCTTCTCCAATCCACCTGCTATTATTTACTGTTTGGAACTCTCAAATAGCTTACTCTGTGCATTATGTCCAGGTTTTATGGATGCATTGTAATGCTTTTTCCATCTTACCCAGAACCAGAACCCTAGGGACATGTATTATTAAATTCTGGCTAATGGTTTTAGTGGAGGAAAAGTAGTCACAAAATTATGTATTTGTGCTTCATTTTAGCTTTCACTTGTCATGACTAATTGCTTATTAGTTAATTAAGAATTGCTGTCTTGATGGGGCTCTTGGTATAGGAAGGTGAGTTTTCACTTTTACAAATCTTTCAATTCACATGAAGAAGATAGACTTAGAAAATATTTCCCTGTGATAAAGGATATAATCATAGTGTGTGGTTTGGGAGTAAAACACTTAAAAGTTGCATGATATTTTTATGTTTTATGTTCTCTACTCATTATGGAAATGAGTATCACATGTACACAACCATTCTTTATAACTGCCTTGACATAGAAGGTAGTGTAGTGGAAAAATAATTTGGTTCAGATTTTGTAGTGTCATTTGGAATATTTCTTTAAGTTTTTCTGTCAGTTGTACCAAATACAAATTGACATTCAATAAGATAACTAAAGAGAACCTGGAGACTTATATTTGAATGATGCTGTCCATGAGTTATATAATGTAAGTTCTTAAGATCAAAGATTCTAGAACCACGTTACTTAGAATTGAATCTTGTTTACTTCTGGTTGTGTGACCTTGGACAAGTTATTTAAAATATTTGTTCATGTTTCATCCTTTTAAACTTTTCCTGGTAACAGTACCTACCTTACAGTGTTGTTTTTAAGATTAAATAAGTTAATTGTCTTTATCTGATTGACTTATTTCACTTAGCATAATACACTCTAGTTCATCCATGTTGTTGCAAATGGCAAGATTTCATTCTTTTTGATTGCCAAGTAGTATTCCTGTGTGTGTGTGTGTGTGTGTGTGTGTGTGTGTGTGAGAGAGAGAGAGAGAGAGAGAGAGAGAGAGAGAGAGAGACCACATCTTCTTTATCAGTTCATCAGTTAATGGGCATTTGGGCTCTTTCCATACTTTGGCTATTGTTGATTTCACTCATATTTGAAATTTAAGAAACACAACAGATCCACATAGGGGAAGGGAAGGAAAAATAAGATAGAAACAGAGAGAGAGGCAAGCCATAAGAAACTCTTAAATACAGAGAACAAACTGAGGGTTGCTAGAGGGGAGGTGGGTGGGAAGATGGGCTAAATGGGTGATGGGCATTAAGGAGGGCACTTGTTGGGGTGAGCACTGGGTGTTATATGTAAGTGCTGAATCACTGGGTTCTACTCCTGAAACCAGTACTACATTTAACTTGAATTTAAATAAAGAAACTAAATTACTTGAAAGAAAAAGGTAAGGTTGAATAAGTTAATATCTGTAAAGCACTTAGAACAGTGCTTGTCACTCTCATTACTTTGGAAAATTGGATCTGTTGGAGTTAATAATAGTACTGATATTTATTGATGATTTAAGTACCAGGTACTTTGTTTACTTAATCTTTATCACCACTCTACATTTGTCAGATTATGAAATTGATATAAAGAGAATTTGTTCAAGATCACATGGCTAGTAAAGTGGCTGAGACAGAATTCAAAGCTAGGCAGTTTGGTCTCAGAATTCATGCTTGTAGCTACTACATCATATTATCAGAAATGGATAATCCGTAGATATTATTTTAAACTGATGGTGTATGACTATCAATACTATCTTTATTAGTGGGTAGAGTTTTGCTGTGGAGCATATTTTGTTCATATATATGAATGTTTTTTAGTTTTAAATTTATAATTAGAGATTTACCTGTTTTAAATGGCAGAAAAAATACTTATACACCTTATAAGAAAACAATAAACAAAAAACAACAGATACATACATTCCATCTTCAGTAAAACCATAAGGTATCTCTAGCCTTCATCTACAGGATAGGGAGATATAAAGCAGGAGGGAGAATTATAGATAACTTAGCAGTGAGAATGTCAAATCTGACCATCTGCATATGACATACCATTGATAAGCAAACTGATTCATCCAGCATAACCTGAGAAAGGATCAGGAATCAGAGCTGCTAGGTATTACAGAAGACGGGATGAGAATGTGGGGGAGAGGTGAAGTGGGATGCAAAAAGGATTATTTAAATTAATAGTATTTCCAGATGCTAATGATTACTGCTTCCCTATCTCTGCAGCATTCTACCTAGTCTATGAGAACTGAATCTGAGAGAAGACAGAGGAGAGAGTTGAGTGATAAGTGAAAATCTGCATATTAGTGATACTCCTAGTTCCTTCCTATGCTTTAGCTCTGAAGTATTAGCAACAAGGCTTACAACTGCCTTTCTATCCTCACACCTGTTTAGATAGGAGATTGCAGGATCCTTCTCTGAAGAAATGATAGACTCCAGAGAAAATCTCTATAGGTAATGACTTGTGGGCTTTCCTGATGAAAAGAAAAACGAGTTGGTGTGATTGTTATACAGTGAATCTGGTAACTTGTCAAGCATTGCCCACATGCACACAGCTTCCAGTTGCCTTTTTAAATATCTGAGATATGAACATAGAACCAGTTAACCAACAGTCAATTGAGGACAGCCTCCAACAGAAAGAAAGATACCAAAATGAAGAAATACACAGAAAGAGCTCTGAAGAAAGGGAGATGGTTAGGAAAAAGAAGAAACCTTAAACAAATATTATCAATACCTTATACGAGATAAGTAGATTTGGCATCCATAAAATAATGCTATGAAAAAGGAAGAATAAGAGATTAAGAATTATTGGGACTCCATAAAAATAAAAGGCTTCCGCACAGTGGAGGAAACAAATGACAAACCTAAAAGGTAACCTACAAAATGGGAAAAGATGTTTGCAAATGACCTGATAAAGGGTTAGTGTCCAGAATATGTAAAGAACTTACAAAACTCAACATCCTCAACATGAATAATCCAATTGAAAAAATGGGCAGAAGACATGAACAGACATTTCTCCAAAAAGACGTACAGATGGCCAACACATACATGAAAAGATGCATAACATTACTGATCATCAGGGAAATGCAAATCAAAACTACAATGAGGTATCCCCTCACACTTGTCAGAAGGACTAGAATCAACAACACAAGAAACAATAGGTGTTGGTAAGGATGTGGAGTAAGAGAAACCCTCTTGAATTGTTGGTGGGAATGCAAACTGGTGCAGCCATTCTGGAAAACAGAATGGAAGTTCCTCAAAGAATTAAAAATAAAACTACTGTATCCCCTACTGGGTATTTACCCGAAGAATATAAAAATACTAATTCAAAGTGATACATGCACCCTGATGTTTGTAGCAGCATTATCTACAATAGCCAAATTATGGAAACAGCTCAAGTGTCCATTGGTTGCTGAGCGGATAGAGAAGATGTGGTGTAGGGGCACCTGGGTGGCTCACTAGGTTAAGTGTCTGACTCTTAATTTTGGCTCAGATCATCATCTCACAGTTCGTTCAAGTTCAAGTCCCACACTGGGCTCTGTGCTGATAGTGCAGAGCCTACTTGGGATTCTGTCTCCCTGTCTCTGCCCTTCCCTCTCCCCCTTTCTCTCAAAAATAATCCCCCCTCTCAAAAATAATCATTAAAAAATTAGATGATGTGATACACACACACACAATGGAATATTATTCCATCATAAAAAATAATGAAATCATGCCATTTGCAACGACATGGATGGAGGTAGAGAGTATTATGCTAAGTGAAATAAGCCTGAGAAAGACAAATATTGTATGATTTCATTCATATGGAGTTTAAGAACAAAACAAAAGAGCAAAAGTAAAAACAAAGAGACAAATCAAGAAACAGACTATTAATTCTAGAGAACAAACTGATGATTACCAGTGGAGAGGTGGGTGGGAGGATGGGTTAAATAGGTGATGGGGATTAAGGAGTGCACTTGTGATGAGCACTGGATGTTGTATGGAAGTGTTGTTTCACTATATTGTATACCTGAAACTAACATAACACTATATGTTAACCAACTGGAATTTAAATAAAAACTTAAAAAAATAAAATAAAAGCAGGGGCGCCTGGGTGGCTCAGACAGTTGTGGCTACTTTGGCTCAGGTCATGATCTCATGGTTCATGAGTTCAAGCCCTGTGTCGGGCTCTGTGCTGACAGCTCAGAACCTGGAGCCTGCTTTGGATTCTGTGTCTCCCTCTCTCTCTGCCCCTCCCCAACTCACACTCTATCTCTCTCTCTCAAAAATAAATAAACATTAAAAAAAGAAGCAAAAAAATGCCGTAAGCAATAAAATATTCAATAGAAGGGTTAACTGGAGATAAGGAGATCTCCCAGAAAACAGAATTATGACATAGGGCACCTGGGTGGCTCAGTTAGTTAAGTGTCTGACTCTTGATTTCAGCCCAGGCTATGATCTCACAGGTTTGTGGGTTTGATCCCCATGTAGAGCTATGCACTAATAGTGTGGAGCTTCCTTGAGATTCTCTTTCTTCCTCTCTTACTGTCCTTCCCCTATGCTTGTACACTCTGTCTCTCTCTCAAAATAAGTAAACTTTAAAAAAAGGATTAAGAGATAATGAGATGGGAAATAGGAGAAAGAAGATATGGACAATCAGTAGCAGACATCTAACATCTGACTTTTAGGAGTTCCCAAGAAAAAGAACAGAGAAACAAAGGGGAGGAAATTTTCAAATGAATTAAAAAGGAATAATTGCTAGGACTGAAAATGTGTTTCAAGTTTAAAGAAACTCACAGGTGTGCCCAGCACAAAGGGAGTTAGAAAAGGTCCACACCAAGACACATGGTAATGTAATTTTCATACTCTAGTTTGGTCCCCTTGACCCATTTTAATCTCCTCTTACCCTTGCTTTTTCTTCATTTAAGAGGCTGGAAAGATAAAAACTTGCTTTGCTAAATAGCTATGGCCAAGTGTGATAAAGTGCTAGCCTATAAAATGTAAGTAGAAGTCTAAAGAATTTCTGGGAAAACTTTTGTTTTTTTTGATATAGGCTGTACTTCTTTTAATGGCTGGAGCTACAGTGGTCATTTTTTGACCATAAGAATCACAGAGGTCTTAGAGCTGACATGGTTCAACTGCTGATTTAATGATATAAGCAACCACCCACCTCTGGATTTCTTGTAATGTTGGCGGATAGGAGCATACCCTATTTGGCTAATCCACTGTATGTTGATTTTCTTTTACCTGCAACTAAATACAGCCCTAACTATATACTTCCAGAAGATTTCCTCCACCTAAATAAATAAGTAAGTAAATAAATAAATAAAATTCACATATAAAGGATCAGGGTTATCAAGGATATCACATATCAGGGATAAGAATGGCATGAGATTTCTCAAAAGCAACATTAGGAACTGTGAGATAGTAGGAGTAAGCACTGAATAATTCAGAAATAAAATAATTTTCAATCTTGAATTTTATATTTGGCCAAATTATTAGGTGTGAATGACAGAGATATTCAAAGTTTTAAAATATTTCCTTCCTGTGTACTTTTTCTCAAGAAGCTAGTGGAAGGTGGGCTCCACCAAAATAAGGTATATATAAACCAAGAAATAGCAAAGTATACGATCTAGAAGCATGAGCTCTAACAGAAGAGATGCAAAAGGAATTCCTAGCATAGCCCAGAGAGCCAGTGCAGATTGGAACAGGGGCAGAAGATTTCTAGGGGGCCTAACCACAGAAAAAAACATCTGATAGGTTTGACTTTTAGAAAAATTATATTTAGAATGTCTCTATTACTATTGGAATGTGGGAGATTTACCCAGAGATTGAAAAAGAATAATAAAGTGTATGCAAATCAATTTTAGAAAAATGAAAAGGTATTAACAGAAAGGAATTAGAATCAGAGTATAATGTTTTAATCAGTAAGCAATATTTACTTAGTCATTATGAAAACAATTATGGATACAGCCCCAAATTATGTTTCAATCATATTGGAAGTCTGTGGTGGGGGAGACGAAGTGGGTATAAAGAGAAAATCCTCATACCATGTTAGATGCCAATACATTAGTATATACACATGATTTAGAAACATAGAGTTAAATGCCAAAAGCAGCGGTTGAATGAATGTAATGTGGTTATATCTGGGAATGGGAGCGCCTTGATGGTTGGATGACCAGGAGAGGGGTTGCCACAGGACTGTTGTGTTTTAAATCTTTCAGCACTGTTTGACCATGTGCATGTATTACTTTGGTAAAAATAATTCAGAAAAAGAAACCTCACAAGTAGAAGAACTCTGATATTTTTACATTTAAAATTTCCTGAGCATGTAGTGTTGTTTCAAACTGACATTTTTTTGCACATTTTCTTTACCCTTTCTGAAATGTTTCTCTTCCTTTTGTCTTCCTGGAAAAATCCTACTCAATTCACATGATTTGGCTAAAGTGAAGCCATCCTAGTCTTCCTAAGCAGAGTTAGAGTTTCCTTCTTGGTGCTATGGAATTTTGTGCAAACTTGTTTTATATCATTTATCTTTTGACAGTTATTTGCTTGCATGCTTATCTCCCTTCCAGGATGATCAGCTCTTTCAGAGTTAGGGAGGGGTGTTTTAATTTTTGCCTCCTCTGTAGCACTTAGCATAGTGCCTAATCGTAGTAGATGGTCAGTGAAAGTTGAATGAAGTAATTGATCTAGGATACAGAGTTAGGAAACCTGTGTTGAGGTCTAGCTTTGTTTTTCCCTTTGCCTCTTGCCTTGATCAAAGCACTTGACTTATTGTTGCCTTAGGATCCTTGTGGAAAAACTGTATGTGATGAACTTCAAGGTTTCTAGGAATTTGAAAATCTTTTATTCTTTTTTTTATTAATAGCCCTAACATTGCAATTTAAAATTCATGTAAAATAAAACTATTTCCTACATTTTACTTCCTAGCCCTTACCGAAATTTGTAATTGTGTCTTCACTGTTGTTTTTTAAAAAAATCTATTCTCTATAGACTGTAGCTTTCAGAAGACAAGGATATGGCTGTCCTGTTCAGCATTGTTTCCCAGTGTTATTAGATTTACATGTGGAGACACACAGTAAGTATTTGCTGAATAAATACATCCTGACAGTAATTTTATGGATGCTTCAACGATCCAGTTGTTCTTTCAGACATTTTAGAAAAATATCTTTAATTCAAAATCCAATAACTGGAATTTGCATATGGTCCTTATCATTGATGTAATATCACTTCCGTCTGCATATTTGGAATGGTTTTCCATTTCCTGTGTGTTCAGTGCTATTTCACTCTTTTAATTACTTCATCAAAATGTCTGTCTTTCATGAGGTCTTTCTGAGTTTATCTCTTCTTCCAAGTCTCAGCAACTTAGTGTATGAGAGCTGTGGTTTATATAAGACTTTTTTTTTGTGTGTGTGTGTGGGGGGGGGGACGAGTTTTTGTGGCTTGATAAAACACTCTTACGTTTAAATGAGTCAAATCTAAATGATTCAAATCTACAAGCTGGCTTTCCCTTGAATACATGTGAATAAAAAAGTCAAGGACTTGGCAAAGATTATTTTATACTTTGCCAAATCCGATATTTGGAAGTGCAGTTTAAAAGTTTAACCAAATTCCAAACGTCACTAAATTTATTCCTTTCTGACTATAAGTTGCAAATTGCCAAGAAACTAAATGAAAGTGTTTTTTTCTACCATTGGATATCTTCTAAATAATCTGCAGTCTTTAAGAGTCGTCTCTTATGCCCCTGGATGTATGTCCCAATTAAAAAGTATTCATTGTTGGGGCACCTGAGTGGCTCAGTTGGTTAAGCATCTGACTTGAGCTCAGGTCATGATCTCAGGGTTGGTGAGTTTGAGCCCCACATCGAGCTCTCTGCTGTTGGCACAGAGCCTGCTTTGGATCCTCTGTCTCCCTCTGTCCCTGCCCCTCCCCCCTCTCAAAAATAATACAAATAAGTAAACATCAAAAAAAGTATTCATTGTCATTATTCCAACTTTGTGCAACAACTTCATGTCATTTATCTATCTATACCTTCTCCTTCCCTCCTTGTCTCCTCTTGTCTTCGTCTTTCAGTGCCAGAAATGGCTATGTGATTTAGGTTATAGGCTAATCCAGGGGAATGTGAAGCAGGAATAGATCTAACTCTTTCTGAGTACTATATACTTCAAAGTAGACACGTCAGATACTTGCTATGTACTAGGCATTGTGTCAAATGCTTTAGTCCTGTAATGTGTTTTATTTTTCCCATTTTACTGAAAAGGAAATTAACACTCCTTGAGGAACAAGCAATTTTGACATCATTCAATAAAAAGCTAATCTTCGGAGGATGAATATAGTAGGAATAAATGTTATATATTGTGTGCAGGCCCTATTAAACACCTGCACATACAGAATTGATGAGACATGACTTGGCAACAATTCTTATGGGAAGCTTATAGAATTTTGTCATGGTAAGCTCAATATAAGTAGTGATATGATTAGACTACTTTTTGGCTACATTAAAGAAACAATAGTAGCTAGAATTAGGGAGGTGAAAAATCTCAGTTTGTTTTATTCTGAATTCTGGTTAGACTGCATTTAAAATAGTTGATGTGGTTGAGGCACAGATTAAAGGGTTATGTAGATAAAATGAAATGAATTCAGACTATGAGTTTCTCAAAGGTGGGTAATGTGTCCTTGTTGTGTTCCTGGAACATAACTGTATTAGCAAAGGTTCTCCAGAGAAACAGAACCAACAGGGTGTATGTATATATAGAGAAAGAAATTTATTTTAAAGAATTGGTGATTGTGGAGTCTTGGCAAGACCAAAATCTTCAAAATGGACTGGCATGATGGAAACTTAGGGAAGGGTTACAGTTTGTCCAAAGTTGGTTTGCTGGCAGAATTCCCTCTTCTTCCTAGTAGGAGGTCAGTTTTTTTCTATTAAGGCCTTCAGCTGATTGGATGAGGCCCTCCCACATTATGGAGGATACTCTGCTTTGCTCAGAGTTGATTTAAATGCTCATTTCATCTAAAAAATACTTTCACAGAAACATCTAGAGTAATATTTGACCAAATATCTAGGTACCATGGCTTAGTTAACACATAATATTAGCTGTCACAACAGATAATCACTAAATATTTCTTGAATGAATGAATTAATAAAAATATGAGTGAAGCGTATGCAGGCAGTTGAAGGAGATGGCCATGATTAGCTGGGGAAGAAAAGACTCAAGGACGAAAATAAAAGCTATTTTTAAATGTTTGAAGAGCTTGCAGATACTAGGGATAGTGAGGGCATGGGGTGAGTTTTGAGGCAGAAAACAAGGGGATAGATAGAAATTTTATATGTAAAACAATTGAACTCCTCTTCCCATTCTTTTGCATACATTTTCAATGAG
This sequence comes from Panthera pardus, assembly GCF_024362965.1. NCBI lineage: Eukaryota > Metazoa > Chordata > Mammalia > Carnivora > Felidae > Panthera > Panthera pardus. The sequence goes on from NW_026526991.1 coordinate 21,524,658, forward strand.
GCAGCAAATTTCTAAGTAGGAGTTCAATATATTCTTCTCTGAAAGAATTGAATGACTCGAAAGAAAAGACTTCCATATATAGGTATTTGGAAGTCCTTCAATGCAAGGTTACCTCCCAAACCAGACATCTAAAAGGAAAACCCTTGTACCAACAATTTCTTTCATACTCAACAAAGCTTGTAATCAGCATTATAGGGTTTCATTTAAAAAATAAGTAGGTGGGCAAAGATACCAATTTATCTACCATTTAGACACAGTGTTAAGTGATTTACATGTGTTATTACATTTAATCCTTACAACAGTCTTATGAGGTAAAGTATTAGTAACATCACCTCCATTTCAGATGTGGAAGCTGAAGCACAGATTAAGAAACTTGTCAATAGGTACATAGTTTGTATGTGATTAAGATTTAAATCTGACAGATGGACTGGCAAGGAGCATAGATTTGGAAGTTAAATGGAAAAAACTTCAGATTGTAATGTATCTATTATTGGGAAGAATTGAAAATAAGATCTTCATGGTTTTATTTTAAAATGTTTACTTAGGATTGGTATACTTAACATTTTCCTGAAGAGGTAATTCCAATATAAACATAACAGTTTATAGACAAGAGGCAAAATTTACTAAATATTTTGGTGATCTGATTTCTTTTTAGATTGGAACACTGATTCCCAATCTAGTATCTATGAATGCCAAGGGGAACACAAAACAATATGAATCTTTTAAAATTGTCTTCAGTATTAAAGAAAACCTAAGTAAATTATGTATTTACTTTTTCTAAGACTGTGCAGATGAACTAAAATATCAAGTTTATCAACTCCTTATTTTATCACTGGGTCATTTGTGACATTAAAAATGGTAGTCAGGTGGTGGATGGACATTTCTTATTTTAGTTTTACATTGCTGATTTTTTTCTCCTCTCCCTGTTTTTTTCCTCCCCTAATTAAAAAAAAAATTAATGTTTACTTATTTTTGAGACAGAGAGAGACAGAGCATGAGCATGGGAGGGGAAGAGAGAGAGGGAGACATAGAATCTGAAAACAGGCTCTGGGCTCCGAGGTGTCTGCACAGAGCCCAGTGCGGGGCTTGAACTTGTGAGCATGAGATCATGACCTGAGCCAAAGTCAGACACTTAACCAACTGAGCCACACAGGCACCCCTCCCCTGAGTTTTTAAAAAATTGGAATATAGCATATACATGGAAAAGAGCACTCAGTATAAGTGTACAAATTTATTATTACAAAGCAAAAACAAAGCAAAACAAAACCATGCAATTACCACCCAGAATAAGAGAACATTACTAACTCTCAGAAACACCCCTTGTGCTTCCTTCCAATTGGTAGTACATATTTTTATTGAAAGTGTATCTAGGAATGGTATGTCTAGATTGTAGTAGCTTTTTTTAAGAGTGGCTATACAAAATTTACACTTCTAGAAATATGTGAGTGCTTTCCATCATAACTATCATTTGGTATTGTTAGTCTTTTTCACTTAGCCATTCTAGCAGGTATATCTTTTTTCATTTGCGGTTTGCCTTTTCACTTTATTAATGTTGTCTTTGATGAATAGGAACTGTTAATTATTTTTAAAGTTTTATTTATTTGTTTTGAGAGAGAGAGAGCACGAGCTGGGGAAGGACAGAGAGAGAGGGAGAGAGAGAATCCCAAGCAGGCTCTGCAATATCAATGCAGAGCCTGACACAGGACTCAGTCCCAGGAGCCATGAGATCATGACCTGAGCTGAAATCAAGTTGGGCACTTAACTGACTGAGCTACCAAGGTGCCCCAGGATTTGTTAATTTTAACTAGTTCACGGTATCAGTGTTTTTCTTTGTGGTTAGTGTTTTTTGTGTCCAATTTACGACTTTTTGCCTGCATCAAGGTTATGAGTTATTTCTTTATGTTAACTATCAGAAGTTTTATTATTCTTTCACAGTTAGATCTATTATTTATTAGGAATTGATTTTAGAAATGATGTGAGGTATATGTCAGTTTTCATTCTCCATATTGATACTCAGTTGAACCAGTACCACTTTTTGAAAAGATTATTCTTTTTCTACCACTCTACAGTGACACTTATAAAATACATATGTTCTGTTCCATTGGTCCATGTATTTATTCTCGTATAAATATCACACTATTTTTTTTCTTTCTCTAAGTTTTTGTTTAAATTCCAGTTACCATACAATGTACTATTAGTTTCAGGGTACAATTTAGTGACTCATCACTTACATACAACATACAGTGTGCTCATCACAACACGCGCCTCCTTAGTACCCATCACCTGTTTAACCCATCACCCTACCCACCTTCCTTCGAGTAACCCTCAGTTTGTTCTTTATAGTTAAGAGTCTGTGTTATGGTCTGCCTCTCTCTTTTTTTCTTACTACGTGATGTGACGTGTGTGTGTGTGTGTGTGTGTGTGTGTGTGTGTGTGTGTGTATAGAGAGAGAGTATTACTCAGTCACAAAATAGAATGAAATCTTGCCATTTGCAATGATGTGGATGGAGTTACAAAGTATGCTGAGCAATATCATACTATTTTAACTACTATTATCTTGATGTCTGATGGTGTGCCTCTTCACATCTTCTCAAGATTCTTTTGATTTTTTTTCTTTAAAAAAATTTTTTTTAATCTTTATTTTTGAGAGAGAGACAGACAGACAGAGTGCGAATGGGGGAGAAATAGAGAGGGAAACACAGAATCCTAAGCAGGCTCCAGGCTCTGAGCTGTCAGAACAGAGCCTGACATGGAACTCAAACTCACTAACCACAAATTCATGACCTGAGCCAAAGTTCAGTGCTTAACTGACTGAACCACCCAGGTGCCCCATTTTTATTTTTTCTTATATTAATTTTAGAATTAGCTTGTCAATTTCTACAAAAAATCTACTTGAGATTTTTATTGAAATTGCATTGACTCTGTAGAACAATATTGGGAAGTGGACATATTTTCAATATTTCCTCCATTAGGATGGTATATCTCTCCATTTATTTAGGTCACCTTAAAATTTTTTTTCAGTTTTATTGAGATATGATTGACAAATATATTTTTACGTTGTCCACGTGATTTTTTATTTTATTTTTATTTTTGATGTCTTTTTTTTTCAATATATGAAATTTATTGTCAGATTGGTTTCCATACAACACCCAGTGCTCATCCCAAAAGGTGCCCTCCTCAATACCCATCACCCACCACCCCTCCCTCTCACCACCCATCAACCCTCAGTTTGTTCTCAGTTTTTAAGAGTCTCTTATGCTTTGGCTCTCTCCCACTCTAACCTCCTTTTTTTTCCCCCTTCCCCCATGGGTTTCTGTTAAGTTTCTCAGGATCCACATAAGAGTGAAAACATATGGTATCTGTCTTTCTCTGTAAGGCTTATTTCACTTAGCATCACACTCTCCAGTTCCATCCACGTTGCTACAAAGGGCCATATTTCATTCTTTCTCATTGCCACGTAGTACTCCATTGTGTATATAAACCACAATTTCTTTATCCATTCATCAGTTGATGGCCATTTAGGCTCTTTCCACAATTTGGCTATTGTTGAGAGTGCTGCTATAAATTTTGGGGTACAAGTGCCCCTATGCATCAGCACTCCTGTATCCCTTGGGTAAATTCCTAGCAGTGCTATTGCTGGGTCATAGGGTAGGTCTATTTTTAATTTTTTGAGGAACCTCCACACTGTTTTCCAGAGTGGCTGCACCAATTTGCATTCCCACCAACAGTGCAAGAGGGTTCCCGTTTCTTCACATCCTCGCCAGGATCTATAGTCTCCTGATTTGTTCATTTTGGCCACTCTGACCGGTGTGAGGTGATATCTGAGTGTGTATTTCATTAGTTTTATTATGAAGTGTTTTATAGATATATATTTTAAAGTTTTTATTTATTTATTTTGAGAGAGATAATGTGTGTGCATAGGCACACGGGGTAGGGGCAGAGAGAGAAGGAAAGAGAGAGAATCTCAAGTAGTTGGTGTGAAGCCCAGTGTGGGGTTCAAACTCACAGGCTGTGAGATCATAACCTGAGCTGAAATCAAGAGTCAAATGCTTACCTGACTGAGCCACCCAGGTGCACCCTAGTATTTTAGCTTTTTGATGTTATTATAAATGGTACCATTTAAAAACTTCTATTTTTTTTTTGCCGCTGCTGCTACTGTATAAAACCAATTGCTTTTTAATTTTGATCTCAAATCCAATGATTTTACTATATTTACTTATTAATTCTAGTAATTTATCTTTATATTCTTTTGGATTTTCTACATGATAATAGCAGTTTTATTTCTTACTTTTCATTGCTTATATCTTTTATTTCCTTTTCTTTCTTGTTGCATTGACTATGACTTCCAATAAAGAGCAGTGATGTTAGTGGCATCTTTATTTGATTTCCATTCTCAAGAAGAAAGTTTTCATTCTTTCACAATTAAATATGATGATGGCTGTAGATTTTTATTTTTTATTTATTTTTGTAGTAAAATGTGCATACAGGAAGTATGCATCACACATTTGTACAACTCAATTAATTATAAACTTATGAACTTTATTTTTGTAGTAAAATGTGCATACAGGAAGTATGCATATCACATTTGTACGACTCAATTAATTCTTATAAACTTATGAACACATTTGTATCATAAGCACTCAGATCAAGAAATCAGCCCCTGAAATTCTTCCCTTAATTATTTGCATTTACTAGCTCCAAAGGATTACCACTCTCCTGATTTCTCAATCCCATAACTTTTTTAAAGTAGAACCTCTTTAATCAGTCTAAGTTCCATTTTCTTACTAGTTTGCTAGTTTTTTTTTTAAATGATGAATTGGTGTTGAATTATAGAAAGCATTTCCTGCATCTGTTGAGATGATCATATAATTTTTCTTTCTCATGCTGTTCCTGTAGTAATTTATATTGCATTACTAGAATAGACCAAACGTGATGATCCCTTTCATATATTGTAGGATTTGATTTCCTGCTACTCCGTTTAAGAGTTTTACACTCATATTCATGAGTAGGATTTGCCTTTTGTTTTGCTTTCTTGTGATATCCTTGTGCAATTTTGGTACTAATGTTATCCTGGCATCCAAAACCACATTTGGCCTTGTTTCCTATTTTTTCCATTCTGTGAAAGCATAAGTGTACTATTGGTGTTATTTCTTCCTTAAGAATTTGGCAGAATTAAGAGATTCACATAAAAAGTTGTCTCTAGGATGGGTTAGAATGGGGAGAAAATGGAGATAGGGACTTCTGTTGGTTTTTGTTATAATTCTGATGTAAGGTGATGATGGCTTTGACTGGGTTGGTGGCATGGGAAGAGAAAGGACAAATAATAGCAATATCAACATTCTGATTCATATAGCATTTTATAACTCATACATTGCTTTTATTTGATCTTTATAGTGACAGTGAGTAGAAGATTTAAAGAAAGGATGAGTTGAAGAGAACTGTAAGGTTTGGCTTTTAAGTTATTGAGAGATTACAGGTGTCACTGACTTCTGTGGGGATGTCAGCTTCTTTCTTTTTTTCCTCTTGTTTAAGAAGGATTACTGAAAATGTGTATTTATTAACTTCTTCCTTGAACCACATTTCAATGAAAGAAGAAATATAAAAACAAAAATAACTCAGTGATGATGCTGGAAATCAAGAAGAATGGTCTCAGGAGACCATAATTTCCTTATTTGTAAAATGATAGGCTTAGATTAGGTGATTACTATATTTTTCAGATTTCTAAACTTCTGTTAATTATACAGGCTAATTTACAAATTCACATCTTCTTATGGTAATTTATTTCATAGAAGAGACCTGGGAGACTAAATACTAGTATCATACCTTTAACTATTTTTTAAACATTACTCTTAACACAGTACTACACTTTTGGGAAAAGGCAATGGAATAAGGAGCAATGGTGTTGAAAATGCTCAGAAAAAAATCAACTTTTCAGCCAGAATATGAGCCACGTAAATTACCTTACTGCTTGGGGCAGCAATTAAACAAATCAATGCAGTTAATCTTAATACAGTAAATCTTGGCTCAAATGTGAGGAAAATTGAGTAGTGGGGGACTGTGGCAGGGAATACAGTGAATTCTGATAAAAATAAGGAAGAATAGGTAAGGAAAAAAATGCTCCTCTTAAGTTTTATATTTCAATAAACATATGCTTGGTACTTTTCTAATAGATTCATAAAAACTATTATAGTAAAAAGTATTATAGTACAGGTTATTTTTTATTTCAAATATTTGCATTTTTCATTTGGGAAGACAAGGCACAAAGGCAAATGGCTTCAATTCCACATCAAGGGCTCTTAGGTTGCCAGCAGGAGAAAGCAACTCTAGCTAAGGAAGCAGGAAAGGAATTTATTGGGAACTTACTGGGCAGTTTACAGAATTAAAAAAAGGGCTGAAAATCAGGCTCAGGGCAGCATTAGGTGTCTAAACAGCAGGATTTTCTCTTCTTCTCAGAGCTCCAGTTCTGGGACTTGATCTTTTCATTCTTTTTTTTTTTTTTTTTTTTTTTTTTTTAGCATCCTACATTTTTATTTATTTATTTATTTATTTATTTATTTTTAATATATGAAATTTACTGTCAAATTGGTTTCCATTGATCTTTTCATTCTTAAGCCACTCTACTTTAGATCTAAATTTTGGAAGCCATCTCCCTGGTAGAGCTTGGATTATTAGACATCCCTGTTTAAGTGATAAGAACAGCATATTGATTTATAGACCCTTAAAGAATACATACAATAGAGAAGGGAGAGTTCTCTGAAATGTAATGGAGTGCTGTTACCAAAAGAAGGAATAAATGAATTTTAGGCAACCAGAGCCCCACAAATGTTTACTATGTAGTCCAAATTGAGGCATAGTTCTAAGTAAAATAACTCCTAATTTAGATGGAATAAAGCCCTCTCCCCACCACCACCAAAACAAACAAACAAACAAACAAACAAACAAAAACCTTTCTTTTTTGGAGGATTTCTAAGCTACTTTCTGCTTGCCTACTTTTCCAGCTTCTATTTAAAAAAATTTTTTTTTAAGTTTATTTATTTATTTTGAGAGACAGAGAGAGAGAGAGCAAGGAAGCATGTGCAAGCAGGAGGAGAGGCAGAGAGAGAGGAGAGAGAGAATTCCAAGCACTCTCACTGTGAGTGTAGGACCTGAGGTGGGGCTTGATCTTGTGAACCAGGTGATCATGACCTGAACCGAAATCAAGAATCAGATGCTTAACTGACTGAGCCACCCACGTTCCCTTCTCAGCTTCTATTGAGTAAGTAGATGACTTTATAAGTTTGCTTTATGTCAAGCCCTTTCCCCCTGCTTCTTACTTTTCTTCAGAGGTATGGTCATATGTAAACAGATTTCCAAAACCTGTGACTTGCCGCTTTCACTTGGCTGCTAAGCATTTATAGCTGCTAGGATTCCTCAACTACTCTTTTCCACACTGTCCAGGATATCTTGGCACTGACTGTTCTGGAACTAAGACCAAGAGTGCTGGACTTCCTCAAACACTGTATATATAACTCATTTCCCCCCACCCCCACCCCCCAAGGTCATTTTTCATATACAGACTTGGATAAAGGTCAATTAGGAGTCCAGGAGGGCAATCCATAAAGGATGCTGGGGGTAGAATAGAAACATGGCACTAGGTAGCTCAGTTTGCTGTAATGTGAAAAATCTAAATTTGTCCCCTTTCCCACTGAAGTAGATCGTATCTTGGAGTGGAAAAATTATTACAATTGGGCAATACCCTTCCACTATGTGAAGTAAGTTTTGAATTTTATTTAAAGAATACAGGTTTGAAAGGGAAATCAATTACTTACCTGTGTAAGACACTCATGTACCTATTTGGCTCAGTTTCTCACACTAACTACTCATTAACACAGATGCTCCTTGTCTTAAATTGGGGGCACAGTGTGGTGGTGTGGGAGAGTGGAAAGATCACTAGGCAAAGTGTCAAAAGGTAGAGGCTGTGGGCTTAGCCTTAGTTATCTCTACAAATTCCAAAATTGGAGAAGAGGAGTAGAGGAAAGCTGTAGTTGCTCTCTATAGTTGCTCAGGACCTAGGCAGGTTAGAGCCAACTTCTTAGTGTCTTGAGTGCAGTCTTCTGCTTTGGGAAGTAGTGATGATATCTAAGGATGGAGACTTTCCTATTTGCAGGACACTGTCTCAGGCTTTTAAAATATATCATCTAAATCACCTGGCAAGTCTCCAAGGGAGATGATGTTACTCTCGTTTCATTTCACAGGGCAGGAAGCTGTCCACAACTGAAGAACTTGTCACATGGCCAGTAATTGCAAAATCTAAATTTAAACCCCAGTCCTATCTAACTCCAAAGCCCATGCTCCTTCTTTCTTTAAGAATTTTATAATCTATATAAGATCTGTTATTCATCTTTGTATCCAGTGTCTAATTCAGTATCTATCACAGAGTAAATTAGGAGCAAAGATAAGTGAATGTGAGCAAAGGCACAAGGTATGCATGCTCAGGTATATTCTACTTAATGATATATAGGCCAGTGTTTTGAACAAGGAGTATGTGAAGGAGGGTTGTGATGTTATTTTGAAAGTTAGATTGAGGTGGGATCATGAAATCCTTTGATGATTAGGTCAAAGGATTTAAAATATTTTCAACAGTCATTGTGAAACCCCTGGAGATTTTTTTTTTCATAGGAAAAACGTCAAGGGGTAGCACTGTGTTTTCCAGTGTCAGGAAAAATGAGCTGGATTTGGGGGATGTTGAGATAGAGTTTCTAAGGAGGTCATTGGCAGGGCCTAGAAATACATGATTGGCTTTGGAGAGAGGTCAAGGATTGACAAAGAAATTTGAGAGGCACCCACAGAGAAAACCAGAAAAAGAAAAAAAATCACTAACCAGTCTATATATGAATGAGTGAATAAATGGCACAGCCCACAAGAAATACGGTGTTAAGTGTTAGTTCCTAACAAGGTTTGCATCTCCATTCCTTGTGACATCTGGGTGTAGGGATAGAGAATTCTGTACCATACTGTTCTTTCCATCTGGTCTAGGAATACTGGGTGAGCTCTCTGGAGACATCTGCTAAGGGAGATGAATCCAGTTTTTCTTTCTCATGTTGGCTTCTCTACCTTTACATTTTCTCTCTTTCATTCCCTTTCTCCCCTACTGGATTCTATTTTCTCACACTTATTGCTGCAGTAAAAATGTTTGGTGGCATAGTGTGAGGGAAAAATAGAATGGACTATATAGCACTTGGATGTTGAGTGGGAAGATGAAAGCAGTGTATGAGATTAATTTGTTATTCTGTATTAAAATCCTACTATTTCCCTAAACTTGAATGGTACTGTGTATATTTGATAACTGAATAGCATTCATAGTATTTAGCTGCATTAAGCAAAGTCATATGAACAAGCTAGGCTACTTAGCATTATAGAAAATTTGAGACAATTTTTAGGACCTATTTGCCTTGGCTGAATAATGGCACTCTTGTTCAGATGACTGTTAGATAAAAAGAAAAATATTTTATAGCATATGAACTGGATTCTTTAGCTGTCTTAAGTCTACCTTTGTGCTCTTTCTTATTGTCGATATTATATAAATAACACGGATGTTCTGCTTTAAATGTACCTTAGAAAATAGTTCGGTGCCAGGTTTGACTATGGAGAGTCTGTCATGTTTTTCCACTCTGAAACTTACTCTGTGGTTTTTTTTTTTTAATACCCTTTTACAAATACAGTCCTGAAATGCTTTGTTTCCTTTTTTATGCATAAGAGCATGCTCATTGGAAGCATATTGTGTGTGAAGATTGTCAGTTGTTCAAACTTGTGCACTGATGGTGAGCTGAAAATCTTTTTTAGCCTTCTTCTTTGTAAAAATGATTTTTACAACACCACTCCACAAATATTCAGTGTTAACAGTAAAATTACTTCTAGAGCTATTAAAAAGAAGAATAAGAAAAACCCTATGTTAAAAATGAATAGTGCATTTATTTTAATCTTTGGCTTCACTCCTCCACCAGCTTCCTATTTGGCTACTTAAAAGGGTGCAGTAAAATTCCCCAAAAGTGTTAATATTTATTTCTGGAACTGCTCCAGGAGCATGTCAAAAGAATTTTGAAAAGAACATTCACTTAGGTATAACAGCTTTGGAATACATAATAAGATATATTAGTATGCTTTTAAAAGGATCATGGGTAGAGCATGAAGAATATGAAAGTGTATGAACCCCTTTATTGTTGTTCATGATTAAACCAAAATTGTTTGCATGTGAACAGATTTAATTGTTTACAAAATCTGCATAACACTATCAACAGAATGAGATGATGGGGGGGCAGGTGGGAGGCGTAAGAGCTTTTAGCCTGATTATGATTCATAGATGTTCATCTAATAAATTGCTTTTCCTGAATCTGAAAGAAAAATAGCAATGAGAACAATTAGGTACTTATAGGCAACTAAAAATAATTCTATTGATTCCATATTTTTAATTATGAGTTAATCTGGGTTAGAAGAATGACAAGACTTAGAAAATGAATAAGGTGTCCTTAGATTCTTTAGGAGGGTCAGTGACAGGGTAACTAGATATCTCTTTTTAAAGAAATTGCTCTAAAGAATTGCTTTAAAGAAATTTGATTTATTATATAAAGGATTTTTTTAAACGTTGATTTTCTTCCTTAAGTGATTATATGAAACTAGGAAAAAGATCAACATAATCATTCTCTCTCTAAAAATTGTATTTGTTGTTATTTTACAGTTTATAACAATACCTCTATTTTCAGTTTCTCTTACAGGTTTCACTCTACACTGGTCAGATATGAATGGGTTTTTGACAATATGTATGGTTGTGTTGTTTAGTGAATGTGCCTAACTATTGTGGTAGTCTTATTGCTCTACCAGTCCCATCACACATAGTTTTGAAGCCATTCTCCGTGTGTCCTCCAGAGAACTCTTTCTTTCTAGTACATAAATTTGATCATATCAGTAGACTATTTAAGATTCTTGACTTTCATGACCCCAGCCTTCTCACAGAGTCTTCCCTATGTATGTATGTCAGCAACCTTATACCTCCCTCTACTCTACCTGGAAAATAGTTTTGTTTTGTTTTTGTCTTTAGGACAAAAAACACTTAAGCACTCATGTCCTTTTTTATGAAACCTTCTCCAGACTTTTGACAGGCTGATTGGTCCTATGTTTTTTGTCTTTTTTGTTTTCAACTGTATACGAAATAGAATTTTATCATAACACCTATGACACTTTTTTGGTGTCCATGTTTGTGTTCCTCTTCTAAACTCCAAAGAGGAAATCCCAATAAATATTAACCATGGGGATTCAGGAACAAGAAATCATAATTCCTAGAAATTCTTAGGAATTCTTAAATCATAAGCTGTTCTTAAAATATTTCTAGCAGTCTTTATATCCTGTATTCATCATTATGAATATCTAAAATTTTGTATACTATATGAAAAATGTTAAGGTTAGTAGTATCAATAAAGAACTGCAGCCTCCAATGAATATTTAAACCCTAGAAAACACCAGTGAATAGTTAGTGGGTTTTTTCAAAAAACATGACATTCAGACTTCCTACCTAGTAAAACTAAGAGACCACACAGAATCATGTGGCAAATGGCTAATGTAAGGACTTACTTTGCTTCCCAAACTCATAGGATTTGTATAAATTATATTATGCATATAAACACGTTAATATTTATTTTATTTTCAAGAGTGGTTCACTTTTAGCAGCAGACGGGGCCATGAACAGACACATAACTTGACGACAGCGACAAATAAGACTGACCAATTAATTAAATCATGACCATCTTTCTTTTATGTTTGCCTGCCCTGGTTCTTAGCAATGTTGACCTGAACCCTCTACTCCTTGTGTTGTGTCAGCACTTCCTACTCTTGCTGCTAGCTTGATGTGTGTATATTCCTTTAACCAGTGATGTCTCCATGTTGTTAAGCTTTAATTCTCACAGCAGATTGTAATACTTTTCCTAGTTCTGATTTTCTCTATTTCTTGACTGATTTTTTTTGGGGGGGATGGGGGATTTGGAATTCAGAAAAATAATAAATTTTCTGAAAAATGCTGGAAACTCATTCTTGTATGGAAACAATCTCCAATGCCTAGTATATTAGACATTCAGTAAAATATTTTGAGATATTTCTTAAGTGAATATTACTTTGTAGTCCAAAAGCATCTAACATAGTATCTGGTACATAGAGATACTTACAATATTTTAATGATTGTATCTGTAGTTCTTTCGAATCAGGGTCATGATAAAGTCGGGCATCAGAGTTTAGATTTGGTAATTGCCACCAGAAATGCCAGGTTATCTTTTATTATTTAGGTGTCTTGGGAGTCGATAATCCTTTATTTACCTAAAATCAAAGAGAAAACTCATAAGATGTTTAAAACTCACCAAAAACTTTGTGTAATATGCTTTTGTAGAACTCTCTTTTATAGAGTTTGTTTCTATGGCCATTAATTATTTGATTATTTGCTTGATGTTTGAATTTTTTAAAAATTTTTTAAGGTTTTTATTTTGAGAGAGACAGTGAGAATGTGAGGAGGGGAGGGACAGAGAGAGAGGGATTCCCAAGCAGGCTCCACACTGCCAATGCAGAGCCCAGTGTGGGGCTCGAACCCACAAAACTGTGAGATCATGACCTGAGCTGAAACTGAGAGTCAGAAGCTTAACCAACTGAGCCACCCAGGTGCCCCTCTTGATGTTTGACTTCTTGATTGAGCTACCTGAGGGCAGGGATTATTTCTTTTGTATTCACAGGTGTGATCTTAGAAGGTACTGGTTAACCACAGTATATGCATGGAATAGGCAGCTTATTTAGTATTTATTGTATGCATAAGTGAATGAAGAAGATGGCAATGTGAATGAAGAATAATACCCCAGGATGTGAGCCTCTTTTACTGAGATCCCTGAGAGATTCTGAAGAACACAGTTTGAAAACCACTACTATATTCCTTGATACAGGCTGAATAAATATGTCACATGGTCTTGCAAAAGATTTTCTCTCTGAAGGACTGGTAGTGAAATGTTATTATCCTAACTGTATACCTTTTACCCTGTCTGTTTTAGTAACATGTGTTGTTATAAGAAATAGTGCATTATTAATATTGTCATTGATCCTATTATTTACTTCCTTGTGACCTCTTTAGAAAGAGCGTTTCACCCCTTTCAACTTACTGAATAGTTTTTGCTTAAATATTGATCCAAGGATATCATGATACAATGTTCTTCTAAATTCTGAAGGTTAAAAAAATTCCTTATTTAGATTTTTAGTATCTCCTCCTTGTTTAGTGTAACTAGTTTTGTGGGATGGAATAGTAGATATATTAATACTTGGGATGTTTTACTTATGTCCTGATTTCATCGTGGTATCAAGTGGGGGTAGGGTGAAGGCAGAAAACTTAATTTGGAAAAGTTGAACCAAAGGCGGTTAAATGCCAGAAAAAGGCATCTAATCTTCTGAATAGATATTTTAGATAAGAATTCCCTGAACATGATATTGTTGAGACTTTCCTCAACTTGTTTTCTCTGTTTCTAACACTGAAGACCAAGCTAACATACTAGTTTTCTGTATTCTGATGATTCCTGGGGTATCAGATGATCAAGATAAAAAAATCCAGTTCAGTTCCATACGGGACTAGTTTCTGGAGCTGGAAAATGTAGAGGTGGAAAGCAGCTACTCAGTCAGAATATGTGGTTGTTGTCATGGAAAACTAAAATTTATGCTTAGAGTGAAAATGTAGATGTTTCATTAGTACAGATTTTTATGGAAAGTCAAACAAAAAAGAACTAGAACGGAAGAGCATATTATCAGATCTTTTGTACTGTTTAATTTTGATTGGATTTTTATCAGGTGTTTTTTATTTCTTTTAGTTGTGGGGAACTTGATCTAGTATTTATATTTGTGGCTGATTTAGAGTATATTGAGCTAGCTAAGAAGAATTTTCCCCATATGTATTTGTCAAAAGCAAATAAAGCTATCAGTTTTGAACTTGACAACACAGTCTTCACTGAAAAAGAGCAATCAAACACATTTAATCTATTCATACAAACTGAATTCTATCCCTTGAGTCACTTAACATAATTAGGATATTTCTGCTTAGGATTGTAAAATGCTTCCACTATTTTGTAAGGATTTAAAAAGGAAGACAAAGGAGTGGCTCAGTCAGTGAAGCGTCTGACTCCTGGTTTTGGCTCAGGTCATGATCTCAGGGTTTTGTGAGTTCAAGCCTGATGCAGGGCTCTGTGCTGGCAGCACAGAGCCTGCTTGGGATCATCTCTCTCCTTCTCTCTCTGCCCATCCCCCACTCACACTGTCTCTGTCTCTTTCAAAATAAATAACCATAAAAAAGGGAAGACAAAAATACCTATTTATAAAAACCTAGAATTATTGATGTCTTTTGTGTATTGAAAATTTGAGTTAGATGATAGAGAATTTGGTTTACTTTGAAGTTATACATTTAAAATAAATGCTATAGCATGAAGATGGGACTTTCAAGTTACTAGGGGACTTAAGATAAATTTTAGAGAAAAGAAAGAGTTTATAAGAATAACTCCCAAGATAAGTGGTATTTTTTAATCTATATTTTTATATTGAGGGGAGGGAGTAGAAAAGAAAACCCCTATACTAGGCCCTACTAAGTGGCAGCTTCTTGTTCCATAGGATTAAGCAGTCTACATATTTAATGCAATCCCTATCAAAACCCCAACAGCATTTTTCACAGAACTAGAACAAACAATCCTAAAGTGGATATGGAGCCACAAAAGACCCCGAAAAGCCAAAGCAATCTTGAAAAATAAAAGCAAAGCTGGAGAAATCACAATCCCAGATTTTAAGATATACTACAAAGCTGTAGTGATCAAAGCAGTATGGTACTGGCACAAAAATAGACACATAGATCAGTAGAACAGAATAGAAAATCCTAAAATCATGATTAGGTGGTCAGTTAATCTTCAACAAGACAAAAATATGCAGTGGGAAAAAGTCTCTTCAACAAATTGTGCTGGGAAAACTGGACAGCTACATGCAAACTAATGAAACTGGATCACTTTCTATCCCTTTCTTACACCATACAGAAAAATAAACTCAAAATGAATTCAAGACCTAAATGTGAGACATGAAACAATAAAAATTCTAGAAGAGAGCACAGGCAGTAATTTTTCTGACATTGGCCATAGCAACATATTTCTAGATATGTCTCTTGAGGCAAGGGAAACAAAAGCAAAAATAAACTATTGGGACTACATCAAAGTAAAAAGCTTCTACAGCAAAGGAAACAATCAACAGGATTAAAACTGGGAAAAAATTTGAAACTGACATATCCAATAAAGGCTTATTTGCTCAAATATTTAAAGCACTGATACAGCCTAACACCCCCCCCCCCCCAATAATCTAATTAAAAATGGGCAGAAAACACAAACAGAAATTTCTCCAGAGAAATGGCCATTGAAATGGCCAACAGACACATGAAAAGATGCTCAGCATCACTCATCATCAGGGAAATGCAGATCAAAACTACAGTGTTATATCACCTCACATCTGTCAAAATGGCTAACATGAACAACACAAGAAACAACAAGTGTTGGTGAGGATGTAGAGAAAAAGTGACCTTTATGTACTGTTGTTGATGGGAATGCAAACTGGTGCAGCCACTGTGGAAAACAGTGTGGAGGTTCCTAAAAAAATTAAAAATAGAAGTATATGATCCAGTGATGCCACTACTGGTTATTTACCCAAAGAATATGAAAACACTAATTTGAAAAGATATATACACCGCTGTGTTTATTGTAGCATTACTTATAATAGCCAAATGATTAAAGCAGCTCAAATGACCATGGATAGATGAATGGATAAATGCTGCAAAAGATATCAACCATATATCATATAACCTTACTGAATCTGTAAGAAACTGTACTTGCAGTGAAACCAGTGAACCTAAATCACTGTTGATAATATGGGTGTCACTTATAACACAATTATTAAGAAATGTTTCTGAAATGTCATAAAGAGGAAATAATACTGTAGCATTAAAGTTCCACATTATTTGATCAAGACTTTGGGGTCAAAGTAAGAAGAGAAAAATGCAAATTATGCTTTGTTAAGGATGAATATAGTTATAACCTAATTCTTGACATCAATAAGAAATATAGGTTTAATGTATTTGTAAAAACAAAAGGACTAATAATAGAAATAAAATGTTGAGGAAAAGTTTTGAGAAAGGAATAAAGAAATGAAAAAAGCTTGATTACAAAAACTAAAGAAAGAGTACAAAGAACAGGAAAGGATAATAATGACTAGGTAAAATTCAGTCACAGGAATAATACCAAATGTGAACACATTAAAAGACAAAGCTTTTCAGATTTTAGACCAAAAAAAGCCAACTGCAGTTATGACTGTTTTTAAGAGATGTGGCCAAGATAAAATGACAGAAATAGAAGGAAAAAAATGGATAGTCAACACTATACCAGTTAAATGAAAAGAAAGAGAATGCTTAGGTAGCAATATTAATAGCTAACAAAATTCAAGATGAAGAGCATTATATAACATTAAACTGTAATTTTTTGGTAATAAAATATGTAATCCATAAAGATGATACATCATTCTTTTGCTTAACTGAAAAACGTAACAAAACTTATGAAGCAAATTTAGAAATACAAAGAAAATTTGGTTACAGTTCAATCACAGACTTTCTCTTCCTGTTCTCCACCATGGTGCAGGGTCAAGATGAAAAGGATAACCCCTTGCAGGAACTTTGCATCTGCAAGCTTTGCCTCAACATCTTTGTGGGGGAGAGTGGAGAGAGACTGATCCTGGTGGCTAAGGTGCTGGAGCTGTTTACAAGACAGACCGCTGTGTTTTCCAAACCTAGATGCACTATTAGGTCCCTTGGCATCAGGAGAAATGAAAAGATTGCCATCCTTCATAGTCTGTGGGGCTAAGGCAGAAGAAATCCTGGAGAAAGGTCTAAGGGTGAGGGAGTTGGCGTTAAGAAAAAGTAACTTCTTCAGTATTGGAAACTTTGGTTTTGGGATCCAGGAGCTCATGTCTCTGGGGATCAAATATGACTCAAGAATTGGTATCTATGGCCTGGACTTCTTTGTGGTGCTGAGTAGGCCAGGTTTCAGCATCACAGACTAGAAGCTCAGGACAGGCTGTGTTGGGGCCAAACATAGAATCAGCAAAGAGGAGGCCGTGCACTGGTTCCAGCAGAAGTATGATGGGATGATGGGATCATCCTTCTTGGCAAATAAATTACTATTTCTATATAAAACATCAGTAAAAACTTTTCAGTGAAATGTGGAAAAAAAAAGTTCAACCACAGTGATATACTGTGTATGGTAACATTTCTTAGATTGTGATGATGAAGTAGAAAAGCTAAGGGTATAGATGGTATGAATTATGCAATTAGTAGTTTTAAAAATATACATCTCACCTTTAAGAACAGAGAATATACTTTTTAGTGCTTATGTAACAGAAGAAAATTACATACTCGTTTTTAAAGAACATCTAAATAAATTTGAATTTGAATAATTATTCTCTCTGACTATAATGTGGTAAAACTATAAATACATCATTAAGAGACAACAAATTTAAGCACTTATAAATTTAAAAGCAAGCACTAATTTTCAGGGTGAAAAGGAAATCAAAAGTGAATTTTATAAAGTATATATATAATAATTGAAATTAAAATATGACTTGTCAAAACCTAAGTGATATGGACAAAACCTTACTCAGTAGAAAAGTGATAGCCTGTTATGCTTTTGCTTTCAAATAGGAAAGAATAAAATAAGCATTCAACTAAAGAGCTAGAAGAAAGAATACAACAATAATTGTATGATGAATTGTTATAGTTAAGAACAGAAGGTAATATGTTAGTAAACAAGTACATGAATAAATAACTCATCTGGTAGGTGTTTGATAAAAATCAAGTTAACTGGGGGTGCCTGGGTGGCTTAGTCGGTTAAGTGCCCAACTTCAGCTCAAGTCATGATCTCACAGCTCATGAGGTTGAGCCCCACATCAGGCTCTGTGCTGACAGCTCAAAGCCTGGAGTCTGTTTCCGATTCTGTGTCTCCCTCTCTCTCTGCCCTTCTCCTGCTCATGCTCTGTCTCTCTCTCAAAAATAAATAAACATTAAAAAAATTTAAAAAATCAAGTTAACTGTATCTTTGAATATGACAATAAAATAGACCCACCTAGGCATATGAAAGAAAAAATAATACAGAACATTAGGAATGAAAATGGTGGTAGAATTGCAAATATAGAAGATAAAAAATATAAAAATATGTAGTTCTTATTCAGTAAGAAAACATAAGTGGAAATAATTAACTTCTTAAAAAATGTCAATTATGGAATTGATGCATGTCAAGGTTGACTGTATTGATAGATCAGTAACCATTGAACACATTGGAAATTTTAAGGATTTACTCTACAGAAGTGCTAGTACTAGATTATTTTACATGTGTGTTCTTTTAAATTTTCAGGTAACAGACAATTTAGTTTCTGTTGGTTGATTAGAAAAAGACAGGGGCGCCTGGATGGCGCAGTCGGTTAAGCGTCCGACTTCAGCCAGGTCACGATCTCGCGGTCCGTGAGTTCGAGCCCCGCGTCAGGCTCTGGGCTGATGGCTCGGAGCCTGGAGCCTGTTTCCGATTCTGTGTCTCCCTCTCTCTCTGCCCCTCCCCCGTTCATGCTCTGTCTCTCTCTGTCCCAAAAATAAATTAAAAAAAAAAAAAAAAAAAAGTTGAAAAAAAAAAAAAAAAAAAAAGACAGAAAACTCTTCAGTTTACCTAACTCTCATATCAAATTGAAATGAGATAAGAAAACTGGAGACCAATTTTACATATGAATGAGGATGCAAAATCCTAAATTACAAATAGCAATCCAGTATCATGTTAAATATATATATATATGTATATATATTTTGTATATATAAATATATACATATATACATATATGTATATATGTATATATATATATACATATATATATTTTGTATATATACATATATACATATAAAATATATATATATATTTATATATATTTTGTATGTATATATATATACATACATACACACCATAGGGAGACAAATTTAATTCTAGGAGTGTAAAGATGATTCTTACCAGGAATAAATATGTTAATGTATTAAAAGGGAAAACCTATATAATCATCCTGGATTATATCCTAAATAAATTTAACAAACCATAAGAGTATTCTGGATTACTCTTTATAGAAATAATGACGATTACTCTGTGTCATGCACTGAGTAAGCACTTTACATGGACTGTCTAATGTAACCTTCCTAAAAACCCTATGAAGTAGCTAGTACTGGTATGTTCATTTTATAGATAAGGAAACTGAGGCACAGCATGGTTACATAATCTTACCAAGGTCATGCAGTTAGAGATGGAACGAGCATTTGAACTTTGACAGTTTGAATCATGAATCTGTTTTTATCCATTATGTTAAAAAAAAAATTTTTTTAATGTTTATTCATTTTTGAGAGAGACAGAGACAGAACGCGAGTGGGTTAGGGGCAGAGAGAGAGGGAGACAAGAATCCGTAGCTCCAGGCTCCAAGCTGTCAGCACAGAGCCTGACGCGGGGCTCGAACCCATGAGCTGTGAGATCATGACCTGAGCTGAAGTCAGATGCTCAACTGACTGAGCCACCCAGGCACCCCTACCCATTATGTTATTCATTGTCTTTTTGTTCATTACTGAAAGAACAAAAGCTTCTTTTAATGTGGCAAAAAGATATCCATGAGAATCCAACAGCAAAGGTCATACCAAATGGTGAAACCCTACCAGACAGGCCATAAAATTCATCAGTACGACAAGAATTATCCTCTCATTATTTTAGTGGTTCTTGTCAATGCTGTTTTTTAAGGGGAAAAAAATTCAGGATAAGGTCAGCTGATTAACAGTTCCATCTGCAACCTGAAACCCTCCTTGCCATGAAACATAACATACTCACGTACTCCAGGGATTAAGGTGTAGATATCTTTGGGATACCATTGTTCTGCTTAGCACAGTATCTTTGGAAATATTGTTACCTAAGAAGAGAATGAGAATAAGAACAATTTCCACCAAAATCAGTGTTTGCATAATAGTGAAAGATTAATCTGCCTTGTGAGTTGGTTTATTTTTCAAGAATTATACTCATAGAAGAGAAGATGAGGGTGGGAGAATAATGTTTTATACTCTGAGACCCAGTGACAAAGTTGAAACTGTGTTGAAATAGATGTTCTAGTTTTCTTCTCATATTTTCTTAACTCTGTGGTTCTCTGTATGGTTACAGATTCTTATATTCTAAAATACTGTCTTGTGGCATATACTATATATATAGTAGAGAGATCATAAATTGTGTGATTATAACTCAAGGAGTTATTTCTGCTCACAGTTGGCCAGTTCTGGTTTGCTGTGTGACTATGTTATTGCAATTTGCATCAAGTGATTCAGGGTGCATATTATTCATTAGAAAATATTTGGTTAGTGTAATTTTAGCTATAGTGTTCCCTATATAAACTCACTTATGTAAAATGTGCATTTATGGTCTCCATTGTGACTAGGTAGTAGGTCTATTGCATAGCTTTACTTACAAGATGAGAAATTGTTACATTTTCTGTGACTGAATCAAATAGGCATTTATTTATCACAAAGTCAGTGTTTTCAGTTACTTTTAGAAAGCATTTTAAATTATCAGAGTTAATCTTAAAATTTCCACATGTGGCTATCAAGCACTTGTAATATGGCTAGTCCTAATTGCAATGTGCCATAAATATAAAATAAACACTGATGTTGAAAACATTACCAGAAGGAATTTAAAAATACCTCAATAATTTTATATTGATTATGTGTTTAAATGATAGTATTTTGGATATAGTAGATTAAATCAAATATATTAAAACTAATTTCACTCTTTTTGCTTTTTTATTGTGGCTATTAAAACCTTTAAATTTACATGTATATTCACATTATTCTAGATCCATTTGGTCCACATGAGACACTTCTAATGATAATAGAAGCTCATGATAATAAACTTACATCATCACTATAGGGATAAGAACTTAACTTACGGTACTACACTCAAAAGCATGTGTACGTCTTTGCAGTTCATCCAAAAATGGAAACAAACTATTCAGATACAAATTTCAAAGAAGAGGGACTTTGTTTTGCATTGCATGAAATTATCTGATGCAATAGAAGACTATTCCTACATACTTTGACACCCTCCCTGAGGCATTCGATGCACATTCTGTGTGAGTTTCTATATCTGGAGCCCTGGAGTGATTTCAGGTGTCAGGGGTCGTATATGAAAATCAAGGAAAGCTGTAACAGTCTTATGTTGCTAGTGGATATTTCCCATAGGTTGGTAGAGGGCGTAATGATCAATTTGCGGAGTAGCTGTGCCTAAATCTTATTTACTATACTTGTGAATATATTGGCCCAAGAAATTCAGGCTTATAGTTTATTTAGGAATAATCTTCTTTAATATGTGAAAGCTCAGGGAATAAAACATTCTGACTAAACAATGTCCTGGTTATTTGAAAATTCTCTAGGAAACCTATTTTATGTTTGTTTTAAAACCTACTAATCCAATTTTTTTTTTTTTTTTTTTTTTTTTTTTTGCATTTGTACAGATACTTAACAAAGGAAATTAAACCTTTGGTAATTAGGGATCTCAGATTGTCTCAGAACATTCATCCTGGGCAAGAATCTCCACATACAGAATTTAAAATATTGACAAGTAGATATAGGAGAAGGAATTGACTGCACATTAGACTAACACCAAAGATCTATACATTGCCCTTTTTTGGGGAATTAGACTAACACCAAAGATCTATACATTGCCCTTTTTTTTTTGAAATAAGAATGTAACAAGCATTTATAATTGCTTAGAAACTCTTGCACTTTGTAAAACAGATTTATGTTAGTATAGGCCCTCTTTAAATTTGAGGATTATTATTGAGAAACAAGGGGAGCACAGTGCAAAAATGTTGGAATGAAGTAGAACATTAGCACAAAGCTTGAGCTTTTAAACATCAAGTTTTATTATTTAAAATATGTTTTTAGTTGGAAGCTTTGGGTCTGGCTTATTTATAGTGTTTCAAATATGTGTGCATGTGCTCTGGGTATGTGCGTATAGGCTCTGTCAATAGGTACAGTCAAATATATTTATATATATACTAAATCTCCATGCTAAACCTCCTTGCTTTTAAAAAAAAGATTGCATTCACATCCATTCTGTTTAGGAAAGCAGACATGCACTAGAGATTTTTTTTCATGCTATCATAATTTTTTTTTCTGATAATGGGGAACTGAGGATGGTATAGGTACATGGAATCTATAGACCCTGAATCTTATTTCAGTTATAAATACCAGTATCTTCCTTATTAACCATTTATAAGGTCTCATAACATACAGGACATTTTTAGAAATAGATGGAGTTAATTTACAGTATTTTCTTATTTCTTTTCCCTACTTTGCTGGAGGTATTCCTGAGCAACATAGTGTTCTAGTTAACTTTAACTGAAACTTGGGTTTCCCCAAAATATACCACTGCCCTTGCAGTTCTCTGTAATGGAAATATCTCATCATCATGCATTTCATTCATGGTAGAAACTTCATTATTTTTCTCTTATCGTATCATACGCATACCTTCTCCCATAAGTCTTATTTTAGACATATCTATTTGAATTTCCTCCCTCTTTTCTATCCACTACTATATCTCCATTAGTTCAGATTTCTTTGCTCCTTCCCTAGACATACTAGCCTAACTCTCTGCCACTAATTTGTGTACTCTGTTCACCTTCCAAATGTCACAAGAACTCTCATTCTAAAACACTGTTCTTGTATCTTTCTGATACAAGATATCTGTCCGATAATGCTCTTAGATCCAGGTTGCCTACAGAATAAAGACTAAGCTTCTTGACATGTTGTAAGTCACTTCACAATCTGAATAAACCTGTGTTTTCTTCCCTTGTAATTTATTGTCTTTTTGTTTTTCCTTGAATACACGATAATTTTGACTCTTCAAATAATTCAGAGGTGAATGATGTATTTTTGCATGCATTTTTTTCTATGTTAATGCAAATCTTAGACAATGGGAATAATAACAACATCTGTCTTTTAGTTGTGTGGATATAAATCAGTTAATACATGTAAAACATTTAGGATATTGGCACACAATATTCTGAAGTTTGCTTTTTTCACTTAATATGTTTTAGTTAACTTTATTTATTTTTCCTTCCAAATTTTTATTTAAATTCTAGCTAGTTAACATACAGTCCAGTATTGGTTTTAGGATTAGAATTTAGTGATTCTTCAATTACATACAAATGTTTTGGTTAACTTTTAAGGTCAATACATATAGATCAAACTAACTTTAGTAGTTGATATTCCGTGGTGTAGGTGGATCTTAATTAATTTTTCCCTTTTTGAAGGTCATTCATCTGCTTTTTTTTATAGTACTAAAATTATACAGTAACTAGTTTTGTATCTGTAGTCTTCATATAAGTACTTTTATTTCATAGGCATCTAGAGGAATTTGAAGAAAAAAATTGTGAAACAAGAAGCACTGAGAGAATCTGTGTACCACCAATTATAAACAGTCCTAAAAAATATGATTCTAGTGCCAAAACAGAGAAATCAATGAATACAAGAAAACCCCTAGAAATAGACTAGCACTGCATATAAGAATTTACTATAAGATAAAGTTGATATTTGAAAAATTAAGAAAAGATAAAATCATTCAAGAAATATTCCTGAAAAAATGTTTTCATGATTGAGGGTGAAAAATACTCATTTCTCTGCCTCATGCTATCTGGTATCCCTTTCCTTAACTCTGTCTGTTACCTGGTAGTCCAGAGACCATGAGTTTAATCCATTCCAGAGAATAAAATCTCTCATTCTGCTGTTCCAAGAAGAGCAAGGAATCTGAGATTTGATATAGATTGATACAGATTTTCAACCAATGCTGCTAGTTATTTCAGTATTCCATTCCTTTTTATTTTTGAGTAGTATTCCATTGTATGGATATATCATGATTTATTTATCCATTCACCTGTTTTTTTTTAATTTTAATTTTTTTAATGTTTATTTTTGAGAGACAGACAGAGAGTGAGTGGTGGGGGCTGGGGGTGCAGAGAGAGAGGGAGACACAGAATCCAAAGCAGGCTCCAGGCTCCGAGCTGTCAGTGCAGAGCCTGACACAGGCTGGAATTCATAATCTGCAAGATCATGACCTGAACTGAATTCTACCGCTTAACCCACTGAGCCACCCAGGCACCTCTATCCATTCACCTGTTAATGAACCTTTGAATTGTTTCGGTTTTGGACTATATTATAAATAAGACTTTAGGAATATTTATATATAAATCTTGGTGTGAGCATATGCTGTCATTTCTCTTGACTAAATAACTAGGGTGGAGTGACTGATTGTATTGTAGTTAAATATTTAACTTTTTAAGAAACTACCAAATTGTTTCCTAAAGTTGTTGTACTATTTTATGTGGCTACCTGCAGTATATGAGAGTTGTAGTTGATTTATATCCCTGTCAACATTGGTTTGTGAAGTCTTTTTAATCATGGCCATTCTAATAGGTATAACTAGTATCTCATGACTTTAATTTGCATTTCTCTAAAGACAAATGATGTTGAGCACCTTTTCATGTTCATACTTGCCATCTGTATATCTTTGTTGTAGTATCTGCTTCAAATCTTTTGATTTTTTTTAAGTTGTTGATTTTCTTGTTCGTATATTTTAGGGTTTCTTATCTGGATCAAAGGCTATATCAGAAAATGTGATTTGCAAATGTTTTCTCTCAGTTCATTTCCTTTTTATTTTCTTTAACAGTGTCTTTGAAGAGCAGAAATTCTTAACTGTTGAAATTTTAATTTGTCAAATTTTCTTGTGTGGGTCATTTTGGTGTCATATCAAGAAATCTTTGCTTCACCTAAGGTGACAAAAATTTTCTAATATATTTTCTTATAGAAGTTCTATAGTTTTAGGTTCTGCTTTTAGATCTAGGATTCATTTTTAAGTTAATTTTTGTATATGGTATGGTGAGGTATGGTCAAACTATTTATTTTGGCCTAAGGATATCCATTTGTTTCAGCCCAGTTTTTTGATCGGACTACCCCTTCTTTAATCAATTGCCATAGTGCTTTTGTCAAAAGTCAGTTGCATATATGTACAGGTGAAAATGTACTCTGTATCTCTCCATTCTGTTCCATTGATTTATCTTTACTTTAATATCATACTGTCTCTCATTTACTATATAATTTCATCATAGCTTGTAATCAGGTAGTATAAGTCTCTAACTTTTTTCTTTTTCAAAATTGCTTTGGCTAGTTGAGGTCCTTTGTCTTTCCACATGAATTTTAAAGTCAGCTAGTCAATTCCTATAAAACAAGCTTGCTGGGATTTTTTTTTAAGATGAAATTTATTGTCAAATTGGTTTCCATACAACACCCAGTGCTCATTCCAATAGGTGCCCTCCTCAATGCCCATCATCCACTTTCCCCTCCCTCCCACCCCCCCATCAACCTTCAGTTTATTCTCAGTTTTTAAGAGTCTCTTATGGTTTACCTCCGTCCCTCTCTGTAACTTTTTTCCCCCCCTTCCCCTCCCCCATGGTCTTCTGTTAACTTTCTCAGGATCCACATAAGAGTGAAAACATAAGGTATCTGTCTTTCTCTGTATGACTTATTTCACTTAGTATCACTTAGTATAGCACTCTCCAGTTCCATCCATGTTGCTATAAAAGGCCATATTTCATTCTATCTCATTGCCAAGTAGTATTCCACTGTATATATAAACCACAACTTCTTTATCCATTCATCAGTTGATGGACATTTAGGCGCTTTCCATAATTTGGCTATTGTTGAAAGTGCTGCTATAAACATTGGGGTACAAGTACCTCTATGCATCAGCACTCTTGTATCCCTTGGGTAAATTCCTAGCAGTGCTATTGCTGGGTCATAGGGTAGATCTATTTTTAATTTTTTGAGGAATCTCCACACTGTTTTCCAGAACTGCTGCACCAGTTTTCATTCCCACCAACAGTGCAAGAGGGTTGCCATTTCTCCACATCCTCTCCAGCATTTATAGTCTCTTGATTTGTTCATTTTAGCCATTCTGACTGGTGTGAGGTGATATCTGAGTGTGGTTTTGATTTGTATTTCCCTGATGAGGAACGACGTTGAGCATCTTTTCATGTGCCTGTTGGCCATCCGGATGTCTTCTTTAGAGAAGTGTCTATTCATGTTTTCTGCCCATTTCTTCACTGGGTTATTTGTTTTTCGGGTGTGGAGTTTGGTGAGTTCTTTATAGATTCTGGATACTAGTCCTTTGTCTGATATGTCGTTTGCAAATATCTTTTCCCATTCTGTTGGTTGCCTTTTAGTTCTGTTGGTTGTTTCCTTTGCAGTGCAGAAGCTTTTTATCTTCGAAAGATATGGGATTAGAGTCATTGTGATATCTGTAGCTTTCATGCTTGTAGTGGTGTCTCTGGTACTTTGTGGTCCTTGTAACATTTCACTCATAGAGTCCCCCTTAGGATCTCTTGTAGGACTGGTTTAGTGGTGATGAATTCCTTCAGTTTTTGTTTGTTTGGGAAAACCTTTATCTCTTTTTCTATTCTGAATGACAGACTTGCTGGATAAAGGATTCTCAGCTGCATATTTTTTTTGTTCATCATATTGAAGATTTCCTGCCATTTCTTTCTGGCCTGCCAAGTTTCAGTAGACAGGTCTGCTACTACCCGATGTGTCTACCTTTGTATGTTAGGGCCTGTTTATCCCTAGCTGCTTTCAGAATTCTTTCTTTATCCTTGTATTTTGCTATTTTCATTATGATATGTCATGCAGAAGATCATTCAAATTATGTCTGAAGGGAGTTCTCTGTACCTCTTGGATTTCAATGCCTGTTTCCTTCCCCAGAGCAGGGAAGTTCTCAGCTATGATTTGTTCAAGTATACCTTCAGCCCCTTTCTCTCTTCTTCTTCTGGAATTCCTATGATACTGATATTGTTCTGTTTGATTGCATCATTTAGTTCTTTAATTCTCCCCTCATACTCCTGGATATTTTTATCTCTTTTTCTCAGCTTCCTCTTTTTCCATAATTTTATCTTCTAATTCACATATTCTCTCCTCTGCCTCTTCAATCCGTGCTATGGCTGCCTCCATTTTATTTTGCACCTCAGTTGTAGCATCTTTTAATTCCTCATGACTATTTTTTAGTCCCTTGATCTCTGTAGCAGTAGATTCTCTGCTGTCCTCTATGCTTTTTTCAATCCCAGTGATTAATTTTATGACTATTATTCTAAATTCTTGTTCCGTTATATTGCTTAAATCGTTTTTGATCAATTCGTTAGCTGTTGCCACTTCCTGGAGTTTCTTTTGAGGAAAATTCTTCCGTTTCGTCATTTTGATTAGTCCCTGCAGTAGCTCCAAACTGGAGGGCACTTCCCCTGTGGCTGTCTGGAGTAACTTGTGTTGGTGGGCGGGGCCGCAGTCAGACCCGATGTCAGCCCCCAGTCCAGTGCTGGGGCCAGAGTCAGACTGGTGTGTATCTTATCTTCCCCTCTCCCAGGGGCAGGACTCACTATCTAGTGGTGTGGCCTGTGTCTGGGCTGCTTGTACACTGCCAGGCTTGTGGTGCTGCTTCGATGGGATCTGGCTAAGGGTGTATTAACTGGGGTGGATCCGCAAGGTGCACAGGGGTGGGAGGGTCAGGCTTAGCTCACTTTGCCATCAGTGGTCCCCTGCAGAAGGGGCCCTGCAGCACCAGGAGGGAGGCAGGCCCCTCGGAGGGATGGATCCACAGGAGCACAGCGTTGGGTGTTTGCGAGGTGCAAGCAAGTTGGGTGACAGGAACTGGTTCCCTTTGGAATTCAGCTGGGGATGGGAGAGAGAAATGGCGCTTGCCAGCGCCTTTGTTCCCCCACCAAGTCCTGTCCTTCTTTGGCTCAAAAACTCTCCCTCCTGGCATCCTCTCGCCCTCCCTGCTCTCTGAGAGCAGAGCTGTTGACTTTTAAAATTCCAGATGTTAAGTCCCACTGGCTGTCAGAACTCACACAGTCCCGCCCCTCCACTTTTGCAAGCCAGACTTCAGGGGCTCTGCCTTGCCTGTGGGCTGCCCCTCCACCACCCCGGCTCCCTCCCACCAGTCCGTGTAGCACACACCGCCTCTCCGCCCTTCCTACCCTCTTCCGTGGGCCTCTTGTCTACTCTTGGCTCTGGAGAGTCTGTTCTGCTAGTCTTCTGGCAGTTTTCTGGGTTATTTAGGCCTATGTGGGTGGAATCTAACTGATCAGCAGGACAAGGTGAGCCCAGCGTCCTCCTACGCCTCCATCTTCCCAGGTCTTCCACCTTTATTTATTTTTTAAGAGAGAGAGAGAGAGAGAGTTGGGGAGGGGTAGAGAGAGGTAGACAGAGGATTCAAAGCAGCCTCTGTGCAGTGAATGCAGAGCCCTATGCACGGCTTGAACTCATGAACCGTGAGATCATGACCTGAGCTGAAATCAAGAGTTACCCGCTTAACCACCTGAGCCACCCAGGCCCCCACACCCTCCATTGTGATTTTTAATTGTATTTCCCGGATGATGGGTGATGTTGAGTATCTTTTCATGTCTCTTTTGGCTATCTGTATGCCTTCATTGGAGATATGTCTGTTCATGTCCTTTTTCCTTTTTTTGGTTTTTCTTTAGAGAGACAGCATGAGCAGTGGAGAAGGGCAGAGAAAGAAAGAGAATCCCAAGCAGGCCCTACACTCAGGATGGAACCTGAAATGGGGCTTGATCTTACTACCCTTGGATCACGACCTGAGCTGAAAATGAGCGGATGCTCAATTGACTGAGCCACTCATGAGCTCATTTTAATTGGATTATTTTTAATTGCATTATTTGTGTTTTCTTGGTGTTGACTTGTATCAGTTCTTTAAATATTTCAGCTAGTAAGTCTATATCATTTGCAAATATCTTCTCCCACTCAGTATATTGTCTTTTAGTTTTGTTGATTGTTTTCTGTGCAGAAGCATTTTATTTTGATGTAGTCCCAATAGTTTATTTTGCTTTTGTTTCCCTTGCTTCAGGAGACCTATTTAGAAAAATATTGCTATGGCCAATGTCAGAGAAATTACTTGCTGCCCTCTCTTCTAGGATTTTTATGGTTGCAGGTTTCACATTTAGGTCCTTAATCTATTTTTAGCTTATTTTTGCAGTGTAAGAAAGTGGTCCAGTTTTATTCTTTTGCATATAGGTGTCTAGTTTTCCCAGCAACATGTGTTGAAGAGACTTTTTCCCATTGCATATTTCTGCCTTCTTTATAGAACTTTAATCAGCCATGTTATTGTGTGTTTATTTCTGGGTTTTGTATTCTGTTCCATTGATCTATATGTGGTTTTGTGCCAGTACCATACTGTTTTAATTGCTATAGTTTTGTAATGAAAGTTTAAGTCTGGAATTGTGCTTCCTCCAATTTTCTTCTTCTTTTTCAAGATTGCTTTGGCTACTCAGGGTCTTTTGTGGTTCCATACAAATTTTAGTATTATTTGTATTAGTTCTGTGAAAAATGCTGTTGGGATTTTGATAGGGATTTCATTAAATGTGTAGATTGCTTTCAGTAGTATAGACAATTTTAACAATATATGTTCTTCCAATCCATGAACATGGAATATCTTTCCATCTCTTTCTATTATCTTCAGTTTCTTTAATCAGTGGTTTTTTTTGTTTATTTTTTTATTTTTTTCAATATATGAAATTTATTGTCAGATTGGTTTCCATACAACACCCAGTGCTCATCCCAAAAGGTGCCCTCCTCAATACCCATCACCCACCCTTCCTCCCTCCCACCCCCCATCAACCCTCAGTTTGTTCTCAGTTTTTAAGAGTCTCTTATGCTTTGGCTCTCTCCCACTCTAACCTCTTTTTTTTTTCCTTCCCCTCCCCAATGGGTTTCTGTTAAGTTTCTCAGAATCCACATAAGAGTGAAAACATATGGTATCTGTCTTTGTCTGTATGGCTTATTTCACTTAGCATCACACTCTCCAGTTCCATCCACGTTGCTACAAAGGGACATATTTCATTCTTTCTCATTGCCACGTAGTACTCCATTGTGTATATAAACCACAATTTCTTTATCCATTCATCAGTTGATGGCCATTTAGGCTCTTTCCATAATTTGGCTATTGTTGAGAGTGCTGCTATAAACATTGGGGTACAAGTGCCCGTATGCATCAGTACTCCTGTATCCCTTGGGTAAATTCCTAGCAGTGCTATTGCTGGGTCATAGGGTAGGTCTATTTTTAATTTTTTGAGGAACCTCCAGACTGTTTTCCAGAGTGGCTGCACCAATTTGCATTCCCACCAACAGTGCAAGAGGGTTCCCGTTTCTCCACATCCTCTCCAGCATCTATAGTCTCCTGATTTGTTCACTTTGGCCACTCTGACTGGCGTGAGGTATCTGAGTGTGGTTTTGATTTGTATTTCCCTGATGAGGAGCAACGTTGAGCATCTTTTCATGTGCCTGTTGGCCATCCGGATGTCTTCTTTAGAGAAGTGTCTATTCATGTTTTCTGCCCATTTCTTCACTGGGTTATTTGTTTTTCGGGTGTGGAGTTTGGTGAGCTCTTTACAGATTCTGGATACTAGCCCTTTGTCTGATATGTCGTTTGCAAATATCTTTTCCCATTCTGTTGGTTGCTTTTTAGTTCTGTTGGTTGTTTCCTTTGCTGTGCAGAAACTTTTTATCTTCATAAGGTCCCAGTAGTTCATTTTTGCTTTTAGTTCCCTTGCCTTTGGGAATGTGTCAAGTAAGAGATTGCTACGGCTGAGGTCAGAGAGGTCTTTTCCTGCTTTCTCCTCTAGGGTTTTGATGGTTTCCTGTCTCACATTCAGGTCCTTTATCCATTTTGAGTTTATTTTTGTGAATGGTGTGAGAAAGTGGTCTAGTTTCAACCTTCTGCATGTTGCTGTCCAGTTCTCCCAGCACCATTTGTTAAAGGGACTGTCTTTTTTCCATTGGATGTTCTTTCCTGCTTTGTCAAAGATGAGTTGGCCATACGTTTGTGGGTCTAGTTCTGGGGTTTCTATTCTATTCCATTGGTCCATGTGTCTGTTTTTGTGCCAATACCATGCTGTCTTGATGATTACAGGTTTGTAGTAGAGGCTAAAGTCTGGGATTGTGATGCCTCCTGCTTTGGTCTTGTTCAAAATTACTTTGGTTATTCGGGGCCTTTTGTGGTTCCATATGAATTTTAGGATTGCTTGTTCTAGTTTCGAGAAGAATGCTGGTGCAATTTTGATTGGGATTGCATTGAATGTGTAGATAGCTTTGGGTAGTATTGACATTTTGACAATATTTATTCTTCCAATCCATGAGCACGGAATGTTTTTCCATTTCTTTATATCTTCTTCAATTCCCTTCATAAGCTTTCTATAGTTTTCAGCATACAGATCTTGTACATCTTTGGTTAGATTTATCCCTAGGTATTTTATGCTTGGTGCAATTGTGAATGGGATCAGTTTCTTTATTTGTCTTTCTGTTGCTTCATTATTAGTGTATAAGAATGCAACTGATTTCTGTACATTGATTTTGTATCCTGCAACTTTGCTGAATTCATGTATCAGTTCTAGCAGACTTTTGGTGAAGTCTATCAGATTTTCCATGTATAATATCATGTTATCTACAAAAAGTGAAAGCTTGACTTCATCTTTGCCAATTTTGATGCCTTTGATTTCCTTTTGCTGTCTGATTGCTGATGCTAGAACTTCCAACACTATGTTAAACAACAGCGGTGACAGTGGACATCCCTATCGTGTTCCTGATCTCAGGGAAAAAGCTCTCAGTTTTTCCCCATTGAGGATGATGTTAGCTGTGGGCTTTTCATAAATGGCTTTTATGATCTTTAAGTATGTTCCTTCTATCCCGACTTTCTCAAGGGTTTTTATTAAGAAACGTTGCTAAATTTTGTCAAAGGCCTTTTCTGCATCGATTGACAGGATCATATGGTTCTTATCTTTTCTTTTATTAATGTGATGTATCACGTTGATTGATTTGCAAATGTTGAACCAGCCCTGCATCCCAGGAATGAATCCCACTTGATCATGGTGAATAATTCTTTTTATATGCTGTTGAATTCGATTTGCTAGTATCTTATTGAGAATTTTTGCATCCATATTCATCAGGGATATTGGCCTGTAGTTCTCTTTTTTTTACTGGGTCTCTGGTTTAGGAATCAAAGTAATACTGGCTTCATAGAATGAGTCTGGAAGTTTTCCTTCCCTTTCTATTTTTTGGAATAGCTTGAGAAGGATAGGTATTATCTCTGCTTTAAACTCCCCTGGGAAGCCATCTGGTCCTGGACTCTTACTGGGAGATTTTTGATAACTGATTCAATTTCTTCACTGGTTATGGGTCTGTTCAAGCTTTCTATTTCCTCCTGATTGAATTTTGGAAGAGTGTGGGTGTTTAGGAATTTGTCCATTTCTTCCAGGTTGTCCAGTTTGTTGGCATATAATTTTTCATAGTATTCCCTGATAATTGCTTGTATCTCTGAGGGATTGGTTGTAATAATTCCATTTTCATTCATGATTTTATCTATTTGGGTCATCTCCCTTTCTTTTTGAGAAGCCTGGCTAGAGGTTTGTCAATTTTGTTTATTTTTTCAAAAAACCAACTCTTGGTTTCGTTGATCTGCTCTACAGTTTTTTTTAGATGCTATATTGTTTATTTCTGCTCTGATCTTTATTATTTCTCTTCTGCTGGGTTTTGGCTGTCTTTGCTGTTCTGCTTCTATTTCCTTTAGGTGTGCTGTTAGATTTTGTATTTGGGATTTCTCTTGTTTCTTGAGATAGGCCTGGATTGCAATGTATTTTCCTCTCAGGACTGCCTTCGCTGCATCCCAAAGCATTTGGATTGTTGTATTTTCATTTTCGTTTGTTTCCATATATTTTTAAATTTCTTCTCTAATTGCCTGATTGACCCATTCATTCTTTAGTAGGGTGTTCTTTAACCTCCATGCTGTTGGAGGTTTTCCAGACTTTTTCCTGTGGTGGATTTCAAACATCACAGCATTGTGGTCTGAAAGTATGCATGGTATGATTTCAATTCTTGTATACTTATGAAGGGCTGTTTTGTGACCCAGTATGTGATCTATCTTGGAGAATGTTCCATGTGCACTCGAGAAGAAAGTATATTCTGTTGCTTTGGGATGCAGAGTTCTAAATATATCTGTCAAGTCCATCTGATCCAATGTATCATTCAGGGCCCTTGTTTCTTTATTGACCGTGTGTCTAGATGATCTATCCATTTCTGTAAGTGGAGTGTTAAAGTCCCCTGCAATTACCACATTCTTATCAATAAGGTTG
The DNA here is from genome assembly GCF_024362965.1 of Panthera pardus. Taxonomy (NCBI): domain Eukaryota; kingdom Metazoa; phylum Chordata; class Mammalia; order Carnivora; family Felidae; genus Panthera; species Panthera pardus. The sequence goes on from NW_026526991.1 coordinate 21,558,015, forward strand.
CTTATGTTTATGAGTAATTGTTTTATATATATGGGGGCTCCCGTATTCGGCGCATAGACATTTATAATTGTTAGCTCTTCCTGATGGATAGACCCTGTAATTATTATATAATGCCTTTCTTCATTTCTTGTTACAGCCTTTAATTTAAAGTCTAGTTTATCTGATATAAGTATGGCTACTCCAGCTTTCTTTTAACATCCAGTGGCATGATAAATAGTTCTCCATCCCCTCGCTCTCAATATGAAGGTGTCCTCAGGTCTACAATGAGTCTCTTGAAGATAGCAAATAGATGGGTCTTGTTTTTTTTATCCATTCTGATACCCTATGTCTTTTGGTTGGCGCATTTAGTCCATTTACATTCAGTGTTATTATAGAAAGATATGGGTTTAGAGTCATTGTGATGTCCGTAGGTTTCATGCTTGTAGCGATGTCTCTGGTACTTTGTCTCACAGGATCCCCCTTAGGATCTCTTGTAGGGCTGGTTTAGTGGTGATGAATTCCTTCAGTTTTTGTTTGTTTGGGAAGATCTTTATCTCTCCTTCTATTCTAAATGACAGACTTGCTGGAGAAAGGATTCTCGGCTGCATATTTTTTCTGTTCATCACATTGAAGATATCCTGCCATTCCTTTCTAGCCTGCCAAGTTTCAGAAGAGAGATCAGTCACAAGTCTTATAGGTCTCCCTTTATATGTTAGAGCACGTTTATCTCTAGCTGCTTTCAGAATTTTCTCTTTATCCTTGTATTTTGCCAGTTTCACTATGATATGTCGTGCAGAAGATCGATTCAAGTTACGTCTGAAGGGAGTTCTCTGTGCCTCTTGGATTTCAATGCCTTTTTCCTTCCCCAGTTCAGGGAAGTTCTCAGCTATTATTTCTTCAAGTACACCTTCAGCACCTTTCCCTCTCTTTTCCTCCTCTGGGATACCAATTATGTGTAGATTATTTCTCTTTAGTGCATCACTTAGTTCTCTAATTTTCCCCTCATACTCCTGGATTTTTTAATCTCTCTTTTTCTCAGCTTCCTCTTTCTCCATAACTTTATCTTCTAGTTCACCTATTCTCTCCTCTGCCTCTTCAAGCCGAGCCATCGTGGATTCCATTTTGTTTTGCATTTCGTTTAAAGCGTTTTTCAACTCCTCGTGACTGTTCCTTAGTCCCTCGATCTTTGTGGCAAGAGAGTCTCTGCTGTCCTGTATACTGTTTTCAAGCCCAGCGATTAATTTTATGACTATTATTCTAAATTCACTTTCTGGTATATTATTTAAATCCTTTTTGATCAGTTCATTAGCTGTTGTTATTTCCTGGAGATTCTTTTGAGGGGAATTCTTCTGTTTGGTCATTTTCGATAGTCCCTGGAGTGGTGAGGACCTGCAGGGCACTTCCCCTGTGCTGTGGTGTATAACTGGAGTTGGTGGGCGGGGCCGCATTCAGCCCTGATGTCTACCCCCAGCCCACTGCTGGGGCCATAGTCAGACTGGTGTGTGCCTTCTCTTCCCCTCTCCTAGGGGCGGGATTCACTGTGGAGTGGTGTGGCCCGTCTGGGCTGCTTGCACACTGCCAGGCTTGTGGTGCTGGGGATCTGGGGTATTAGCTGGGGTGGATAGGAAAGGTGCATGCAGGTGGGAGGGGCAGGCTTAGCTTGCTTCTCCTTTGGAGATCTGCTTCGGGAGGGGCCCCGTGGCAGCGGGAGGGAGTCAGACCCGCTGCCGGAGGTGCGGATCTGCAGAAGCACAGCGTTGGATGTTTGTGCGGTGCCAGCAAGTTCCCTGGCAGGAACTGGTTCCTTTTAGGATTTTGGCTGGGGGATGGGCGAGGGAGATGGTGCTGGTGAGCGCCTTTGTTCTCTGCCAAACTGCACTCTGTCGTCCCAGGGCTCAGCAACTCTCCCTCCCGTTGTCCTCCAGCCCTCCCGTTGTCCTCCAGCCCTCCCGTTCTCTGAGCAGAGCTGTTAGCTTATAACCTTCCAGATGTCAAGTCCCGCTTGCTGTCGGAACACACTCTGTCCGGCCCCTTCGCTTTTGCCAGCCAGACTCGGGGGCTCTGCTTGGCCGGCAGGCCGCCCCTCCTCCCCGGTTCCCTCCTGCCAGTCCGTGTAGCATGCACCGCCACGCTGCCCTTCCTACCCTCTTCGTGGGCCTCTCGTCTGCACTTGGCTCCGGAGACTCTGTTCTGCTAGTCTTCTGGCGGTTTTCTGGATTATTTAGGCAGGTGTAGGTGGAATCTAAGTGACCAGCAGGACGCGGTGAGCCCAGCGTCCTCCTACGCTGCCATCTTCCCTCTGATCCTTCTTTAATCAGTGTTGTATTGTTTTCAGAGTAGAGGTCATTCACCTCTTTGGTTAGTTTTATTTTTAGGTATTGTATTATTTTTGGTGCAGTCATTAATAGCTATTGTAAATAGGTCTTTCTGCTGCTTCATATTTAGTGTATAGAATTGAACCAGCTTTCTGTATATTATTTTGTATCCTTTGACTTCATGGAATTCATTTCAATTCTAGGTTTTGGTGGAGTATTTCAGGTCTTGTATGTATAGTATCATGTCATCTGCAAATAGTGAAAGTTTTACTTCTTCTTTATTAACTCAGATGCCTTTTACTTCTTTGTGTTGTCTGATTGCTGTGGGTAAGACTTCCAATAGTATGTTGAATAAAAGCGAGAGTGGATATCCTTGTCTTCTTCCTGACTGTAGGGGAAAAGTTCTCAGTTTTTCACCATTGAGTGTGATGTTCATTGTGGGTTTTGCATACGTTGAGGTATTTTTCCTCTAAACCTACTTTGTTGAGGGTTTTTATCACAAAGGATTCTGTACTTTGTCCGATGCTTTTTCTGATCCTTTTGAAATTATCATATGGTTTTTTATCCTTTCCTTTTTAAAAAATATTTATTTATTTTTGAGAGAGAGAGAGAGAGAGAGAGAGAGAGAGAGACAGAGCATGAGCAGGGGGTGGGGAGTGGGGCAGAGAGAAAGGGAGACACAGAAGCTGAATGAGGCTCCAGACTCTACACTTGATCTTAGCCAAAAGGCCGAGAAGCGATTGAGGCTCCAGACTCTATCAGCACAGAGCCCAACGTGGGGCTCAAACTCACGAACTTTGAGATTATGACCTGAGCTAAGGTCAGATGCTTACCCACTGAGCCACCCAGGTGACCCCTTCATATTTGGTATTAACCGTATTATGTATTTGGTTTCTCCCATGTTGGGTGCAAAAATACTTAAATGATTTTTATATCTTTTTGTTGAATTGTTCCCTTTAAGATTATATGGAACCCTTCTTTGTTTATTTTTACAGTTTTTATTTTAAATTCTGTTTTGTCTGATAGAAGTATTGCTACCCCAGCATTGTTTTGCATGATAAATATTTCTCCATCCCCTCACTTTCAATATGCAGGTGTCTTTAGGCTTGAAGTGAGTCTCTTGTAGGGCACTATATAGATTCATCTTTTTTTTTTTAATCTACTCTGTCACCATATGTCTTTGCAGCATGTAGTCCATTTACATTCAAAGTAATTATCAATAGGTATTTGTTGCCATTCTGTTACTTGTTTTATAGTTGTTTTGGTAGTTTTCTCTGAGCCTTTCTTGCTCTCTTTGATGGTTTACTGGCTTTCTTTAGTGATACTCCTTTCTCTTTATTCTTTACATATGTGTTACTGGTTTTGATTTTTGGTTACTGTTAGTTTTGTATATAACATCTGCATATAGTAGTCTGTATGAAGTTGATGGCTGATTAAGTTTGAACCCATTCTTTACTCCCCTCTCCAGCATATTTCACATATATGGTATTATATTTTACAACAATTTATTTTGTGAATCCTTTGGCTGAATTATACAAATATACTTATTTATACTGCTTTTGTATTTTTTACTTTTCACACTCTCACTTATGGTCTTTCATTTATACTCAAAGAGTTCCCTTTAATATTTATTGTAGGGCTGATTTGGTGGTAATCATTTCCTTTTTTTTTTCTTTTTGTCTTTGTCTGAGAAACTCTGTATCTCTCCTTCTATTCTGAATGATAGTCTCCCTGGATAGAGTGTTCTTGGCTGCAGATTTTTCCCTTTTAGCACTTTGATATATCATATTAATCCCTTTTTGTCTTCAAAGTTTCTACTGAAAAATCTGTTGGTAGCCTTATGGAGTTTCCCTTGTATGTAACTGTCTTCTTTTCTCTTGCTGCTTTTAAAATTCTCTGTTTATATCACTAATTTTTGCCCTTTTAATTACTATGTGTCTTGGTATAGACCTCCTGGGGTTGGTTTTATTGGGTAACTCTCTGCCTCCTTTTCCATATTAGGGAAGTTTTCAGCTATTATTTCTTTAAATAAATTTTCTGCCCCCCATTTTTTCTCTTCTCCTTCTGGTATCCCTCTAATGAGAATATTATTATGATTGTGGAGTGTCCGAATTCCCTATCTACTCTCATTTTGCAGCTTTTTTCTCTCACCTGCTAAGCTTGATTACTGTCCATTATTTTTTCTTCCAGGGTGCTAATTCATTCCTCTACTTCTTCTAGCCTATTTATTCTCATAGAATAATTTTTTTTTTTTTATTTTCAAGAAAGTGAGAGCATGTGAGCAGGGGAGAGTGCCAGAAGGAGAGAGAGAGAGAGAGAGAATCTTGGGAAGGCTCCATGATTAGCATGAAGCCCAATGTGAGGATTGATCCCACAACCCTGGGATCATGACTTGAGCCTAAATTAAGAGTCAGACCCTTAATGGTCTGAGCCACCCAGGTGCTCATCAAGTATATTTTTCACTTCAGTTATTATTTTCTTCATCTCTGATTGGTTCTTTTTTAACTCTGTGTTAAGAGTCTGGTCTCAATGATGTCCTTCACTCTTTTCTCAAGTCCAGTGAGTATCTTTATGATCATTACTTTAAATTTTCTTTCAGGATATTACATACACCTCTATTGCTTATGTCTCTTAGTGTGATTTTGTCTTCTTGTTTCATTTGGGACATAATCCTCTGCCTTCTCATTTTGCCTGTTTTTGTCTGTTTCCTTGTGTTAGAATTGTCAACTAGTCTCTTGCTCTTGAGAGTAGTGAGCAGGGTGTGTACTTATAATGAGGTGTCAATTGTCCTCCTCCACAGGGGACATGTAGCTGCTGCAGAGACTCAGGCTGGCAAGGGAACTCCACAGTGTGTGCAGGTGAGGGTTGCAGTTTTAAAAAGGTGCCGGGGTCCTCCACAGTAGGTTGGGGGAGGCAGTGTTGGCAAGATTTGCAATGGTCTGGGAGAGGTGACCTGCAGCACCTAAGGCAAGTGTGGCTTTAAAAGGGGGCAGGGTGCAGTGTAAGCACTAAGTAGTGAATGCATGCACCCTGCTGTTTCTGCCACTGCACAAGGCTATGTGATTATGCTGGGGAGTGGGGGGGGGGGATGGCACCTGCCAGCTCTTTTGTTCCTGGAGAAGTCCCTCAGGAACTCTGAAATTAATAACTGACTCTCCCTCCTGTGCACCCCAGATGTTTTTCAAACTGCTGCTTCTAAGTGGTGTCTTTGAGAACTATTTGTTGTGTGTTTCTTTAAGGGCAGGGACTCATTTTCCTTTCACCCTTTGTGCTTGCTCTCCCAGAGCCTAGCCACTGATTTTTAAGTTCCAGGCTTTAAGTCCTGCTTGTTACAGGAACTCATGAAATTCAATTCCTCTGATTTTCAAAGCTAAATGCTGTGGGGATTTGTCTTTCCCAGGCTTTCCACTGTGATAGTCTCTTTGTCACCTCTCTACATGCCTGTGTTGCAGCTCCCTCCCTCTGGTGACCAGACCCAAGGGGTTTAGCTCCCTACTGTATGTATGCCCTTCCTACCCTATTCGATGTGACCTTTCCTTGATATTTAGGTGTGGGGTTTGTTCTGCCAGTCTTTGGATCATTTTCTACATTATTTGTGCTGATGTGAGTGTTATCTAGTTATATCTGTGGGAGGAGGTGAATTAGGGTCCTCTTCTGCCACCTTCCCTGGGGCTCTCTAGACCTTAGTTTTGAGGGCTTTAATATTGTCATGAATGCCAGATAAAGTAATTTTTTGGTCTACTTTAGGAAAAGTGGCTTTCAATTACTTATGTTTTCAAAAGCTAAAAATAGTTTCTATAGTAATAATGTCAGGATAAAATGGGCTATTTTATGTAGTTACATTATCTCTAAAATATGTTGTTTTGTAAAATGATAACTTTAGAACTGTTAGAATCTTCTGGTTTACAGCAGTCCTAATCTTCAACTATATTTTCAAGTATGAAATACTTATTTTTTTGGTAGCGTTTAAATAGCAAGAAGAGTTTATATATTCTTCCCATAATGCATAAATATCTTTTAACTTATATAAATCTCTGCCATCTTAGAAGGGTTGTGTTAAAAGGGAGGAGGCAGGTGTTATGAATCTTTATTCTTTGGTATAAACTACAGTGGCTGAGTGTTAATTGCTTCCAATATTTAAGTAATGAAATAAAGTAATAGGGAATTTTTGTATTCGGATTTTAATACATGGCAGTAGGCCTACATTCACTAATAATTTCTCTACATCAAATAAATTATTGTTCCAAGGAGAATACACGAAAGATGGCATTCATTTTCTACATGACTAAAATTTTCATATGCAACATGCTGCTGGCTGTGGGACTATCAGGCTTCTTTGTTTTTCAAAGCACGATTCTGCTTAACTGTTAACTCTGCACTTGTGCTTTATTTGCAGCATCTGGCGAGGCCCCAATGTAAACTGCACAGACAGTTCGGGTTACACTGCTTTACACCATGCAGCCTTAAATGGACATAAGTAAGTGCTCCTTATTTGGACTAGAATCCTTGTGTATGTAGTTACATGTGATGAACTTTATTATGTTAATGAGACCTGTCTCATGTTGCCAGGAGTCCCTTGAGCTTAGGTGAATCTGAAGAGGCACCAGGGGCAACACTGACAAGTTGAACTTGGTAGGAATGTTGCTGTGGATGATTATGTGCAGAGTGTAAACTGAGAGAATTGTCGTAAAATAGTCAACTACCACACGAAGAGAATGAAAGAAGTGATAGGACATGTTAGTTATGCATAACTTACGGGAAGGAATGGGATAAAACCTGTTATTAATGCCTCCCTACCTTTTTTGGGTGTCTTTATCAAACATGGGGAGTATTCACCAAGAGTAAAATCTTGATAGATTCTTACTATGAATATGAGTCACAGGCATTTATATGAACCACTTCAAAATCTTTCACATTTACTTAAAATGCTTTTTCTTTGTTATTCAAGATAGTCTTTCTGGTTTTTAATTTCTTTCTGTGGAATTATGTTTCAGTAATGTGATAGCCTACAATATGGACAATGAAATAATGTGTAACCATAACCATCACTTCATTTCTAGTATTTGACCTACTTTACCTTATGGTTTTGTGCCAGAGTCACAGTGTGAGGAGTCCTTTGAATGATGCAGATGTCCTGTCTTCCCCCATCATAGAACAAAAGGGGTTCTTTTTATGTCAGTCTTTCTTATCTGTCTTTTCTTTGCTCTAATGGCCCAAATTAGTCTTCCCAGATATGGATCATTTCATTTCACTTCAGTTTTTTAGATGTGATAATATTGCCTTAAACATGCTAGATACAAAAAAAAAAATTAAAAATGCTGGTTACCTTTTGCTTTCCCACCTAACCTTTCTTTTATTCTATGAATTGAGACATAGGATCAAGTCACACTTGATCACATTTTATGGACTTAAAGTTTTTACACAAGAAACTTATCATTTTGCCATTTATCATTGTGATATTTTTATCTTCAAACTTATTGCAGAAACCTAGCATTATCATTCTGTTTAGATATCGAGATATATCTATATCTACGCATATGTAATTATATATGTAATCATAATGTTTTGTCACTTGGATTCTTAGTATTAGAATTCCCAAAATACATTTCTATTTATCCACTCCCTAGTCTATATTGAATCATCTTATACCATGTAACTTAGCACCTTTTATTTGCTGGATATTTTTCAAACTTTATTGTTGTCCTGATGAATTCATGTGTTCAGATTGCTATCATTTGAATGTTTTAAAGGAATTACTATTTTTTCTTCTTTGTACCTGGGTCGTCAGGAATAAAAGCAAATGAAATCAGCCCAAGAAATACAATGCTGATGGCTTCTTTGGTCATCTTAATTGTCATTCCTAATTCAGAGGAAATTCCAGTTGGGAAAATAACTGGAAAGACTATCAAATCTAATGGACAGAAGATCTTAGGCCTGAGCATTGGAGCTATACTGCTTTTCTTGTTCTATCATAGCTTGTCATTATAAGTACTTCTCAAAATAATATTTCAAAATGGATTAGCATTCATATTCCTCCATGATTTTCCATGTTTAGGAAATGTTATTGTTCATACATGATGACCTATGAAGTTCTAACTTATAACCATTGAGATATGGTTCCCTATGCCCACTGCATAATTGTTTGTTTCTATTAGCAGTTTACAAAGTAAAGATAATTTAAGTGAGTTGAATATCAATCATTAAGATTGTGACCATAAAGAGATGAGTGATTTGACTAGATATCTTTTAAGATCTCTTTGATTGCAGATATTCTCTGAGAATTATATATCTCTGCTTTTATATGAAGATCCCATCTTTTTAACATTTTCTAGAAAGATTTTACTCAGTGTCATTGTACAGGCATTGGAAAAAAGCAGGAAAATTTCTGATTCCATCTTCCCATCTCTGCTGGTTATGTGACCTTTCCCCATTTAATTAACCCATCTAGTGCTGAATTCAGTGTACTGAATACATAGGCTGGATATTTGTCATTGTTCCTTTCAATGATTACATTTTATGATACACTGCTTTGGTATTTGTGGCTCAGTTATGTACTGTGATGCTAAAATTCTGAAATTTACATTTCCATCTAGAGTGTAAGATTTACAGACTTTAAATTACCCATGGATTTTTGTAATTAGAGATGATTTGTTCAACCCAACCCCCCTCCCCTCATGGAGAAACAAGACCATTCTGGATAAATGACATAATGGTCATTTAGATATTAAGGTGGGGCTGTGTCTTGAGTTTAAGTGTTTTAGTTCTAAGTGCATGCCTTTGCCAATACTGTACATTATCTTCTCTTTGTGACTCTGCACATCAGTTTCCTAAACTCCTGCTTGCTTTCCTCTGTTCTGTTGTCTATTTCTGGACTGCCTCCCATCAACTAGTGTGTTCATACAGAATGCTAATTTTAATATTGGTTTAAGAAAATATATTTGAAGGAGAAAAAATGTCATAGAATATATCTCAGAGCCAGAGAAGAATGTTTTTTCTTTTCTTTGCTTTTGCTATTCTCACTTAGCAAGGTAATGAGCAATTGATTATTTTGTATTCTTCCCAAGCATGCGTTAGCAGTCAGCACAGAAACACATCATTTCCATGTTTGTTGCTATTGTTGTTGTAGCCATCATCTGTAAATTGTGTCTGAAAACATTATGATTTCTAGGCTAAAGTTCATGGAATCATAGAGCTAGAAGTATTATTACAGGGTTCTGTAGTTTATTCTTTTCCTTTGAACACAGGCTTTTCCCTTACCCTCAACATATGGTCTAAGCCTTCGTACTGCAAATTATGCCCATATTATATCCTCTTATTTTGTATGTTTTACTGGAAGCTCTTGTTTATCAACTCTAGTTAATCCTCAAGCAGAATAGGACTTTATACCTGAAATACATTGTTTCATAATGAACAATTCATCTCACTTAGCCAAATCAAGACACAATAGAAAATGTACTTCTGTTAGTGATTTCCTGGGTCATTTGTAATTGCAGATTAGAAAATTATTACCTTCAAATGATAGAAAAAAACCCCCACCGTCAGTAGAACAAAATCCACTAGCAATGATTATAAATTATTTCAGTAGATAGGCAAGAGACTTATTTCTGTTTTTCTTTTTTAAAATATGGAGGATTCATTTTCTCTCTCATGTATTTCTGCTACAAATTTGGTTCTCTTAATTCTCTTCCTAGTATACATTAGCCAGCCAGCTGGCCTGATTTTCTGCCTTTCTTCTTGTCTCTCACCCTCCTTCCATCACTTCTTTCTTCCCTGCCTCCTTCCCTTTTTCCTTCCTTTCTTCCTTCTATCGCTTCTTCCCTCCCTTCCTTTCTTCTTTCCTTTTCCTTCTGTCCTTCCCTTTTCTCTTTTTCTCATCTTTTCTTTTTTTTAAATAATAATCTTATTGTTCACTATAAAGTTTTAGTAAACATTTGTATTCATATTTCACTTCTCCTCTTCCTGGCAAATTATTCCTTTCCTTTTTTTCTTAAGTTTCATCTCATTAAACTATATTGGGCACGTTGTGATTCTTGGATGCTGTTTTGAAAACTGTCAGCACTAAATTGTTACGTTTATATCTTTGAAATATATGTGTCTTTGATATGCGTGGGGTTTAAGTATTTTCTGTTCTTGCCTCATTCTTTGAATATTTAATGCTTGGATTCTAGACTCCATTATCTGAAATCCAAATTGTATCCCAAATTGTATCTAGAATCCAGATGGTAAGCTATGTGTACTTTTGATTCACTCTTTCTTAGGTTTTCTAATGAAAGGAGAGAACTTCCTCTAAAAATTTATATAGTCTGGTCCATGAAATTTCTCTTTGGATAACCTAGAAATAACTTGGATATAATTGCTTCTTTCCTGGATAAGGATATTAACTAGTTAAAATTTGCTCTTATTCAGTTTCTCTGGAAATCTATGAGAGTGAATTCAGTATAAAAAGAAGCTCCAGCTAGAAAATGGAGTGTATGTCCTAGAGTCTTTTGACCACGTTGAATACATTTGCAACTCTGTTTCTGTTAAGGAGAAGTAAAATCTTCAAGAAAGTCTGAAATAAAAAAGGCCTTAATTAATTTGAGAATTTCATTAGTTTGTTACTACTGTATCCATATAAAAATGACTTGTGTTTACTTCAGAGTTATTTAGACTACTAACAAGTAAGGGAGGATGGAACAAAATAAATGTCTTTGGTTATGATTCAGTTATAGGGAAATTTGCTTTTGAGGTAAAGAAATTTGAATGTGAACCTTCCCAATGAACTTAATTTTGCTCAGAACATATCCTGAAACTTCTTAAAAGACATTTCATATTAATTAGAAGTGTATTTATATCTGTCAGAAAATGAAGCAAATTAAATACATTAGCAAAAATCAATACTTTTAGAATTCCTATTTTTACCTGAACTTCTGTATTAGCTTCAGGCTGCAAAATGTTGCAATGATTTAAATTACGTTGTTATTAAATTTAATTTACTCCTGGGAAATGGAGTTATTTTTTTCTGTGATCTCATCAACCACATTAACTTTAGGATTTTAGAGCAATTCTTATTTATCAAATGCTGTATATAAGAAAGAATGGCACTTTATGGTTAAGATATAGAGGTTATTTCTCTGCTATTTTATAAACTTTTTTCATCAATATTACTTAATATTTCATGCCTACTAACCTAGCACAGTCAACATGTTCATTTGTTGATACCACTGGAAGATATAAGGTACAACTTAAATAAAAATGAAAATTAATAATACTAATTTGGGGGGATCCTAATGTTAAATAAATCCTTTCAGCTTAGATACTATAGATAGTACCCCAAATTTAGTTTATTCTTAATGCGTCTGGATGAAAAGGGCCTGTTTAATACATATTACTTGTAATATACATGGATACATCATAAGAAAGATTAATGGCAATTTGTTGATTAATATCTTATTTATGATTCAGTAAGACTGACAGACACAGTTTTGATCAGAAATATAACTTTAGGGATGCCTCGCTGGTTCAGTCAGTATAGCATGGGACTCTTGATCTTGGGGTTGTATGTTCGAGCCCCATGTTGGGTGTACAGATTACTTAAAAATAAAATCTTTTAAAAAAAAGAAATATAGCTTTATATTTCACAAATATGTTTTCACATTAGAAACCTGAGCCATGCCAGTTCATTAGCTGATATCTTTGAATAAGGTGAAAGGTACAACTTAAATAAAAATTTAAACACACATTTAAATTTACAAATAAACAAATTTAATAAAATGAATAAGTTTTTTAAAAACTTAAATATAATAGTGTTTAGTTAGGCTCTTAGTGTTCACCAAAGGCAATTTCATAGGCATACAGATTAGTTTTTTCAGATTTAGATATTAGGTACTGGTAATATCACATAATACAAATGTCAGTAAGTTAAAATTTTCACCATCTCATCAATCTTCCTGATAAATAAAGAATAAATGTATATTACATACATTATTAGAAAATGTCAACAGGACTTGAGCCAAGGAACAAATGAAACTCTGAATGGATTTTGTGGAGTAAGAGAAAATAGGATTGATGAACCCCTTAAACGATCTTCTTTACCCTTTGAAAGGAAATGCTTTTAGAAGTTTCAGAATATTTTTTTTTATTTGGTTAGGCATTGAGGAATAAAGTTAAAATTCTTCACATAAGTATCTTTCTCTGATAAATGAATTTGGAGAAGGCTATTTTGTGGTAGTGTAAATTCCACTTTTTAGTTCCATATATTTAACTGTATCTTCTTTTGGTATCATTTTACCTTTTATTTAAATACTGAAATCTTTCATTAAAAAAATTGCTGGGATTGGTAAACGTTGCTGTAGCTTGCCTTGAGAATATGTGTGATTGCATACAAATTTACAGTCATACCTGGTTTTCATTTGATTCACACCACAACCCATTCAGATTGTCAGGAAGACGTAGTCTTTAAATTCTATTTTAATAATACCTGAAAGACTGACAGAGGTTATTTGATTTGCTCAAGATAACCAAATTAGTAAATAGTAGAGTTGGTACCTTAAACCAGATATTCTGATTTTTAGCTGCTTTTGTTATTCATAGGTCTTGAATCCTTTTTACCCCATTGTAGCTATTTATCTCAGAATGGAAGACCCTATATAGTAACTCTTGCATGGCAGAGAGGTGAGGAGAAATATATGAACTGGACAAGCTTCAAGTGTCATTTGGATTTTCAGATTTCATTTTTACAAAGGTGATTTGCTGGAAGCATTTCTATTTTGAAAGGATTTTATTTTTACTTGGGGCAAGAACTAATATTTTCGTATAGTGCTTTACTGTTTATTGGAGTGGCTTCTTTTCTGTGATCTCAATTAAAGCTCCTACCAATATTGACCAGTAGGCATTATTATTATTATTATATCCCCTACAGAAAAGAAAAAGAAAACTGAGCCTAAATAATTTCTCTAGGGTCACATCATTAGGCAGTTTTGTGTAGCTGGGACTCAAATCCAAAATTTCTAAATTCAGATTTTATAATACTGGTTCTTAAAAAGAATATTAAAATGAGATTTATTCTTATTTTCACTGAAATCTTATCATTAGAAAATCTAGGACTCCTTGGAACTTTAATATTTGTACAACATTTTTTTGGTTCTTTTTCATCATGATTTCATGCATTTATCTGTTAAATCTAGTGTTTCATGTGTGGGGAATGAAGAATAGTTTTCCCTTTACCATTCAAGATTCTTGGTTGAGGAACTTTTCCCTCTCCCCATAATAACAAGATAGATTAGCAGGAGAAAAACAAGAAGTTTAGTTACATGTATACCTCTTGTATACATGGGAGATAACCCAGAAAAACGGAATTAAACTGAATTAATCCCCTGAAATGGCCCTTGCCACCACCTTAAATACCATTGCCTGCTAAAGATGAAAAGATGTTTGTCAAAGAGAACCAGTTATGGGAGGTTAGGAGGAAAAGCACAGTAAACAAGGTATGGGGTTGTTGTACAGATAGAAGTTGCTACCTTCCTCCTTGATAATTCTAGAGATATAGAGTCCTTTTTCATTTTCTGGTACAAAAAAAAAGGGAGAGAGACTTCCTTACAAATGGGGATTTCTGTTATAAATTTAAATGTCTATTACAAAAGGGTAACTTTTAGTCCATTTTCAGAGCTTTTCCAACATCTACTCTTTCTTGAAAGTAATCAGCCTAAAATCATCCTTATGCCAAAGAGACATATTTTGGGGTGGTATATTCTGCTCCCCTTCACAAGTTTAGATCACATTCTGGGCATTATATTTTACTTTTCACTGTAATGTTTGTGTTGTATCATGTCTATTTTGTATGTTTGTGGGGGGTAGCTATTATAGTTCTAAACTATTCAGACTTCCTCCAGTTTTTCTCATTTGTTACTTACATTTAAAGTCTGGCTTCATGAAATACTTAAATTTAGCTCTTTGTGTTACATTTGTTCTTACTACCAGTGATTTGTTATATATGAGAAACAACTTTAGAATTTATTGTAATTGCATATGTATATATGCATGTGTTTGTATATCTGTCTAGGATTTCATTAAGTGAATTTAATAGATTTATTTGCTTCAATTTAATTGCTTCATAAATGCTTCCAGGTAAAAGTGCATTTTTTTGTTTAGAGTTACTGTTTTTGATTGTTTGATACAAAATTCAATATAATGTGTACCAAAAATTGTTAATTGTTCCTGAAGTTGGATATTACAGTTCAGAATTTTTGCTTTGAAAATTTGTTGGGGATTGGGTACAAAATACTATAGGTAGGGTATGTTGAGTATGAATTGATATTGAATCAGTAGTGGAACTTGTCTCATGAATGAATTTCCTTCTTGAAACCATTTTTAAAGAAAAAAATTTATCGATTGATTTTGTGAGAGAATGCATGTATATACGTGTGTGGGAGGGGCAGAGAGAGGGAGAGAGAGTACCAAGTAGGCTCTGTGCTGTCGGTACAAGTTCAGTGCAGGGCTCAATTCCATGAACTGTGAGATCATGACCTGAGCCAAAATCAAGAGTTGGTTGTTTAACCAACTGAGCCCCCCAGGCACCTCTTGAAATCACTTTTTTAAGCTTGGAAGGGAGAGATGAAGGAGTGCAGAAGTATGAATAACACATATTCATAATATGTTGTATCAATGGCTGAAAAATTATTAAACTTTCCCCCCCTTTCCTGCTGTCTGCTTTGTCTTTTACATGCATTTTCAATTTATTATTTCCACTCTTTGCAGGAATGATGTATAAATTCTCTAAAAGTCTGTTGGTAGCATGATTTTTTTTTTTTGTAAATAAGGAGTTTGCTTATCCTCAGCTTTTCCTTCATACTAACTCTCAGGTATGGGCTATTTGGGAAAAAACCCTTTTAAAAAAAATAGGAAGAGGTGTTTTTATTTTTACTTTATTTTTTTATTATTACTTTTATTTATTTATTTTTTTTTGAGAGAGAGAGAGAGATAGAGAGTGAGCAGGGGAGGGGCAGAGAGAGGGAGACACAGAATCGGAAGCAGGCTCCAGACTCTGAGTGCTCAGCACAGAGCCCGACGCGGGGCCTGAACCCACGAACCATGAGATCATGACCTGAGCCGAAACCAAGAGTTGGATGCTTAACCAACTAAGCCACCCAGGTGCCCCGGAAGAGGTATTTTTAAAAAAGTGTTTTACTTGTTTCATTCGGTTATGAAATTAGATAAATGTTTCCTAAATGAATTCTATTAAGGACGTTCATTGGTTAGTTAGCGCTCTGTTTGTGTATGTGGTGTTGGTGGTTTTCCAGGTAAGTAAAATTGCCAAATGTTGAATAGGCTAACACTTAAACCCAATTTTATGTCTCTTACTCTCAATTGCCAACCAGCAACTGGTATACTTTCATCGTTACCTGTTTAATGAAATCTGTGTGGTTAGCATATTTTCTTTTCTGTTTTTTTTTTCTTCTAGGGACATAGTTCTCAAACTACTTCAGTATGAGGCATCAACAAATGTAGCAGACAACAAAGGCTATTTTCCCATTCACCTGGCTGCCTGGAAAGGAGATGTAGAAATTGTGAAGATTCTTATTCATCACGGACCATCACATTCTAGAGTCAATGAACAGGTGCACTTGTCAAATGTTTGTTCATGCTATTGTTTTTTTAGTTTTGCAAAGTAAGGTAACAATGAAGAATTGATAATTTTTGTCTTTACTCTGCCAAAGATCTTTTCACTGCTAAATTTCCTAAAGGAGAAATTGTAAAGTTCCTTTGCACTTGTATTAGTTACATTGGCACTAAGTTGGGCATTTATAAAGATATTTGTTAATAAGAGAATCCCACATAAAGGAAATAATTGTCATATTTTTGATTGCCTTATATAAGCATTCATTTTGTAGTTTTTGAATAAGATAGAACAGAATTCACATTTGTAATATGAATTAGAGCTTTTCTTTTTCTTTTTCTTTTTCTTTTCTTTTTTGAGAGAGAGAGAGAGAGTGTGTGTGCACCATCAGGGGGGTGGGCAGAGGGAGAGGGAGAGAGAGAATCTTAGGTAGGCTCCACACCCAGCATAGAGTCCAACAGGGGGCTCCATCTTGTGACCGTGAGATCATGACCAGAGCTGAAATCCAGAGTCAGTACTTAACCGGCTGAGCCACCTAAGCACTCCGAATTAGAGATTTTCTTAATAAAATTTTAAATGCTAAAACATTGATGATGGATTCATTGCAAATGCTTCCCGTGTATGTAGCACTTTCACAGTAAATAGAATTTTGTGAATCAAAATGCAAAATACAGTATGTACAGTTGGTAGTCATAACCGTAAATATTAAAAAAAAAATTTTAATGTTTTAATTTATTTTTGAGATAGAGACAGAGCATGAGCAGGGGAGGGGCAGAGAGAGAGGGAGACACAGAATCTGAAGCAGGCTCCAGGCTCTGAGCTGTCAGCACAGAGCCTGATGCGGGGCTCGAACTCACGGACTGTGTGAGATCATGACCTGAGCTGAAGTCGGACACTTAACCAACTGAGCCACCCAGGGGCCCCACAACTGTAAATATTTTTAAGTTAAAAATTTCCTTTGTGTATGCTCAGAGTGAGTTGAATAAAACCCAGCAGCAATATAATGACAGAGAAAGTAAAAATATTTGCAAGTGCATAATATCCATATTACACATAACTGACATATTAAGAAAGGAATGCCGGTCTCTCTATTCTAAATAAATAAGACCCACAGATTCCAGAAAGTAAAATATGGTCCCCTAATACAGTATGATAACAAACATCTTGAGCTCTGCATGCCCCCTACTGTTCCCATTTTGTAAAACTATATTTGAAAACCAGCATGCAGTCCAACAATTGAATTACAACCATGGCATTAAGCTGCAGGTTGGCAGTTGTCCAACATCAATGCAAGTAGGTTACTCTAGGGCAAGCACATCTAATAAAGTGCAATTAGCATACTGTTCAAATGCATACAGACTTTGCAAGCCTTTGACTGAAATTCAGACTAAAGAATGAAAAGTAACCATAGCTCTAACTATAAACACCAAAGGGAAGAAAAATACATTTTTCCCCCAGAAAAATGCACTTGTAGAAAGTTCCTGTAGGTAGGGAAGATGTTTTATTAATTGGAAAAGTGTATTACTAATATTCATCACAAAATTTCTATGCTTATAGGTTATAGAATGCAGAATATTTTTATGCAAATATACTCATAAATTCAATATTTAAAAAATGAGAGATATGTCTATCTTTATCAGCATATCATGCTGAAGGGAAATTTTTGGGAATGCTGTTATGTTTGTCAGAAAATCAAAAGTGAAAAGATCATTTGTGGGATGAGCCATCTGGTGGTTATTCTTAAAACTGTCTGAATGCCCCAAAGTGAACCTGAAATAATAAGATGCAAAAACCATCCAAGGTTAAAAAAGAGGATGCTAGTTTTTACAAGCAAAATATTTTTTAAATGACATGAAAATAAAAAAATACACTTAGAATTAATTTATATTTGAAAGTTGTTTTGTCTTGTGTTTTCTAAGGGAAACAAATTGAAAATTTCTTGTGATTTTTAATACCTTGTTTTAATATTTGTTTGTTTTTTATATGGTACTCCTTTAGCACTGGTCTATTTCTATCATTCAGTGTAATTTCTCCTAAAAGTTTCTGATGTGGGAATTCTATTTTCATAGCAACTTTTCATTTTAGGTTTATTTATTTTCCCCCTCTGAATAGGACAGAAATATACTAGTTACTTATAAACCTTTATGTATTTAAGCAATAGAGGGAAAGAATAAAAATGGTAATTAACATATATTGAGACATAAGATAGCCAGGTTATGCTAAGCACTTTCACCTATAATATGTTATTTAGTTAATTCTCACAACCTCTGAAGTGATATTATTACTCCCATTTTATAGGTGAGAAATCAGGCTCAGTAAAGTTACATAACTCATCTAAGGGCACACATTACTGAATTACTAACAGTCAGACTTGGACTCTAATTCCAGAGCCCTCCACAATAGCACATTGGTATTGTCATTGTAAATCCGTTGCTTATGGAGTATTTACTATATGCCAGGTGATGTGCAAAGTACTTCATCTGTGTTATCTTACTAAGCTCTACTGTAGCCTGATGAAGTAGGGATTAAATATTGTTCTTATTTTATATGTGGGAAGCTACCTTGGAGAGATTAAATAACTTGCCCATGATATCACATCTACTAAGAAATGCAGTTGTCATTAGTTGTTTTTTTTTTTTTTTGATAATTTTTTAAATGTTTATTTTAGAGAGAGAGAGAATGGGGGGGGGGAAAGGGGGTGAGAGAGAGAGAGAGCGAGCATGAGCAGGGGAGGGACAGAGAGAGATGGGGACACAGAATCTGAAGAGGCTCTAGGCTCTGAGCTGTCAGCATAGAGCCCAATGCGGGCTCAGACTCAAGAGCTGTGAGATCATGACTTGAACTGAAGTCGGAGCTTGACCGACAGAGCCACCTAAGCACCCCAAGAAATGCAGTTAATATTTGAAGGCAGGTTTTTCCGATGCAAAGCTCAAGCTCTTAACCAATAATACTCCGTATTATTATAGTAAATTATGTGTAATTGTCAGGGCTTCATTCTGATTTCTGAAAGTAGTCTTTGGTTTCTAATACACCTTTCTTTAAAAATAACTCTGTCTTATATATTGATATTTAAAGTTTACAAAGCATTTTCCTAAGGTTTATAGAGAGGATAATATTCTAATTTTACAGATAAGATAGGTTCAGAGAGATTGAATGGTTTACTATTGCTTGTAAGTGTGGGTTATTAGCACTTCAACCTAGGTCACCATTTTATACTGCTCTTAAAATTAGTGGTCAGTTTAGGGCAACATAATTTTGAAAACAAAGTAGACCTTGCCCCGATTATCATTTTGATAAGTGATACATCCTTCCCATCTTTTGTCAGCTGATTTATTATTTCCTTTTTTCTGATGTCATGCATGTTTACAATTTATATCTCTCTGTATATTCATCTCTTCCCCCCCTTTTACCTCTTTCCTCCTTTTTTCCTTTAACATTAGGGCAAAAACACGAAGAGCCTAGCTCATAAGTATATTCTCTTGCCATTTACCAAAATTCAAACCTAACTAGTGTTAGTTTCCATTGGTTTTACTTTCCAAAGCAAGATGTTTTGGAAAATAGCTTTTGTTAGCTGTTTTTTTCCTACCACCCATTGTCTAGAAGTGTCCTATAGTTTTGGAGAACACCCATTTGGTTAAAAAAAAAAAAAAAAAGAAGAAGAAGAAGAAGTAGGGATTAACTGTTCAAGAATGTTCGTTGTAGATCTACTAGCAGTTATCAATCAGTTCTTCTTCAGAGTCTGTTTATTTGAAATTAGATTCTTTTAGATCACTTGTTAGTATGGATACAAGTATACAATCATGCCTCTTATAAAGATAACACAGTTGTGGTCTTTCTCATGTGACAATACAAGTATGTATTGATCATGGATGAATTCTATGAGTATTTTCTTCTGAGTAAGTCTGGCATGGTTGAAATAATTTTTTTTGACTTCTGAACAATGATAATTGGTGTTAATAGACAAAGTTTCAATTTTGCACTTATAATATCCTATGCTAAGGCCTCTGCAAAAGTAGAGAGGTCTTTGAGGAATGATTATTTCATAATTGCCATTTCTTTTTCTCAAAGAGGTGCTGTTTTGAAAATTGAATTTCTTTCCAACCAAGAGCAAATTTTATTTGGTCAGAAGGCATATTTCTAGATCATATTTTTATGGTGTAGAGTAGTAAAATTGATTTTCTTATCAGGCTTCTACAACTTAGCCAGATAAACAGGGAATGTAGACCTGTATCTGGTCAGTCTCTATGAGGAAGTAGACTGTAGCAATACATTCAAACTAAGAACGGGAATGACTGCCTCCAAAATGATGGAAGAAATAATGCCTCCAGCTGGATTCCCCATCCATCAGATCTTAACTTTTTGGTGACTGCCTCTAGGGAGTAGGTTTTTTTCTGGGCCTTATTCTTTGGTCTTCAAATGCCCTCTTCTGATACTTTTATTTGGAAGGTAAGTAGTAAGAAGCCTTTTGTAGTGCTCATTTAAAAATTTTTTTGCTACTCTGTCTTTAAGTTTTCAAATCCTTCCTCTGCTTTCAACTCTTTATTCTCAGCTTATCTGCATTCATCGGCCAGAGCAAGTCTGAGTTACTTTTAGGGACATTAAGATTTGTTCCGGTTTGAACCCTACTTACTCTTTTATTCATATGGTCAGAGCATATATCTAAGTATTTATTTCCTATTACAACTCAGGGTTCTTTTCAGCAAAATCTATAGAAATTCTGCTTTCAGATCACTAATTTCCTTTCTTCTTTGACAATATAACAATACTTGGCAGGCAGTGTGGTGTAGGAGAAATGAACCAATGTATATACGCATTCAGCAAATGACAGTAGTAATAGTTGTTATTGTGGAAGATGGTTTTAAGAGCACTGACTTTGGGTCTAGGTTACCTATGTTCAGATCCTGGCCCCAACACTAAAAGGCTGTATATTTGAGGGCAAGTTATTTAACTACTCAGTGCCTCAGTTCCTCATATATAAAATGGCAATAATGATAATATTCGTATCTATCTCACAGTGAGGTAAACGTAAATGTAACTTGTAAATGAGTAAACATCTATGGAATGCAACTGTGCCTGGTACATAGTGTTAGTTATGATGATGACTCTGATGATGGCAGCCCCTTTCTCAAACCTTCATTCAGGATCATTGCATTTTTGCTATTAAAATTTCTTGTTTACATTTTTCCTGACTAACGCTTCTACCTCCTGACATAGTCATATACCATCTATCTACACCATTTGCCTAAATGTACTAAAACATCCATCTATCTTATGAGTCGTTTAGTAAATTTTAATTCCAGCATAGTTAATATACTGTGTTATATTTGTTTCAGGTGTACATTATAGTGATTCAGTAACTCAATTTATTACTCAGTGCTCATCTAGATAAGTGTACTTTTTTTTTTTAAATAGTTTTTTTAAGTTTATTTTTGAGAGAGGCAGAGACAGCATGAATGGGGGAAGGGCAGAGAGAGAGGGAGAGAGAGAATCCTAAGCAGGCTCTGCACTGCCAACACAGAACCCAATGCTGGGCTTGAACCCACGAAGCCTTGAAATCATGACCTGAGCCAAAACCAAAGGTTGGACACTTAACCCACTGAGCCACCCAGGCACCCCAAGATAAGTGTACTCTTAATCCCCTTCACCTATTTCACCCATCCCTCTACCCCGCTCCCCTCTCGTAACCATCTGTTTGTTCTCTATAGTTAAGAGTCTGTTTTTTGGTTTGCTTCTTTTTTTTTCTCCTTTGTTCATTTGTTTCTTAAATTCCACATATGAGTAAAATCACATGGTGTTTGTCTTTCTTTGTCTTATTTCACTTAGCATTATATGCTCTAGATCTATCCAGGTACACTTTTTATCTTGCTAAACTTCTAGGAAAATCTTCTTGATTTTCCATTGGAACCTTATTAGGTGTATATGTAATACTATGATACTTCTTGTAGATTGTCTGGCAATGGGTCTCAGTCTGTCTCTCAATCCATAATTACATTTCAGAATGATGCTGTTTAATCTGAGGGCCAGTATGTCTTCATTCTCTTTGCTAAAGGAGCAATAATTTGTACTTACATGGAAAATGAAATGAAACTTAATTTGGGAAATCATTCCGTAACTCTTTCGTTATCAAGAATTTACCATTTCAAGTGCCTTTTGGAAAGCCAGTCTGTTAAAAGTATGTTATAATTCTTATTACTCTCTCTCATTAACAAATGTCATGGAAGTGTGATGCATAGTACAGATAACACTGACCATCTGGGCCCAGCAGGGCCACTGACTAACATGGCTAAATCATTTATCGCTCTTGAAAATTGAAATATATAATATAGGGAAAAATTTGACTTTTCCTCTTAAAATGATTAAAATTGTGATTTAAAAAAAAATTTTTTTTTTAACATTTTATTTATTTTTGAGACAGAGAGAGACAGAGCATGAACAGGGGAGGGGCAGAGAGAGAGGGAGACACAGAATCGGAAGCAGGCTCCAGGCTCTGAGCCATCAGCCCAGAGCCCTACGTGGGGCTCGAACTCACGGACCACTAGATCGTGACCTGAGCCGAAGTCGGACGCTTAACTGACTGAGCCACCCAGGCGCCCCAAAATTGTGATTTTTTAATGCAATAAATGATAGATCCTTTTTATCAGATATTCTATTAGGCATACTTATTAAAATAGATAAGTCATAAATTTACATTTTCAAAGTATCTTTGGTTTTAAATTACTGTTTAGATTTTGATAACTGAATTTCTGAAAATCCTAATCTTACATCTTTGTCTTAACAGAACAATGAAAATGAAACTGCGCTACACTGTGCAGCTCAATATGGACACTCAGAAGTAGTTGCTGTTCTCCTAGAAGAGCTCACCGATCCTACCATCAGGAACAGTAAGCTCGAAACACCTTTGGACCTGGCAGCACTCTATGGACGACTTAGGGTGGTCAAAATGATCATCAGTGCACACCCTAACTTAATGAGCTGCAACACTAGAAAGCACACGCCACTACACCTTGCTGCTCGGAATGGTCACAAAGCAGTTGTTCAGGTGCTTTTGGAAGCAGGGATGGATGTGAGCTGTCAAGTGAGTCTCCTTTTAGCTTTGCATTGAAAGTAATGATGCTCTTGCTTTGCTTTGAGATGCAGATGTTAAAAGTTGTATGTACAAATCTTATCATTTTTAAAAATTAAATTGTCCAGAAATATTTTTGTAACTACTACATTCAGTACACTGTGCCACATACTGTTTGGAAATATGAAGAGATATAAGGAGTAATTTCTAACCTCATTCTAATTTTAGGGCTATAGGAGTGAAAAATTATTACTAGAAGGCAGTTGTGTGTGGTATCATTAGTAATTGTTTCCTTTTTTCCCCAGTGTCTAGCACATAGCCCGACACACACTAGGAATACAGTCAAAGTTGAGTGAATGAATGAATGAATCACTCAAAATTCAATTTAACATTTTTGAGTATGTATGTTGTGTTTAATATGTTGACACATTTAGAATCCCTTTTTTCACAGCCCCCCTGTGGGATTGAGAACTATTAAGTAACAGTTAAGAGATGAGGAGTCAGATTCAAAGACTTAAGAAGCTTGCCTAAGGATGTATAGCTGATAAACCTAGAATATGAATTTATATTTACTGATTAAATTCCAGGCCTCAGTAGTGTGCTGTCTATACATGATTAATGAAGGAGTGATCACTCTGCCTAGGGCAATCAGAAAGAATTTTATTGGAGAGTTGTGATTTGAGCTTTGAAGCGTGGGTAACATTTGGATAGGTTTTATTTCTCCACAAGGAAAGAGCAACCTACTTTTTTTTTTTTTTAAGGGCAACCTACTTTTATTATCTGTTTCAAGTTAACTCCAATTCCAAGGTTAGCTTCTTTTTTCTTTAGCCATTTTTTCATTTTACTACTGTTTTTTTTTTTTTTTTTTTTTTTTTGTCTCCCAAGCCAGTGGCAGCATTTTTATCTTCCAGAGACCCTTTTGGTTCCTGTCAGATTGTGTCTTCTTCCCCTGTGTATTAGTATGCTATTGCTGTATAACAAAGTCTCTTGAAACTTAATGGCTTAACATAATAACTACTCATTTAGCTCATAATTCTGTGGTTGGTGATTTAGTCTGAGCCTTGATAGGTAGCTCTGTTTTGGCTGGGTTCTCTCATGTGTCTGGGGTCAATTATAGGTCATTTGAGTAGCTCTGTTATAGGATGTTGCCTGGGGTAATAGTGAGGCTGCCTTGTGTCTTTCATGATCCAGCAGGCTGCCTTGAGCTTGTTCATGACAGGGAACATAACAGTAATATGGTTCTATGTGCATGCATGTGTACATATGAGAGAAGGAAGGAGGGAGGGAACAGGAGTATACAAGGTCTCTTGAGGTCTAGACTGGGAGCAAGCATACTTACTGTCTTTTCTGCAGTGTTTGATTGGCCAACAGTTCACAAAGGCAGCTGAGATTCAAGGGTTGGGAAAAGAGATTGTACCTCTCAATTACAAGGGGGTGTGAATTGTAAAAGGGGTGTGAATACCCAGAGGGAACAAATGCAGCCAGTTTTGTAACATTCCAAGTGGAATTAGTGTTCACAACTGTGGGGTTACTTTTCCTAGGAATTGTTTAGAGGTTGAATCTTGTGTCTCTGGGGGATTTTTCATTGAAGTTTTAAAAATCATAGGCCTTCCAATCCTACATTTAAGGCTGGCACCCTAAAACAGACTTTTAATGAGAGGTTTACCTGTATTATTTAGTTATTTAGATATTTATAAAACCTTTTTTAAAAGATGTTTATTTTTGAGAATGGGGGTAGGGGCAGAGAGAGAGGGGGCCAGGGGATCTGAAGCAGCCTCCATGCTGACATTAGAGAGCCCAATGCAGGACTCGATCTCATGAACTGTGAGATCATGACCTGAGCCAAAGTCGGATACTTAACTGACTGAGCCACTCAGGTGCCCTTATAAAATGTTTTCTTAATTTTTTAATTTATTCTACTTTAGCAGTCTTGAAAATCAGCACAAGAATTTTTGTAGCCTTCATATTAAAAAAAGCAACAACTTTCCCCTCAAAAGGGTATTGAAATGAGATACATATTTACTATTGTAAACATACTTTCTCTAGAAGTATGTAAACATACTTTCTCTAGAAGTATGTTTAATGATAAGCTAGATATTTATTTTCTTTATGTTGAATTTCTTTAATCTAGAATTACTGCTTTGATAACACTTCTGGAATACTTTTAAATTTGGTGGCTCAGAGTACTTTATTAAATTTTTTTTTTTAACGTTTATTTTTATTTTTGAGACAGAGAGAGACAGAGCATGAACAGGGGAGGGGCAGAGAGAGAGGGAGACACAGAATCGGAAACAGGCTCCAGGCTCTGAGCTGTCAGCACAGAGCCCGACGTGGGGCTCGAACTCACGGACCGTGAGATCATGACCTGAGCCGAAGTCGGACGCTCAACCAACCGAGCCACCCAGGCGCCCCTAGTACTTTATAACCAAGGACTTTACAATGACTGAGATCAGTAACACACTTCATGTCCATGGCCAAAATGTTTTCATATTTTGTACTAGATGACATGGCCAGAAGAGAAAGAGTCTGGATTCAATTTTATATGTATATGGTACATCTTTTCTTATGCAAAATACTACTTACTGTATTTTGTGCTTTTGGAGAATTAAAGATAAGTAAGATCTCTGCCCAAAACTTAGTGGAGGACACAAAAACTTGCAAGAATAACTCCTATACATGACATATTAAAATAAATAGTAGGGCAAAGTGCTAAGGACATAGCAGTGAAAAACTATGGATTGTAATATGGAGGACTTGAAGAGACACTGATAGAGTGATATTTGAAGAGGACCTTGAAGGTCTTTAGGATTTTGAATTTAGATATAACAGCTTGCAGATGTGCATTTTATGTGGTCAAAAGAGTGTTTTAAGGTATTGAATTTGAATGCTTTTAGATGGGCTGTATACCTTCTAAGGTCCCAACCTTTCTCTACCATCATTGCCAGATTCGTTCCTTTAGATTTTCTACTTTGCTCATATAGCATTTGGGTTTGTTACTACACATATCAGGTGAAAGGGGCACAGTATGTTTAGACCACTATGAACTTAATCAGAAGCATCAAGGCTGATACCTGATGCTCACTCTATGATTTCATCTTGAAGGTTTTCTAGAAGTAGAGCTGACAGCATATTCTAAAATACATTTTGATGAATTGAATCTTTCAGCATTTAGTTAGCCTTAGTTGATGTTTTTTTGTTATTATTGCTTTGTTCATAGAAAACATGTTTTCTGTTTGTTTTATTGCCTTTTTTTGGGTCAGTGTTTAATTTTATTATGTGATTCAAATGAATTATCACCAAGTTTGCCCATAAGATTCACTGCAAAATGTTTTAATACCAAATTTGAAGTTGGTATTTTTTGATATCTCACTGTCTGAGAGTGAAGAATACCAGACAGTAACCTTGAACTGTTTGAATGACTTTAATATTCATTAAATTGCTCTAGCTAACAAGTTGGAAGTTACCAGTATTAAAAATAATCCCATTTGGTAAATTACAGCAATACACTATTAGACTTTAATTACATTCAAGTCATTATGAATAATTCTTTAAAATTTAGAGATGGCTCTGGAAGATCTTGTCTTTTCCTTGTAATTACAAATGTTTTAAGATGCATAATTTGTGTTAGTATTTTCTGTAGAAGTTTTGGTTTCTGCTTCATTTATCTCTGAGCAGTTTTGAATTATAACACATATTTGAACTAGTGAGAAAAACAATTTAATTCCAGCTTAGGTGAATTTCAAATTATATTTATGTATAAACCCTTTAATCCTAAAGGATTTCTTAATAAAGAGAATCTGTCATATTAAGATATTAAGAAAATGAGTTTTAACTGGCAAGAGTCTCTTGAAATTAGTAATCATTTTTATGGATTTCAAACCTGATTTGAGTAAGTGGGTAGTAACTCCAAAGACTATGGACTCTTTTTATGCTAGTTCTTTAACTGTATTTCTTGTAAGCTTCTCTTATTAAAATTTAAAAAGTTAAGGACTAGCAAAATACTAAGTCAACTGGATTTTATTTTAATATTAAATGAAATGGAAGTAAAATTATAGAAAATTAATAACAGTACAAGTTCCCGTACTAGTAGCTGTTAAGATATAAAGCTGAGTAAGGTACCATTTTTGTTCTCTAAGTGCTTATAGTGGCAGGAGAAATGTGTGCCTAAATGGATAGATTACATTTTAATAATCCATTCACTCTCCTTCTTTCCTAGATAATTATTGAAAATTTTTCCTTTCTTCCCCAAACTTTAACTCTTTCCTCCCTGTTATTTCTCTGTGATCTTGACTTTGCTTTTACTTAACTGAGAAAATAGAAGCTATTACATATTTGAACCACCACATTTGCCAGTGGATGTGTATCTGCCTTCCTTCCTGGTGCTTTAAATGAACTTTTTAGGTTTATCCCTAAGGCTGAGTCCTCTACTTGTGCACTGGATCCTCCCCTTAAAATACTATGCATTTCCCCCCCTCTCAATTGCATCATCTTTATAGGGACACAAAGATGTTACATTTCCCATCTTAAAAAAAACAACAACTCTTTCTTGAACCCACATTTCCCTCTAGTTCTTGTTCCCTTTTTCTGATCCCCTTCATAACATATTTAGAAAGAGTTGATTTTACTCATTATATCAAATTTCTTTCCCCCATTCTCTCTTGAAGCTACTACTCCATCTCTCTCACTCTTTAAATGTTTTTCCCTTTGGTGAAGGTGACTAATGACTGCCATATTGTTAGATCCAACAGCCAATTCTTTGTCATCATTTTACTTGATTTATCATTGGCATTGACAGATCTCCCTCCTCTTTGAAAGGCTTTTTTCTTTTGACATCTGAGTCACCATTCTCTCTTGCTTCTCTGCTCCTTCTTGGTCTTACTTTAAGTAGAGCCTAAGACCTTGAATGCCTTTCATTTAGCCTTGCAGCTAGATAAATCTGTCAGGCCTCACACACCTGTTATCCAGAGGAGTTGGTAAAGGATTAAACCTTTCTGTTTTCTGTCCTCTTTTGTAAAGTCACACCTCTCTGTCTTCAGCCAGGCTTTGTTTAATTTCTTCCCAGTAGATCTTTACCCTGTAACTCTGTAAACCCCTGTAATAGTTAGCTATTGACATTGCCACAATATTCTGTTCAATAAACACAGAAATCTCAGTAGTATATAATAGTAAGCAATGGCCTTTTTTTTCTCATTCACAGGTTTGCAGGTAATCTGGGGAAACTCTGCTTCAGGCTGTAAGTTAGCTTGCTCTGGTCTATGTATATATTCCCTTTTTCCTGGGACTAGCCAGGACATGGCCTAAGTAAGCTCAACCAACAAGGCACATTTTAGTATCTACTTGTATCATGTAGATGCCATACATTGGCTAAAGCAAGTCACAAAGCTAAGTGCCAAATCAAGGAGTGGGGAAATATACTTCAGCCATGTAAGTGGATGGTGCTGCAGTCATATGACAAAGGGCATATGAAACAAGGAGCGAAGAGTGTAATCTACTCCATCCCTATTCCATGGTTAACTGCTCTCATCTTCCTGATCTCTAAGTATCAGAGTGTCCCAGGGCTTAGTACTTAGACCTCTTTTCTTCTCTGTCTGTACTTACTTTCTAGTTGACCTCATCCAATCCCTTGACTTCGACTGACATCTTTGACAGTAACCAAATTTATTCATCTTGCACCTTACCCTGAGTTCTAAATTAGGTACATAATTGCCTGCTAAACATATCTATTGGATGACTAGTGGGCATCCAAGCAACATTTCCAAAACTGAGCATCTAGCTTCCATAATTCCTTTTCCCCAGATTTGCCCATCTTCCAGTCTTTCCCATTTCAGCAAATGGCATTACCATCCTGCTAGTTGTTTGGCCCCCAGACAGAATTTCTTTCATATTTTACACGCAGTTCCTCAAAACATCCTATTGGCTTTGTGCTCAAAATATATCTAGAATTTCACTACTTTTCATGCCCTCTACTATCACCACTATAGCTTGTCTTGTACATCTCCTGCCTCCTGCCTGGTTTCCCTGCTTTTTTCTTTGCCTCCATATTAGTCTGCTCAGGCAACCATAACAAAATCCCAAAACAGGGCAACTTAAACAACACATATTTATTTTCTCAGTTCTGGAGGCTGGAAAGTCTAAAATTCTGGCCAATTCTGTTTCTGGTGAGAGCTCTCTTCCTGGCTTGTAGATGACTGCCTTCTTGTTGTGTCCTCAAATGGCCTTTTGTGCAGAAAGAGAGCGAGCGAGAGAGAGCTCTGGTGTGTCCAACTCTTATAAGGACACAAATCCCGTGAGAAAGGTTCCTACCCTTATGACCTCATTTAATGTTAATTACTTCCAGAAATGCCCTGTTTTCAAATACAGTTGCACTGTGGGTTAAAGGTTCAACATATGAATTTGGGGGTAAGGGGTGGACACAAACATTCAGCCCGTAACAGATTCTTTTCAATCTGTTTTTAACAAAGCAGACATTAAACTAAACCAGATTATATCACTTTACTGCTCAAAAAACTTCCAGTGGCTTTCCATCTCACTCGGAGCAGAAGCCAAATTCCTCACAGTGGCTGACAGGTGTCTTATACAACTTAGTTCCACTGCCTTTTTGAAGCCACCGCTAACTATCCTTTGCCATTTTTTCACTTAGCTTAGCCCTAGTGGTATTGTTGCTCTTGCTGGAACATACCAGATAAGCTTCTGCCTCAAGGCCTTTGCTTTACTAACCCACATGACTTCTACCTGTGCTTTCTTCAGGTGTCTGGTCAAATGTTACCTTACCAGGGAAGCCTTCCCTGACCTATCTGACTCACCACTCAAGCAGCTTCTTTTCCTTCCCTTTAACTGAAAATCCATCTTCCCTATTGGGATACCATATTCCCACCAGCAATCTCAGGCCAGTCTACTAGGCACTATGCTACATAAATAAGACGATTTGTTCCCTGTCCTCATGGAGTTGAAGGATTAGTAGAGAAAACAGGAACTAAAACTATAAATGAAAATTACCAATTGTATTAGTGCCATAAAGGAAATACACTGGTTGCTATGGTTTTGAATGAAGGCATGGGGATGTCTCTCTTAGGATGTGCCACTTAATTGGTCCTAGCCCAAGATGGTTTATAAGAAAGAGAATATACATAGAAGTTGAATGAATACTCAGAATTTCTGGAAAAAGGAAGCATTATAAGAGGGGTGCAAGATAGTACAGTTACATATAATCAGTCATTTACCATGTATTTATGGGGTGCCTGCTTTGTGCCAGGCATTGCCTACTATGTGCCAGAGAATATAGTAGTAACAGAATAGAAATTGTGCCTACAGAAGGGAAGATGACTCTATAAAGGTATGGAGTAAAGAACAGTGAGATATGGGAGAGGAACTCAAAGTTATAGCAGTTCACAGGAAATTTCTTTGGTTAGCTGTTTTATTGCCAGGTTGTGGAAGAGTGTGTATTTTTATGTAGAGTGCAAGGATCCAAAGAAGAGACTGAAATTGAAGATGCAAGAGAAAGGGTGAAGATACTTCATGAAATTCAAGAAGTGGCAGGGCGTGATAGATAAGAGCAAAGTAGAGGATTAGCTGTAAGGAGGATAACAGAAGAAAGGACAGGTAAAGACAGAGGCTGGAATTACCTTACGTTAAATAGGAAAAGTCTGCCTTTGAATAGGAGGAACATTATTTCTGAATTATTTGAAGACACATTTCTCTTATGCCACCCCCCTCCTCAATCTGAACTTTCTTATAGCCTTCAGCTATTCTTCACATGATGTTTTTCTGTCTTTTGTCATTTGGGACCCTCTTCTCTGGGTAAATTTCAATCTGTCAACGTTCCTGTAAAAGTTTATTACCTACAGTTGAACACTGTATTCTAGCTATAGTCTAGCTAATGCAGGATACAAAAGAACAGTTTCTTCCCAGCTTCCTCTGAAATCATGTGCAGTAAAACCTTGGCTTGTGAGGATAATTTGTTGTGGAAATGTGCTTGTAATCCAAAGCACTTGTATATCAAAGCAAATTTTCCTATAAGAAATAATGGAAACTCAGATGATTTGTTCCACAACCCAGAAATATTCATATGAAAATGATTAGTTCTGTAACATGTTACAAAATAATAAAGAAAATACAAAATATAAAGAAAAATAACCAAATTAACCTGCATTTACCTTTGAAAACTTTTATGGCTGGTGTGAGGAAGACAAGACAGGAGGGTTATTGGGTAGGACGACTTTCACTGTCACTAGTGGAATCACTTCTATCTGTTGGCTCAGTGAAATAAGCCATGCAACTTTAGTTTCATGCAACTTTAACAGGGAACTTATCCAGTGACACTTGCTTTTGCTTCCTTTTGAGGATTTCGCAGAAATGTGAATTGCACTGTTGTGAAATAGATTCATCACTCTCATTGCTACAGCCTTATTTGGGTGGTGCTTTCCTACAAAATTTTGCATTGTTTCCCACGTTTCACACATGTCCCTAATCTCATTTGAAGTGTGGGATTGCTCCACCTTTTTTTCCTCCTGCTCTGCAGATGAGATGCAGATGTAGACTTATAAAATCTTGCAATTTCAGCCATTCACATACCTCATTTATACTTCTCGATGACTTCCGTCTTCACTTCCACTGTAATCATCTCCTTCTTACTGCCTGTCTTTTCAACCTTTTTCTGCATGGCCATTGTATATGCTCCCTTGGATGGTGACTACAGTACAGTATTAATAAACTTGTCATACACTGTATTTAATGTAACTGGCAATAAGGCAACAGAGGAAAGGGTCTATGTCTGTAGGCAGCCTGACCTAGAATGAAGCAGAGCATTCTTAAACTTATTCTTGTATGGAAAAGTGAAGGACTGTCCGTCAGTGCTTTGAAGTGACAAAAAATACACTAGTGCTAGTTGTGGGCATCTTCCAACGTTCTGAAAAATCATTGATTTCTGCCAAACATCATGGCCTGAGACCAAGCATCTGAGCTTGGGAGATGATCACCCAGAGTCTGCAGCAAGACAGAGAGAAGAACTTTTGGCTCAGTTGTGATCATATGCCATTTGGCATCACTTATTACTTGTATTACAAGACATCGTTTGTTAAAAATTATTAGAAATGGTTGCTTGTCTTGTGGAACATTCACAGAACAAGTTACTTGCAATCCAAGGTTTTACTGTATTTATAAAGGCTAGGATGTTCTTATCTTTTAAATTCTTTTATCCTAAGAGATGCCCATAGGGCTAATTGGTACTAGCCAGGGTGCCTGTGGTTGTTACTGCCGAGTTAAATGCCATTCTAGTTGGCTTTTCGTTATCTCCGTTGAAGTTATCTTTATTCACAGGTTCTTATTTCTTACAATAGTTATGGGTCTTGCTTCTCATAGTTTTCATCTCCACTGGTACCTGTGCTATTTTATCTGCTGATCATCACACAGTCTTTATAACTTGTCATCTTTGTTCTGTTTTCTCCTTTAATAAAGAACTGGTCTTCCTTTATCTGGTCACTCTCTTTTGTAAGCTCAGGAGGACTATGTTAGAGTGTTGAATTCAGAAGGGGGAACCAGTGCAGACAAGCTCTGACATCTCTACATCTCTTTTCTATCTGCTGTTTTGGCAGTCTGGTGGAATACATAACCCAAGAAACCATTTTAAAACACCTTGAAATTCTGTATAAAATATAACAAAGATTTCTTTATATGTGTGATTGAACTTCCCACAGAAGCCACAGGAATACATAGGGCTAAAAACAAAAAGGAAAGAAAAACTCTGGACTTAAAACATGGTTTCACCCTTTCCTATCCCTTATCTTGTTTTTTCAGCTTTGGTGCTACTGAGATTTGGCCTTAATAGACATTTCAAATCAATAAGCTAATTTCTTTTGCCTTCATCAGCAATTCAACTATTGACATTACTATGTATATCATTTTATTTTCTGTCTTAGCTGTTTTCATTATAACTTGTGTTCAGAGGGATTTTTCTTTAGCAGTGCTGAGATATGAGTGCTTCATAGCTCATTACTGGATAAATTTTTAAGTGTTACTGTATTATCAACCACATAACTATCTGTTTTATCTATCTTGAAAATTATATTTTATTTTATTTCGCTTTATTTAATTTCATTATCTTATTTTATTTTTTGAGAGAGAAAGAGAATGCATGCAAGGAGGGGAGAGGCTCAGTCGAAGAGAGAGAGAGAATCTCAAGCAGGCTCCACACTTAGCGCAGAGCCGACGTGGGGTTAATCTCACAACCCTGGTACCATGACCCAACCTGAAGTCAAGAGTCAGACGCTCAATCAACCGAGCCACCCAAGAGCCCTGGAAATTATGCTTATTTTAAATGATTAATTCAAAAAATGGAGAAATATAATCCATGAGAAAAGCAGTACCAAAATCCTGGGGTTGAGAGGATTTGGGTTCACCTATTTCGGTGCTATTTCTTTGTTATTTCTTTGTATTCCACTTGCTTAGCACATGTTTTGGACTAAATATTATTTCATGAAAATACAGTTTTTCAAGATTTGGCGAGTTATGGATTATAGATTTGGAATAGAGCACTGAGAATGGTACTAATTTGAATGAGGGTGATAGACGCAGACTCAAGGTAGGGTGTGGTAAACTGGAGAATATTCTGTAATTAACCTGTATTTTGATAAGGAAAAGTTCATAGATGTGACATATTTAAATTTCATACTGTTTATGATTAAATGTGATACCAGGAAATGGTTCCTGATATCACTGTTTACCTTAAATTTGTGAGGACAACCCATTCCATTTTGACAGTTCTCATGTTCTCTTACTAATTACAAAGAAGCTAATAACCTTGGATTTGGAAAAATTGATTAATTTTTTTTCATGCTAAAAATATGTTTATCATCTGCTAACCTTTTCTAGTTTTATTCAAGGAGTCAGGGTCTCCTTATCCATTGTATAAAAATACTAGTTCTATTTAACATAACCTTTTTTTCTTGGAATAATGTAAAGGAGATTATCTATCTATGCACACATACACACACACTATATATATATATATATATATATTTATGTATAATTTTAAAATATTAAAATCATTGAGACTTTTAAAAAGTTTTCTAGTTGCATTTTTAACAACAATAATACTCATTATTTTATAAGTAAATAAAATGCTTTTTAAGTCTTATTTGTTGTTTATCTTGTTTAGCATTCCCAATAACCCTATCTAGTTTTTAATACTTTCTTTATTTACAAGCTATATGAATTTTCAGAGATATTAAGTGATTTTCCTAAAGTTATATAGCAACTGAAAGCTAAACTGTCACTGGAACCCAGGTCTTTTACATCTGCTTCCTCCTGAAGAATTGTTTATTTATAGTGAAGTTTACATAATTTCATTTCCTAGAATAGTCCATTTCAGTGCCTACGGTGCCCACTCTACTGTATCAGAGTATCTAGGAAACCAAATTAGTACAAAAAAAGTAGACATTATTGTTATATTTTTATTTTCTTAAAAATTTTTTTTAACATTTTATTTTTGAAAAACAGAGAGAGACATGGTGTGAGTTGGGGAGGGCAGAGAGAGAGGGAGACACAGAATCTGAAGCAGGCTCCAGGCTCTGAGCTGTCAGCACAGAACCTGAAGTGGGGCTTGAACCCACAAGTGGTGAGATTGTGACCTGAGCCAGAGTCAGCCACTTAACTGACTGAGCCACCCAGGTGCTCCTAGTGTTATATTTTTAAATATTAGACTTAGCCTTCTCTTAATCATTCTCTATTCAACATTACTTCTTGGACCTCTAGTCCTTCTGAATTAAATTCATGGAAATTCTCTTTTTAAGGATCTGTAGTAATCACTGTTTGAAAATGTCTTTATTTTGCTCTCATTCTTTGAAGATAGTTTGGCTGGCTATAGAATGCTAGATTGGTAGTTATTTTCTCTTGACACATGAAGATATTATACTTTCTTCTGGTTTTATTGTTTTTGTGGAGAAGCCAGCTGTTGATCTAATTTTTATTTTTAGACAGTTTTTTCTTTTAGGATGTTTTTAAGGTATTCTCATTATCTTAGGTGTTCTGTAGTTTGCTGTAATATATTCACAATGTATTCTTATCACTTAACCTTGTTTGGTATTCCCAGAATTGAATATTAGTATCTCATTAATTCTGGAAAGTCATTAGTCTTTGAATTACTTATTCCTGTCCTCTTCTTCTAGAACTGAGTCGTACTGTATTCAGTGTTTTACATTTTCCGTCTCATGTTTCTTTGAATTGCATTATGTACTTAAAAAAGAAATCCACCATCCAGTTCAGTACTTTTTTTCCCAGCTGTATCTTATCTGTTATTAAACCTTTCTATTTAAAATATTATGTTTTCCATTTTTAGAAGTGCTATTTAGTTCATTTCAGATCTGGCCAGTTTTAATACTCCTCTTGTTCTTTAGTTATATTTAATATCTTCTTTTCATGGATCATATATATTTTTTATATTCTGTAGCTGACCATCACATAACATGTGAAGTTTTTATAGGTTTTATTCTTTTATTCTTGCTCATGGCTTGTTTTCTTTAATGTTCAGTGATTTCTGATTTTGAATTTGTGTTTCTTAGACTTGATCTGTTGGAACTCTCAGAGGCCTGAGTTTAAAGTGTATTATTTTCACAATGGATTTGTATCTGTTTCTGCTAATAAGCATTTATATTTGCCTTGGTACTACAAACCAAGGATCACTTAATTCTACATTTTTCACTCAGGATTGGAGGGTTAGGGGAGCACAGAGATTGTGTAATTTTGATCCCAAGACCATGTGAGGGCAGAACTATGGTTAGAAATTCTTAGGGGGAGGGTGTTATTTTTGCTACTACTGTACTCCACTTAGAACTATGATCTAGATAGGAATTTTTAATTTCTCCCTCTGTGCAACACATTTCTTATTTTTTTTAACTAAGGATGTTGTCCTTTACAGATTTTAGGTTTTATTTTTTTAAAGTAATCTGTGCCCAACATGAGGCTGGAACTCATGACCTCAAGATAAAGAGTTGCATGCTCTACCATTGAACCAGCAATGTGCCCTCCAGAGGTTTTAGATTTTTGCAGGAGCCCTTGATCTATCTCTCAGCTTTCTTGGGCTTCTTTGTCTCCTGCCCTCTCGCACCTTGAGTAGCTGGTTAAAGCCCAGGCACTAGTCTGCCATGGATTGGCAGTTTCCCAGGAACGGTTTCCTGCTCCAGTACTAAAGCCCTGGGTTCATAGTTTCTGTCCCCACTTCCCTTCCCCAGGCTGTGAGGAATTCCGTTATTTTTCCTTTTCTTCCCTGTATTTAAAATGTAGTTTAGTTTTTCAGAATATTTAAGGTATGCTATTCCAGGAAGAGTTTTTCTAACATAAAGTCCAAATTTTTTTAAGAGTGGAAGGAAATAAAATTAGTAATCAGAAAATTGCTTGGGAAACACAATAAGAGTGAAAAGAATTAGATTATTTCAAAGGGTGTTTTTCAGAGAATCAAAAAATAATGTATTTGTATCCCATATTGAGATTATTTCTTAAGGAGCTGAATACATTTCCATAGTTTATTTTTCCTTTTGTACAGTTTTAGAAAATATTTATAAATTATTTTTATTTCCATTTTTTATTATTGTCTGTACATATCATGACAGTCAAACTATAATTCAGATACATTGCAGTCATGCTTTTTTTTGAAGATAAATTTAGATCACATTGATTCTCAGTCTCCTTAGTAATGCATTTGTAAATCATTTTAGAGTGGGTTAATTATGCAATAGGATTTTATTGATTAACAAAGCTTTTACATTATATATTATTTTATAATGATATTTTTACTTTGAACTGAGATTAGAATCCCACAGTAGAGATCAGTTTTAGTACAAGGAGACAGAATTGCCATAATGACATTATTCAATTTAACACACATACATGTATGCAGGAGGACCTGCATTGGATTTTGTTCTTAGAATTTCTTCTTTTATTCCATAGTACCTTTCTGTCAGGGTGTGCTTAGATTACAGAGAATATGTACAAATACATAAAGTCACAGGATTTTTTTTAACTTGTAAGCATTCCTAATGCAACTGTGCTTCTTTCTCTTTTTCCTTTTTCTTTTTACTTTTCTTCTTCTTCTTCTTCTTCTTCTTCTTCTTCTTCTTCTTTTTTTTTTTCCAGACAGAAAAGGGGAGTGCACTTCATGAAGCAGCTTTATTTGGAAAGGTGGATGTTGTGAGAGTTCTGTTAGAAACAGGTAACTATTGTGATTCTCCATGGAGCTTTTTCTGCCAAATACAATTTCTATTTCAGGAGTAGACAAAGGGAAATGGCACAGTTCTTTCATAATCACCCTTACTTTTTACCTTTACTCCACATTGCAAGTGCATATTCATATCACATAGAATTGAGCCTCAATGTTTAGATAAAATTGATATAAATGTGCACCTCCCTTTACTCAATAGACTTGTCAGTAAAAAGCTTTTAGAAATTACAATTGTATACATTGAAATCACATTGAAATATACTAGAGAAATTACCAAAAGGAAAAAGAATTCTCTGCCTTCCACAAGAGAGAGGAACTGATCCTTATGAAATCATGACAATTGCTCGGTTTATCGAAAACATAATATTTCCCTAGATTATTATATTGGGAACTGTGATTAATAGTGTTCCCTATCTTTAAGGCATATTTACCTTGTTATTTCATCAACTGAGTAGCTATTGTTTGTAAGCTGCAATGATTTAAAGGGAATGTTTTAGAGGGAATGCTTTGAAGGAATAACAAAGAGGCTTATTTGTCTTCATATGTATATTATGAATAAAATGAAATAAAATTGGAACTGAGGTTGGATTTTTTTAGGATCAAAAAGCATGGGTACAAATTCATACTTGGAAACTATTGATGTGAGTTTTTTGTGCTACAGACTACATTTAATGTATTTATTTTCTGCTGTAAAAAAATGGAAAACATTAGCTGACTGTGGCATTTTGGTTGTAGTTATACTGAGTGAAAATTTCATGTACATTTAATTTGGACATGTAACACGGTGATATAATAAATGTGTTATAAGCAACCAATTACATATGTGCTGGTCACACGTTTCTACACAAATTTAAGCAAATACTTAATAATCTTATTATGA
Source organism: Panthera pardus (assembly GCF_024362965.1). Taxonomy (NCBI): domain Eukaryota; kingdom Metazoa; phylum Chordata; class Mammalia; order Carnivora; family Felidae; genus Panthera; species Panthera pardus. The sequence goes on from NW_026526991.1 coordinate 21,596,055, forward strand.
TGACCTAACATTTGAGGCCGGATTCTGAAAACTGGCTTTGTTTGCAGTTAGATGTTTAGAAAGTTTATAAACTTTTTTGGGGATCAGTGAAAGTTATTTGTTACATGAAAATAAGTTCTTCAGTACAATAAATATTTTTAGAATTAAAATAATTCCAAAGGTGTTTTAATTACAAAACAAGAAGTTTGCTCACCAGGTAGATGATTGAATGTTGTTTGCATTGAGTATAAACTTACATAAATAAATATGAGATATTTGACTTTGTAGCTGGACAAATAGTATTTGGACAATAGTTCAAAATAATCATGCTTTTTCAACTTTTGTGAATACTTAAGTATTCTAAGACTGTTGTTATATTATGCACATGATACTTCATTATTTAAAATGTTTTTACCAAGTTACACAGAATATATATATCACAGGACCATTATACTTTAGGAATTCATGTTCTAAATCAATAATATTTTTCAGCTTGATAGTGTATCATTTAAATAGCTATAATCCAAACTGGTTATAATTCTAAAAAACAGTCTGGGGCGCCTGGGTGTGTCATTTGGTTAAGTGTCTGACACTTGATTTAAGCTCAGGTCGTCATGATTTCATGGTTTGTGAGCCCCATGTCGGGCTCTGTGCTGACAGTGTAGTGCGGGAGCCTGCCTGGGTTCTCTCTCTCTCTCTTTCTCTCTGCCCCTCCCCTGCTTGCATGTGTACTTTCTCTGTCTCTCAAAATAATTAAAAAACAAACAAACACACACCAATCTTAATGATTGGGTCAGTGCCCTTTAAGACTTAATTCATTGTCAAGAGTGTTCCTTCTCTTTGGTAGCATTAGATCTCCACCTTATTTGTTTCTTTTTTTTTTAAATTTTTTTACCATTTATCTATTTTTGAGAGACAGAGAGCGACAGAAAATGAGCAGGGGAGGGGCAGAGAGAGAGGGAGACAGAATCCAGCAGGCTCTAGGCTCTGAACTGTCAGCACAGCCTGACGCAGGGCTCGAACCCACGATCTGTGACATCATGACTTGAGCCAAAGTCAGACGCTTAACGGACTGAGCCACCCAGGCGCCCCTCCACCTTCTTTCTTACTAAAATCGTGTGTGTGTGTGTGTGTGTGTCTAGGGTTTTAATTTTTTCTAAAAATCACTTTCAGTGCTTGATCTGTATATGTTTGATACTAGAACAGTTGTATGTTGACAGTATCTTCTGATGACACTTCAGTGGTGTACATCTAGTGGATTTTTCTTTTTCTTTCAGGAATTGATGCCAACATAAAGGATAGCTTAGGTAGAACTGTCTTAGACATTCTGAAAGAACATCCATCTCAGAAATCTCTCCAGATTGCAACACTCTTACAAGGTAAACAGTATTGAATGATGGATGAGTTTGCCTTAAAGTTAAGATTAAATTAAATCTACCATATTTTTCTCTTGAGTTTTTGAGTTAATGTTTACCTTTGAGTGAACTTATTTACATTTTTTTCTGGTAACCGTTAAACTAAATAATAATACTTCTTAATGTTTTATTTCTGTTTTAAACTAATCAGTATTTTAAGAAAAGCTAAAGTGGTTTTTCACTCATTTGCTATTAAAAGGGTTTTTTTAATCCATATAGCAAATATGTAGTTATGAACTTGAAGATAATAAGCCTATAGAGTGATGATGATTAAGTATTATCTTACACTTGAATAATGCTTTAAGAATTTGCAGTTATTTTTTTTATTATTTTGCCTGTTTTCTATAACTTTGTGAGATAGGTAAGTCTGATATCGTTATTCTCCTTTTTGCACATGAGGGGAACTAAAGCCCCAAGAGGCTGATATATAACCTATTCTAGGTGGTAGAACTAGTACATAAATATTGGGTTAACAACAAAAATTGTACTTAACTGGAAGAATACAGATTGTTTCCTCCCTAATCCAGGAGTACAAGATGATTTGGTCTTGCCAGGCTTTGTTTTTGATAAAGGTCATTAAGTAACTGTATAGTTAGTGCAGCATTAGGTGTCCTGAAGGTTTGACAACCATGTAGGTACTACTTTTTCATTGTAGGATTATATACTTCCTTACTTGATCTAAGACTTTTAATGGGATTTAGATTTAAATACTTTCCCTTTTGGGACATTTGGGCTCAACAAATGAGTGGATAAAGAAGATATGATTATATACATATATACACACACACACACCCAATGGAGCGTTACTTGGCAATCAAAAAGAATGAAATCTTGCCATTTGCAACATGGATGGAACTAGAGTGTATTAAGCTAAGCGAAATTAGAGAAAGACAAATATCATATGACTTCGCACATATGTTGAATTTAAGATATAAAACAGATGAACATAGGGAAGGGAAGCAAAAATAATATAAAACAGGGAGGGGGACAAACCATAAGAGATTCTTCAATATAGAGAACAAACTGAGGGTTGCTGAAGGGGTTTTGGGTGGGGGGATGGGCTAAATGGGCAAGGGGCATTAAGAAGGACACTTGTTGAGATGAGCACTGGGTATTCTATGTAGGGGATGAATCACTGGATTCTACTCCTGAAGTCATTGTTGCACTATATGCTAACTAACTTGATGTAAATTAACAAAAATAATAAATAAATACATAAATGCGTAAATAAATACTTTCCCTTTTTGCTTTATGATTAGGCCTGACATGTCGTATGTTCCCTTAAAAACCCAGACATTGGGGCACCTGAGTGGCTCAATCCGTTAAGCATCTGACTCTTGATCTCAGCTTAGGTCTTGAGCTTAGGGTTGTCAGTTGGGCTGTGTCAGTTGGAGCCCTGCGTTGGGCTCTATGCCTAGCGCTAAGCCTACTTAAAAAATACAACAACAAAATAACAAAACAAACAAAAACCAAAAAAACAAAAAACAGACATTTGTTCTACCCTTTCCAGTTAGCTTCTACACTGCTCAGTGGTGATTATCCCCTGATTGTTACAGATTGGTGGCAAGTGTTAATAGGGGAGGAAGCTGGGATTGTTTCCTTGGATGTCAGTTGGGAAGCTGAAGAACAGCTTTATCCTATGAGAGATAAATGAATTAAAACCAAGTCAGGCAGGTGATACATAGATACAGGAGTCAACAAAAGCCAAGAGGGGTAAAAAAAAATGTGCTACAGGAGGTCATTCATGCTGTCTTCTCTATCTTCAAAACCTGTCAGGGAAAGGAAGTCCCCTGCAATTTTCTCGTTAATAAATAACTTAATTACAAGTCAAGTGCTTATAGAGATAAATCAAAATACATGAGTAGCTCTTCATATTAATTCAAATCAGATTGAATGAAAGCTAAAAAAAAGAAAAAAATGGTACATAACATTTTTTCTTCCCCTTCTAGGTGCTTTATATTTCATATTGAACTTTTGTATCTAAATTTAAAAAAAAAACTGAGGCTTGTGAATATTATGTCTTTTGGGAAAAGCAAAATAAATGTCCACTAAAAAGAGGGTATGACATAATTCTAGACATTTACTGCATTGATTTAACTTAAATGAAAGTGTTATTACATAGGAGTTAACTATCTGTGTTCTCTTAAGTGGTCAAGATTCATTACGTATGCCAACTTGTGATAGGGTATATGGGACATCTTTGAATTTTTAAAATTATTGGTGGGTTTTAGAATGTAAATGTATTATCTATATTCTTTGCATTCCTGGGTCACACCAGTGGTACATTTTAAGTTTTATGAAAAATTCTTATTTCACTAAAGCCAATTTAGAGTACATAAAATTACTATTTGTGTCCTGGAGGAGGAATTCACTTTACATAATTACTGCATTTGGTCAAAAAATTTAAGGATGGAATTCCATACGTTTCTTTCTTTTCCTAGTAGAATTTTCCTAGTAGAAATGCCCTTAGGTAGAAACTGTTTGGATAGTATGAAGACACAATTGTTTGGAATGAGATCAAACTTTTTTTTTTCTTTTGTCTTTTTTTTAACTTTATTTTTTATTTTTTAAAATTTACATCCAAATTAGTTAGCATGTAGTGAAGCAATGATTTCAGGAGTAGATTCCTTAATGCCCCTTACCCATTTAGCCCATCCCCCCTCCCACAACCCCTTCAGCAACCCTCAGTTTGTTCTCCATATTTATGAGTCTCTTCTGTTTTGTCCCCCTCCCTGTTTTTATATTATTTTTGTTTCCCTTCCCTTATGTTCATCTGTTTTGTCTCTTAAAGTCCTCATATGAGTGAAGTGATATGATTTTTGTCTTTCTCTGAGTGACTAATTTCACTTAGCATAATACCCTCCAGTTCCATCCATGTAGTTGCAAATGGCAAGATTTCATTCTTTTTGATTGCTGAGTAATACTGCATTGTATATATATACCACATTTTCTTTATCCGTTCATCCATCGATGGACATTTGGGATCTTTCCATACTTTGGCTATTGTTGATAGTGCTGCTAAGAACAAACTTTCTTAACTAGTTTTTAAGAAAAAGATTCCTTCTGAGTACAGTGTAAGTAAAAGATTCCTATGGGGAGAGATCAGTTGATTTAATCCTTTAGATGGAGACTACAAACTAGCCACTGTGAGCTGAATGCTTTTGGCAGATAGCAGATTGATTTTGTTTAGATTAAATATTTTTGGCCACCCTGTGTTTCCATAAAAATTGAATTGGCTTTCAACATTTACAAATGTAGGGTTTCAGCTAAAACTTCAGAGTTTTGTTGGTTTCTCAAAAAATGCAGGCTTTTATTTTACTTTACTGTCGAACTTTGGATGGGGCACCTACTTTCTGGTTAATCCTGCTCCACATGCTTTCTGTTTTCTCCATGATATTGGGGCTGAATATTCATTGACATTTATCCCTGCATTCAGATGCTTAGAGTGAGATGTTTTCTTGTCCCATGTTTATCTGGCTGTGCCTCTTATTAGCTGTATGAACATGGCCAAATTAAAATCCTTCTCCTTGATCCCCCACTTATTCTCTGTCTCTCTCTCAAAAATAAATAAACATTAAAAAAAGTGGGGGGAGGGCCTCCTGGGTGGCTCAGTCGGTTAAGCGTCCGACTTTGGCTCAGGTCATGGTCTCACAGCTCATGGGTTCAAGCCCTGCATTGGACTCTGTGCTGACAGCTCAGAGCCTTGAGCCTGCTTTGGATTCTGTATCTCCCTCTCTCGCTCTGTCCCTTCCCTGCTCATGTTCTGTCTCTCTCTCTGTCTCTCAAAAATAAATAAACATTAAAAAAATTTAAAAAAATAAAATCTGATCCTTGAGTTGTCATCTTTAAAACAGATTGTAAGAGTGTGTGTCATTGTTTTGTGAGGATCAAGTGAGTTAATTTATATTACTTAGAATACTGCTGGGTGACATATTTAAATTTTGGCTGCTCTAATATTATTATGTCTTCATCAAAGTTACAAAAATGAGAGATAGGCTGAGTGTGAAATATTACTTTAGGAATAATGGGAGAGAATGTTATTTCTTTGTGGAAGTAAAGTTTAATGTGCAATTATGCTTGTCTTACAAGAGTAAACACCATTATAAACTTCATTCATGTTACCTAACTGGTTGTGGTGTCCCTTGAATTTGATGTTCCTGTTTAGATATCAAGTCTATTCAAAGCATCTTTAAGATGGTTTTAAATCCTCATGTAGAATACACTTAAGGAAACTAAGGGTGTTATTTTATCTTTAACAGGTGAATTTATTTATAACAGGTGAAAGAATGTGTCAAATTTAGTTTCCACAAAGTTTATGAGTCTCTTCCAAAATATCTTTTAAATTTTAATTAAAAAGATTTAAATTAATAGCTCATCATCAAGTTCTTTCAGTTTTTTTGGTTTTTTGGTTTTTTTTTAAAAACTTAGGATATATTTAGGATATGAGGAAATAAATGAAAAGCTGATCACCAGAAGTAAAACATAAAGTTTAGTTATTTTAAAATAAATGAATTCGACTATGTAATTTCAAAAACTTGTGTACACAGAATATTTAGAAGGTGTGGGAAGATCAGCAGCCCTTGAAGAACATGTACATGAAGATACAACACAAGAAATACATATTTCATCTCCTGTTGAATCTCCTTCCCAAAAGACTAAGAGTGAGTAGTTAATTATAAAGCCCTTGAAATAACACTAGACCTTTATGTCCAAATTTGTTCTATACGTACAAAAAAGCTAACACTTGAAAATTTGAGGCCTAATAACTTATATCTTATACTTTGTATTTTATCCATTTTTCAGTTTATTGAACTCTTCTATTTGTCAGGCCCTATTCTTGGCCGTGACACAGTAGCTAGCAAAATTAGCAATCTCTGCTGTCATGATATATACATGGACTAGATATTTCACACTAGATTTGTTTTCCAAAATGTATTTTTAATGTAGAATAAAAATATTGATATCTGGATTATAACAGCTGGAGTTTTATTTTTTCCTAGAAGAAATTAGAATTATAAAGTACCTTTCTGAGAATGATTAGAAAAACGCATATTTGCATGTAACCTACAAAATATTCATGTTTTGACAGATGATGCATATTATTTATGTTACTTCTGTGTTTTTCCTTTATGTCACATAACATAATTTTAGTTTATTACTTATATAATTATTTATCTAAATACGTTCTATTTCTTTTTATTGAACCTAGGATGTAGGCTCCCAGCACCATTTAAAATTTGTTAATGAATTCTGTCATATGAAAGATTATTAAAGATTAAATGTTATAATGAATGAAACCTTAGGAATTGTAATTCCAGATGTTTTTATGCAATATGTATAAATGAACCTTCAATACTTATTTCTATTTTGAAAAAGAATAATAATAGGCAAAATTGGGATTTCTCCTTGTCTTTTAATTTAGTCTTTTCATTCTTGTGTTAATTATGGTTCAGTACCTTGTTTTCAACATATTTTCTGATTTACTTAATGTTGTTTGTCATGAGTTCTGTCACTATACTAGTCATATTTTTATTATTAATAGGAAATTTTAGCAATAGCCTTTCTTAAAACTTTGAAAAAAATTACTGCCTTCTTATAGGTGAAACTGTGACTGGAGAATTATCAAAACTCTTGGATGAAATAAAACTCTGTCAAGAAAAGGATTATTCTTTTGAAGATTTGTGCCACACAATATCAGACCACTACTTAGATAATTTGAGCAAGATTTCAGAGGAAGAACTTGGGAAAAATGGAAGCCAGAGTGTAGTAAGTAAGGGGGGAAGGAAGACAATGTGTCTGTCTTTGCCAATTCAATGTGTATCTAAAAGGCAGGGATTTGTGCATTATCCTATCTTCAGATTCTGCCAGTGCCAAATGTCAAATTCCCTATTGCTCTTTTCCTGATGTTCATTGGTATTTTACTCTCACTGCATGTGTAGGGGAAGGACTGCTTTGATAAATCACTGATAGTTTGTGATGATCTTGCTACTGTTGACTTGCTTAATACATGAAATCATAGTTTCTTTGATTATGTTCTTTAAGTCTCACTGAGCATGATGATAATTGGTTTCCAAAGAAAGAAAAAAAATCTTCCTTTTGTCTTTCTTCCCCAAGTTCTCTATGAATTTAGTCTACCCCATCTTGATTAAAGACAGAGCTGGGCTATGTGTGTATGTTCCCCAGTCACTCTGTATGTTATGGTAGGAGAGAGACATTTTGGAAAATTTGACCTCCGTAGTTTTATAATCTTATTCAAATCCCTTATGCAACCTACAAGCTCAGAATCTAAATCATGAGTTAGAGGTTACTGATCATTTGGATTTCTATATTAACACAACAGCAAGAAAAACTATAGAGCATCAATCAGTTTAAAATTAAGATTTGTATACCTATTTTGTGTCATATAGAGGTAGGATTTATAGGGTGTACTGGTATTAAAGGAAATGCATTATTATAACATGAAATCTTTACCCACTTTTAGAACTTAATTTGTTATAGAAACATTATGCTTTCTTCAAAAGCTAATAAGAGTGTATTGTGTTAAGTATGTCATATTATTTATGAAAACTAAAAACATTGCCAAGTATAGTGACCATAAAGAGAATGTTTACTTCATTTAACTACTTACTGTGTGCTGACCCTTGTTTCCCAGCATAGTCTAGCTCCATGGCTAGTCTTACTCCTTTTGTTTTGTTTTTTGTTTTTTTGTTTTTGTTTTTGTTGCACTGTCTTCTTTAAAGCATTGTATTATTGGCTCCAGTAAAACTCCTTATGAATAATTATGATTAATTACATATATACTGAAGTAAATACATGCAAGTTTTACCAAATGAAAATTTTATATTAATGAAATATTTACTGTAGTGTCAGTGTACTTTAATGTCAGGACAAAATTTCCTGTTTAAAAGTCTAAAACTTATATATTATCTCCAAATTACAAACCAATTACATTTCAACATTTCCTTGAAGGTTGGTTACAAGTTTTTCTTTTTTTTTTTTAATTATTTTTTTTGAAGGTTGCTTACAAATTAAAACATATTTATCCTGTATAAATATAATGTGTGGTGTTTAGGTTTTTAGGTTTGTTCCTAAAGATTTCTCTAAATTGACTATACTTCTGGTCCTCTACTTCTAAACCCACAAATTTCTGAAAGCCCTAGTTTTCTCAACCAGTGGTCTCTAAACTTTTTTTTCTTGGTTGTACATACCATAGTAAACAAATTTTAAGTAAATCTCCCAATTGCATGTATTCATAAATGATGTATATCTATTACTATTTTAAGAATTTGTGCTATAAATTAGGTATATACTGCAAGAGAAATTCAAGTAAAAAGGATACAGAATAAGTGTAAATAGAAGCTCTATTTTTTTTCCTTTTAACTCATTGAGTATCTAGTGCACCCTGGGGTCTGCACTGCACACTTTACTTGGAGACCAGGCTTACAGATTTCATGTAGTGATAGCAGGGATTTTAGTATTATGAGGGTAACATAGTTTAGGGGAATGTGGTCAAATATTTTTTTTGTAAGTCTAAGACTCTATTGTGATAGTAGCAAGAGAGAAATTAATGCTCGTAAATTGAACGGAGTATCTTACAATTCAAGCATCCTTTCATACAAGAAATCACTCTTTGTTCCTGTGACAAACCTTATATTGTGTTCCTTGAAACTATTGTCATATTAAATAATAAATGTTACATGAGGCAGAAAAGCAGAGGGTACATATGAGTAAGGCAAGTAGTTTGATTTATCTGAAATTATTGATAGAGTTTATAAAGGGAGAATATGGGAGATAAAATTAGAAGGATAGGTTGAGGTCAGGCCATGGATGATTTTGAATGTCAGGATAAGAATTTTGGTATTTATTTTTTAGAAATCGAGAAAAATCTAAAGGATTTGGGGCAGATAAAAGACATCATTGGAAGTGTCCTTTCAGAAGATTAATCTAATAAAAACTTGTTATCAATGTTGAAAAAGTAATCCGATTACTTTGACCCTTCTCAATAGTCTGTGTTTCTTTTGGGTTCATTTGCATTTGTTGAATATTTCTGTTCATCAAAAATGTTTTTTCAGAGTTTGTCATGAATTGTACTCTCAAATTATGCAAAAAATTAAGTACTTATAGATCACCTAATATAGATGTTTGTTACCATGTTGTAAGTTATAGGATTTATTTATTTATTTATTTATTTACGTATTTATTTATTTATTTATTTAGAGAGTGTGCATGCACTCACACGTCCACAGTAGGGGGAGGGGCAAAGGGAGAGAGAGAGAACATTTTCAGCAGGTTCTACACCCAGCACGGAGCACAGTGTGGGGCTTGATCTTGACCTGAGCTGAAATCAAGAGTTGGACTTAACCTATTGAGTCACAAAGGCGCCTTACGTTATAGGATTTATGATAGCAGTAATGAAACATGATTCCTGACTTAAAGGAGTTCAGAATTCCTATTCTAAGAAGGCTTTAGTCACAGTGTACAGTAATAAGATTAAGATGCAAAACACCAAATATATATTATGAGTGCTGACATTTATTAGGTGCTTGCTATTCAAATGCTTTATATGAATTAAGCCACTTAATCCTCATAGTAAAGCTAACTGTGGATTTATAGACTGGAGAAATGACTCAGCTGGCAAGTGGCAGATCTAGGATTCAAACTCAGAGCTAATATCTTTAATTTCCAGCTACATTTCTCATGATAAATTACCTGGTGGTCAAAGGAAATTTTTTTTAAAGGGAGAGACTAGTGAAGACTTACTGGTAGTCACTGAAGGCTTCATGGAGGTAGGGAGAGACCAAACTGGGCTCTAGTGGAAGAGGAGATATGTCTTGTACTTATTTTGGAATGAATGAATGAGTGAAAGGGAAGATTCCAGCTTGCAGAAACAATGTATGCAAAAGCAGAGGTGAGACATAGCATATGATTTGAAAAGAATGGTTTATTGTAAGAGTTGATTTTGGAAAGTAGTGGGAAACAAATTTGGGTAAGTAATGATAGTCCCTAACACTTATGGAGCACTTTATTTCTATTAACTGATCTAATCTTCACAATAACCCTATGAGATAGGTAGTATTATTCCTCCCATTTTACAGATGAGAAAATGGAGGCACAGAGGACTTTTATGATTTTTCCACATTTACACAGTAATTGCCAGACCCAGGATCTGAAAACCGGCAGTCTGAGGTTGGTGCTGTATCTGTTACTGCTCAACGGCTTTGTTTGGGGAAGATACTTAGATTTGGGAAGCTAGTCAGAAGTTTAATATTGTTGCTGAGGAGAATATACTCTCTCTGTCTTATAGGTGACATTTTGGGAATATAAAAATGGTAACTATAGTCAGATGTTCTGGGAAGAGACTTGGAGATTCTCAGCAATGGATATATGTTAGACTTATTTGGAGAGGCTTCAACATATACTGATACCGTCAGGTACCATGTCCTGACCAAGTAGACCAATGAAATCAGAATTGTTTGAGGTGGCTCTGAGCCTTGTTTATTTAAAAAACTATCATGCATACTGTTGGTCTACAGGACTAAAAATCTGCAGGGTCTTACTGAAGTAATTGAGGTAATTGAGACCTGAGATACTGAGTCAGAACTGAGATCTTGATAACACTGCAAAATTATAGAATTTTAGAGCTAGAATAAGTCTCATCGTAGGTATCCAGCCCAATTCTCCCACTCCCCAGTGTAAGAGCTTCTAAAAAATCTCTTGAATTTGAAACATTTTCAGTTTATCATCAAGGAAAATTCCAAGTATGGTCCAGCCATAGTCTTAAATTAAAATTATTTCTGTGTTATATTGGAATGTTAAATGTGGAATAAGATTTTTGCTTATCATTCACATTATTGGCTGAAAGATGGACATTTGGGTTCAGTTAAAATTTAATTTTAGGTGATAAGAAATACCCAACTTGTTCATTGTATTATGACAATTCCAAAAGTAATTTAAAAGAAATTAAAATGTAAGTAAAATATGTTTGTAGCATTTATATTATTAATAAATGTATTTTACACATTAATGATGTATCTGAATTTTGGGGATATTTTAACTGTTAGTTCAGTTTAGTTTTCATTGCCTTTTTTTCTTCCAATAGAGGGCACTCTAATTCAGTAATTTAAAATACAAAATCAGCTGTCTTATGTAAGAACTTTTACTTTTGAATAAGAGGTTTCTGGTTTTATTAAAATATTAGCCTTAGGTAGTAGCTTGAACAATTTTACTAATACAAGTGAATTAAAAGTTAAATTCTTATTATGATTGAATGTATTTGATTGAAGGTTTTACATTTAACGTGGAGGCCAGCTCCAGTTAAAATCACATTTTCTCTTGCATAAATTTTAATTCAAAAGTCAGTCTGTTTTAAATGCTTTTATAATATGCATATGGAGCCATTTTCTAAGTTGAATTAGAACATTATATAATCTAGAATGTAAATTTTGAAGAAATATAAATATCTTCACATTCTTTAGCAACCCATGAAATTCAGAATTTTAAAAGAATATAAAATAATCCGGAAAAATGTTCTATTCCCTTCATTTATTTTCCCAAGTCATATATTCATTGCTTCCTCCATGTGTGTGCACAATGTGCACAACTCTTAAATGTGAATACACTATGCCACAAAATTTGATTGTAGCATACAGGTCATTAGAGCAGACTTCAGAATCTACATTTCAGGAAAACTTTTTTTAAGATTTAAAATAGAAGAAGCATTATTGCCTCATTAGCTTATGTTTCTAAGAAGTAAATAGGAAGCTTATGGGATGAAATGCTTTATATGGTTTTTCTCCTAATGGAAACTTGGATACAAACAGCATGTAAAACTTACTGTTTGAAAGGGATTGTATTGGCAGGTTATGTGCATTATAAATCAACCAGTACACTTCTTTTCTGTTCTTTCACATTTTTTTTCCAATGTAAAATCTTTAATTACAGGTGAACCTTCTGAAGCAAGATGGTTTACTTTAGTATATCAAGATTTTAAGATTCAGCATTTCATTATTTTATACTAAGCTTCTATAATCTGCTTGAGAAAACTCTCAGGGGAGTTGTTGGGGGTTATCTACAGAAAAATATACTTAATTTGGTGCAAGAATTCATCAGGTCTTAAAGGTTAGTAGAATCAAACTAGGTTGCCTAGAATACAAATGGTGTTTCTAAAATTAAGTTTACTTTCAAAAATATAATTTCTAGAGCTTAATATCAGGAATGTACTGATTTCAGAATTGTGAGAGACTTTGGTGGTTGTGTCATCCAGTTATATTCAGAGCACTTTGGGAAATGAATTTTCTGAAACGTAAGATAGAGCGTTCTTGCAGGATTATAATTGACTCTTCAGCACATGAGTTTTTTTTTTTTTTATAGTGGAACTTAATCTTAAGAAGCAGTAACTATTAATCTTACAGGGAGTATTCAGAATATTTCTAATTTAAATAATTCATACCTTTTATAGTTGAACAAATTTTTTTGGCAGCAGTGACTCAGGCTGCTCTGTACTAAACCTAGGCTTGGATTGTCCTAACAGATTTTTCAGGATTTAGGGAATGCATAGGTTTTGTTGACTTACATTAATATTTTGAAGTTAATAGTGTTAACTGTATGTGTGTACCATATGTACATACAAGGAGAACTTCATAATCAGAATGGTAAGTCTTTTATCCCTCCTCTCATCCCAGGAAGAACTTGTACCTGTAGTGAATCTAGGAAGGTCATTGAGATATCCTTGGCTTCTAGAAGAGAAGAGTCATTTTTATGAACTTCCAACACAATTGCTTCTACCTTTCATGACACATCTCTTTGTTCTGCTTTGTGTTGTGTATGTACACATTTTTATATTGCTTCTTACAGACTTCTTGATTGTTGGGTCTATATTTGATTGATATCTATAATCACATCCTGCCTAGCACAGTACCTTGCATGTAGTGATCTATCAGTGAAATTTTATTGAATGAATAATTGCATGAAAAGGCAAACACTGCATGAAAGAGTACATATAAACCCATGTAAATAAACCATTTTTATTGAGAAACATGTTTAATTATTTGGACATGAATTACAGAGTCCAAGGACAGGTTTTTGCTGTTCTGCCACTTACTAGGAGGGTGATATTTGAAAGTTGTGGATCTTTCCAAGTTTTAGTTTCCTCCTCAGTTAAAATAAAAAAAGTTTAACACGACTTTCTGTCAGTCATAGAAGAAGAGCTACTCTTTTTGTGCTGCTAAAGACATGCTATTTTTATTTTTGTTTCATAGATTTTGTCCCAACTTTGTCCACACTTTCAAATAACTACTCAATATCAACATAAAGGGGATTTCTCTACTGAAATGCCAAATGTTCTATTCTTGGATTGGTCTTCGTCAATATTTTGCCATGAAAAAAAAGTCATCTATCATACTTAGGTCTGCACATGTTAGAGAGGAATAGCAAACATGACAAATAATTGAATTTATATGAAAAATTACTTCAATAAACAGATTCTTGCTTCAAAGTAAAAACAGAATTCAGTGGGAGTTATAATAAAATAAAATCCTATATTTAGATTCCTAAAAATTCTATGGTTTAATTGTAAGATTAGAGAGATTTAATTGGGGAAGAAATGCACACAGAAAGTTCTGGAGTATTTAAATGACCACAGCTACAATGTGAACAGTGAGAAGTGGCTGCTAAAAATTAATAAACACTTGCCCAACTATCATCTCTGCAAATATAATACTAGAAGCTAACATTTATATTGTACTAAGTTTTAACTATGTTTTAGACGTTGTGTTAAGCATGCTAAAATCATTGTCTTTTTTTATTCCTCACAAAAGTGCCATGGGTAGGTTTTGTTATCCTCAATGTGGAAATCGAGAGTAAAATAACTTGTCTAGGGTTATAGAGCTACCAAAAGGTAAAACTGGGATCTGAATTTAGGTCTGATGTCTTACAAGGTCTTGATCCTAACCCAGTGGTTAGTCATGAAAGTCATGTCATCAATGGTTATTAGTGACAGTCCTTAAGTCATTAATATCTTCCAGATTGACCCACCCTCACCTTTTCATCATGCTTGCCATTTTGCAGATACATACTCTTATTACTGCTCACTGAGTTACTTTGAGTCTTTTATTCTGTCCACACGCCTTTAGTGTCTCCTCTTCATTTGCTGCAGCTTTTTCTTAACACTACTGCCAAGTCAGTATGCCTTAAGTGCAGTTCTGATCATGCCAGTCTCCTTCTCAAAGCTAGACCTGGTCCTCAGTGTAAAAATTAAATATAGACTTTTAACTGTGGCATTCAAGGCTCCATCTTCTAGCTTCATTATATGTTTCCAGCTTTCTCCCATTAATGTCTTCGAGAAATAGAATGTTTTGATAAAATGGGTGACTCCAGCACATCTGTCTCTACTTATCTCTGTCTGTGTTCACAATATTTCATTCATATATGATTCTTTTCTCTAGCTTCTACATATTGAAAACCATCCCTCACAAAACCTTTTATTAAAAATATTACAAGACCTGTTTTGATCCTCCTATTGAAAGCCAACTATTTGGATTGGATAACATTAACATTTTATTTACAAATGAGTTATGTAAATTTCATCATCTGTTATGTATTATTTATGCATGAATCTGTTTTGGCTTTGCTTATAAACCTCTTGATGACAGGAGAAATACTTATCCCTGTATTTGTGAGCAATTAAGCATAATTCTTCACCCGCACACTTAATAAATATTTGTTGAATTGATTTGATAGGCCATGGACATCAGAAACCATTTGATAACTGAATGTAGATACAGACCTATGGATAAAGCTCTAAGGTGGAGTCTTTTTAATCTCCGAAGAACTCTCTCTATTGGTTATTTCAAATAATGAATGCCTCACCATTTATTTTGAAGATTACATGAAATACTTGGTCAAACTATATTATAAACTTCCTCACTTGGGGCGCCTGGGTGGCTCAGTCGGTTGGGCGTCCGACTTCGGCTCAGGTCATGATTTCACGGTCCGTGAGTTCGAGCCCTGCATCGGGCTCTGGGCTGACAGCTCAGAGCCTGGAGCCTGTTTCGGATTCTGTGTCTCCCTCTCTCTCTGACCCTCCCCTGCTCATGCTCTGTCTCTCTCTGTCTCAAAAATAAATAAATGTTAAAAAAAAATAAAAAAATAAAATAAACTTCCTCACAACATAAAAACACCAACATTTTAGACCAAGTCGTGTCTTCCTTTTGTAGTAATACATTTCTTTCACTGACAATAAGGAAATCTTACATTATAAATACCACATTTGGTTCCTGATAACATATATAATGAAAAATCTATAAGAATATAGGAACATATGTATCATTTATATTTTAATTTTAAAATTCTTTAGTATTCTTTTTTTTTTTTTTAAACATATTTACTTATTTATTTATTTATTTATTTTTGAGAGCATAAGAAAGCATATGCGCACAGCAGTAAAGCAGAGGGAGAGGGAAAGAGACAATCTTAAGCAGGCTCCATGCCTAGCACAGAGCCTGATTTAGGGCTCAATCTCAAGACTGTGAGATCATGACCTGAGCTGAAATTGAGTCAGTCACTTGACCAGCTAAGCCACCCAGGCACCCCAAATTCCTCAGTATTCTGTGATAAACATTTTTAAAATTCATCCCCTGTTATTCTTTCTGTATGAGTTGAGATAGGCTATTTTTGAAGCAGTTTTTTTCCATTAATCATAAAGAAAAGTGCCTAAGCAAACACCTTGTTTTTTCCTAATTGTTAATGATTCTTGCTGATTATGATGCACCCAACCAATGCCAAGCATTATTGTGTGCATGCACTTAAGATGTATTTGACACTAAAATATCTCTCAATATTATAAGCATTCTATTAAGGTATCCAAAGGCTGTAAAGTGCCTTCCTAAAGAATTCCTAAAGAAAAATATATTTAGAATATTTGAAATTTATGAAGCTTGTGATATTATCATTGTATTTACTTTGCAGCTGCAACATGTCAGTTTTTATTTCACTAGTTACATTTTCTCTGATCTCTCTCTAAACCAACTGGAATTTAATCTTACTAATAGAAGGGCCTAATTATTATGATTTCCCTAAGAATCTATACTTTACACTCAGGAGATTATTGTCATATTTTCTTGAAAGTTTAATAGTAACTTGACTTTCTTCTAATCTCACTTTCTGGATAATGATGGTGTTAACTTCTGACAACTTTCAGCCACATGCTACAGTTACCTTGTGCATTTATCATAATGGAACTAATTTGTAATTCTATTTCAAGGTATGCTTTTGAGAATTCTTGATTCTCTTTTGGAGTAAAGGCCTTGGACAGCCTGCCATTATCAAAGAATCCCATTTTGCTTCCTAATGCCATAGGAAATCAGTCTGGAGCCTGAGCTTAAAGAGACATGTCAGTGATGATAATCACTTCAGTGTTCAGGGAAATGTTTTTCACCTTGAAGAGCAAAGTAATTCTAATGGAATTGTGGACTGGTAACCACACCCGTCCCCCCAAATTACTGAAAGCACTCATGCTTTTAACGTGTTTTTTCATGTGACCATTTGAGATGTGATTACTGAATATTGGAATTCATTCACCCTCTAACAGTTGAAGAATTAAGATTCTCCATTATGCAATCAAAGTCAATAAAAGTAGATAGAAGAGATACTGTGTGGTCTGCTTTAATCTCAGGTCTACATATTTAAAATTTCTCATGTTATTTTCACTTACCTTTGTCAGAATTTTTGTTTCAACCTTCTATGCTTTTTAAAGTTCAAATGTTTCAGTTGCTTACAGTTTCACAATGGTTCTATGTAGTTGATAGCTGCCAGTTTATGCTATCAGATAACTAACAGTGAGAAACAAAGTTTGAATTTGGAGAAAGAACAAGGTAGTCAAGAAGATGAATTTGCCAGGAAATGAAAAGCTCTAAAATGAACAAAGGTAATGAACCCAGTAAGAATTATGTATTAGTAAAGTGGACATTGCTTGCCCCCAAAATCAATGAGACAAACACTGACATGTTATATCATTTCCTATATTCATCCAATCTGTGTTGCTCAAATAAATCTATTCTTGAAGGCTTTAGAATATTTTCTTTTAGCCTTTACTCCTAGTTTTGTGCCAGTTTCCTGAACATTGGAAGTATCTTTATTGTCATAGTTATTATTATCATCCTCACTAACTTACTGAGACTCTGCCGTAAAGCATTATGCTAATTTATTCAATAACATGTATTCATACCTTGTATTGGCATTATAGTATGGAGAACAAGAGTTTTGAACTCAAACAGACTTGTGTTTGAATCTCAATTCTACTTTTTAGATAAATATTACCCTGATCTTTATATTTGTCACTTGAATAATAATGTTTCTATAGTCTTTCTCATCTTGGCCTACTGAATCAGAATGTCTGGAAGTGGGTTATTTTTAATAAACTTCCTCGGTGGTTCTTACATTCAATAGTTTGTGCACTCTTCACTAGAATATTTTTTTAGAAAATTTAAAAAATGTTGACATCTTAGATAATCAACTACTCACAGTCATTTTCTTCTTGCCCTCACAAATCTGTGGATCTCAGATTACAGTGATATGACCCTAATTTGTCCTTGCCTTCTTTTTCTGGTCCTATGCATACAAATTTGATTGGTCATCAAGACAAAATAACTTACCTTTTAAGTGTTGTTTCTTCTATTTCTATGAAAATTGCCATTGAAATTTTGAAAGAGATTACTTTGTGTAATATGGAACGTTTAATAATATTAATTCTTCCAGTCCATTAGCACAGATTATCTTCCCATTGCTTTGTGTCTTCTTTAATTTTTTCATCAAAGTCTTGTAGTTTTCGGTGTGCAGATCTTTCCCTCCTTGATTAAATTTATCCCTAAGTTTTTTATTTTTTTTTAAAGCTATTGTGAATAGGGTCGTTTCCTTTATTTATTTTTCAAATATTTTATTATTTGTGTATAGAAATGGAACTTATTTCTGCATGTTGGTTTTGCATACTGCAATTTTACTGAATTTGTTGATTAGTTCTAGTTTTTTGGTAGTCTTTAGGATTTTCTATATATAAAATCATATCCTTTGCAAACAAACAATTTTACCTTTTCCTTTTTTGATTTGGGTGACTTTTATTTCTTTTTCTTGCCTCATTGCTCTGGCTAGGACTTCCAGTACTGTGTTGAATAGGAGTGGTTAAGGTAGGCATCCTTGTCTTGTCCCTGCTCTTAGAGGAAAAATTTTCACCCTTTCACCACTGAGTATGATGTTAGCTGTGGACTGGTCATATATGGCCTTTATTCTGTTGAGGTATGTTTCTTCTATACCCAAGTTGTTGAGTGTTTTTATCATGAAAAAGGATATTTTGTCAGATCTTTCTTAGCATCTGTTGAGATGATCATATGATTTTTACCTTACATTCTATATAACTTAACTTTTAATTAATTCTTTTATACTTTAAATTAAATGACAATGTTGTTAAAGTACCAAATAAAGTATGAAAGTAGTATTTAAAGGGTTATCATTCTTACTCTCATTTTCAGTTCTTCAAACCTATATTCACTGTTGCTCACTTGTTCCTTAAAGTTCCGTCTTCTCCCTCACAACCTGCCCCCAATACCTACTTCTCCCTTCCATCTTCATTTAAGTAAAATTCGCTAAGAATGAAATTGTAGACCGAAGAGCAGTGTTTTATTTATTTTTTTATTGTCCATCCCAAGTTCCTGTTATCATTCCTAGCATATAGTAAGTGCTTAATAATTGTTTTTTGGTCATTGGACTGCTTTTTAAAAATTTGATAGTACCAGTGTCTTTCATCTCACTTATTTTATTATATCTAACCAGAACTCATTTTATCCTCTCATAGCTATGACTTCCAAAGCTCTGGACTATGTAAATTAAGATGAGGTTATTTTACCAACGTAATTAAAAAAAATTTTAATGTTTACTTATGTTTAAGAGAGAGAGAGAAAGAGCATGACCGAAGGAGGGGCGGAGAGAGGGAGACACAGAATCTGAAGCAGGCTCCAGGCTTCAAGCTGTCGGCACAGAGCCCATCACAGGGCTCAAACTCATGAACCGCGAGATCATGACCTGAGCCGAAGTCGGATGCTTAACTGACTAAGCCACTCAGGCACCCCTTTACCAACATAATTTTAAAAGATTGTATTGGCTCAGTGGCATCCTTCATAAGAGTTAAGCAAAGTGCCAGATGAGGCCTCAGTCAAATATTCTCAGAGATTGTGTTTCACATTTATAATAACTTATTGTCTTTGTACTGGTGTTATCCCCCTTCTGATAGAATATATAACCAGCACACCATACAGGACAGAAGTGTGTGTGTGTGTGTGTGTGTGTGTGTGTGTGTGTGTGTGTGTGTGAAGAAGGAGATAGAAAACAGAAGGGAAAATGGAAGAAAAGGAGAAGGGATCATATTATCATTAGGGGCTTGTATCTTTGCCCTTTGATTTACAAGTTCGCTAATTTTATCTTATCCTTTGGAGCAAGTGGCATTTTATGGTTTTGGGAATCCAGCCATAAACACTGAAGAAAGTGATCTTTTCTAGACGTAGTAATGTCACAGTCTAAAGCATAAAAATTCTAGATCGTATACGAGAAGGTATACTTCAAATTTTTTTCTTGATGCTTTGATTGTTCATAAACCTGAAAGCATATTTAGTTAAACCAAGATATTCTGATTTATGCTTAGTAATGAGATCAAGTAACTGAGAGTAGGGTGTGGTTGCTTACATATAGTGGATAAAGGAGGCCTCTCTGAGGAGTGTAGTATAAACTGTAATCTGAAGGAAGAGAAGGATCCAGTCACATAGATACCAAGAAAAGAAAATTTGGAATGAAAGGAAATTCTGTTTTCTGAGGTGAGAATGAGCTTGCTATGTTAAGTACCAGAAAAAAGGCCAGAGGCCATTGGTATAGAATGGAGTATACTGAACTGGGTAGAGAATAAAATGGAATGAAGTTGGAATCCAGATTAGATAAGGTCTTGTAGGTCATGGAAAGTGGTTTGGTTTTTTTTAAGCAGGAAAGTGATATCATTTGATTTATGGGAGCAAAGTTGGAAAGTCTGTCTCTTCTAAATTCACAGATAATTCTATTTTAATATCATATATCTGTATGGTATTTATAGCATAATACATTTTATAATATGGTCAGTGGTTATTTATCATATATTGGCTGTGTGCCACATTCTGTGCTAGGCCTTGAGATATACGTAGCAGTCAGGAAGAGTGATAGGGCCCCTATTATCACTGAACTTGTAGTTCAGCAGTGGACATAGACATGGACATAGGCTATTATGAAAGAGTGTAGTAAGTAACGGGAAATACAAGGTAGTATTAAACACATGGGAAACATATTGGACTCAGATTTGGGTGATTAGGACAGAGTTTCCAAATATGCTCATTTTCTCCTTTTTTTAAAAATTTAATTTATTTTTTAAATTTACATCCAAGTTAGTTAGCATATAGTGCAGCAATGATTTCCTGAGTAGATTCCTTAATGCCCCTTACCCATTTAGCCCATCCCCCCTCCTACAGCCCCTCCAGTAACCCTCTGTTTGTTCTCCATATTTAAGAGTCTCTTATGTTTTGACCCCCCTCCCTGTTTGCTCCTTGAGTCTTCTGTCAACCATGCAACCACTATCCTAATTGTTTATGTTCTCCTTAGCTGTCTCCTTTCTTCTCACATTCCCTTGGTTTTCTGTTCTTTCTTGGGCATTCTCTTCCACAGAGAGGGAACTGCTTTTTGAGTTCAGGTAGTAATAACTAAGTGCTATTTATTTCCAAATCTATAATTCTACTTTCAACTTCTCACTGCTCTCCAGTTCTGTATTACAATTGCTGATAAGGCCTCTTTTCCTAAACATCCCTCTGTCATTTCAAACTCAAACTGTGAAAATACACATTAATCATCTTCCCATCCAAATCTATACGTGTGCCCATGTTCCATCTTTATTTCATTCTTCCAGGACAAATAATTTCATATTATGTTTGATTCATTCCTGTTTCTTTCATTTTCCTGGTCTACCAGAGAGTTCCCGTTTGTTTATTCTCATCATCCCTACTTGACCCCACTTCACCTTCCTGGAAATGCCACATTTCTTTATTCATTTTTACAATAAAACTCTAGAAGAATGTTTTTCTTTTTCCCGTGTCCCTCCTCTGTTTTCTCTTAAAACCAATTCAATCAGGCTTTCTCCTTCACCAGGTCCCAGAACTGCCTTGCTGAGGTCGACACTGACTTCCACATTGATAATTCCAGTAAACGTTTCTTACCCCTTTTCATACTTGATCTGTGAGGAACATTTGCCAATGCTGACCATGCTCTCCTCCTTCACGTGCATACTTTCTTCACTGGACTTCCTAGATACCACACTCTCCTGATTTTCTTCCTTCTTGGCTGGCTACCCCTTTTTAGTCTCCTTTGCTGGTTCTTCCTCAGCTCCCTGACCACTTAACACTTAAGGGCTCTAAGGCTCATTCCCTGAACATCTCTTTATCTGTACTGACTCTTTTGGCTGAGCATGCTGAATAGTCTCACAGCTTTAAATACCTACCTTGGACTAACATATCCCATGTTTACAGCTACAGCTTAGATGATCTTCTGAACTCCAAACTCTTATACTTAATTTCCTATTTGACTTCCCCATTCATGTCAAATATCCTTTTCAAACTTAACATGGATAAAAATGAACTTCTGCATTTCATCTTCAAACCATCTGGACCTTCATTTTTCCCATTTCAGTAAATAGTGACTCTGTCCATCCAACTTCTGTCCTCCAAAAGGAACACTCGCACACTCCTCTTTTTTTCATGCCTCACAAGCACTTGGTTTTGAAATCCTACTCACTCTTCCTTCGTAATATATCTAGAATGCAACCACTTCTTACCAGCCCTACTACTGCCACCGTGTTCTAAGCCACTATCATCCTTTGCCTGGATTATTAAACTGGCATTCCTGTTACCACCATTGCCCCTCCCTACAGTGTATTCTTAAAAAAGTTGCCAAGAGATCCTATTGGAATGTAGGTTAAATTACGTCACATCTCTACTCAAAACCCTTCTGTGGTTTCTGATCTTGCTCTGAGGAAAAGACAAAGTCCTTATACTGGCTCAAAAGGCCCTTCATGACCTGCATACCCACCCTTGCCCCATCCTTACCTCTCACACCTAATTTTCACTACTCTGTTCCCTACCCACGCTGTTCTAGCCACATTTGGTTCATTGCCATTGCTGGAAAACACCAGGCACACTGCTGCTTCAATATTCTTGTACTTGCTGGTCTTTCTTTCTGTAGTTATCTTTCCCAGGTATCTTTATGGCGTGTTTTCTCAGGTTTTTAATCAAACATCAACTTCTCAGTGTGGTCTTCCTTGGTCACCCTATTCAAAATTAGCCACCTTGGCAATTCCTACCCCTCTTTTCTACTTTTTTTTCTACACATTACTATCATCATACCATGCATTTTACTTACTGTATTTGTTTGGGTCCTTTGGTTAAAATGTAGGCTTTACTGTGAGCAGAAGTTATTTTTTATTTTTGTTGTTGTTGACTATCCAGGGCTTAAAATGATATCTGGAACATAGTATTCAGATAATAAATTTTATTGAATTAGATAATAAACTCACTCTACTATATGCCCTTAACTTTCCACATTTGGATTATAGTGTCTTGACCTGGTCATCTATAGAGCATAAAAAGCATATATTTTAGAGTTGTACAAATCAGGATATGTATTTTGATGTTTCCTTTTACTACCTATATGTCTGGTTAGTTGCTTTCTTTTTTTTTTTTTTTTTTAAATTTTTTTTTAACGTTTATTTATTTTTGAGACAGAGAGAGACAGAGCATGAACAGGGGAGGGGCAGAGAGAGAGGGAGACACAGAATCTGAAGCAGGCTCCAGGCTCTGAGCTGTCAGCACAGAGCCCGACGCGGGGCTCGAACTCACGGACCGTGAGATCGTGACCTGAGCCGAAGTCGGACGCTCAACCGACCAAGCCACCCAGGCGCCCCGGTTAGTTGCTTTCTTTGAGCTTCAGTTTCCTCTTCTGTAAAATGAACATAGTAATCCCTGACTTAAAGAGTTGTCATGAAGACTAATATGTGAGAATGTGTCAAAGTGTTATGACCGATGCCTGTGTAACACTGCCAGATGAGCCTTCCTGAAATGTTTTTATTCTATGGTCTCTGTGGTCAAGAAATAGATGAGGATGTATTTTGACTACTATATAGTGTTGAATTCTTCTTCTTGGATTTCAAGAATGTCAAGATCTTCCCATTCTGTTCCTGTACCTCTTTATGACATTTTTTTTTCTTTTCTTCCTCCTCCCACCAACATACCTTATTCTTTTGTCATTTACCTAAATATATCACAGGCATTTCTTTCTCAGTGTCTCTGCTCATTCTCTTTCATTCTTCTATCTTTCCTGTTTTTTTAAATGCTGTTCATTTTCCAAGTCTTTCTTTCTCTATGTAGTAACCTCCTCACTTATTCCAGCTCAGAACAATTTTTGTTTGAACAGGTAGAACATCTCAGAAGAAAAATGGGAACTATTAAAAATTAAACAGAAATTCCAGAATTGAAAAGTATAAATATGTTACATTAAAAAAACCCAATGAACTTCAAATAAATTTGTAATCTGTATACTATGCAATTGCAAAACTGAGTAGCTAATCAGTCATCATTTTAAAGTATATTATGAAATAGGATGTTGAGTGAAATTGTTCTTTTGCCACAGGATCTGGCTAGAGCTTAAAATTAAAAACAAAGAGAAGTTAATACAGTGTGGAAGGAGAACATTAAAAGGTGGGATGGCAATGATCATTTGACTATGAAATAAGGAAACTGAGGGGCATGTCATGAACTGACTTCTGTACAGTTGTGTCTTCTCACTTATTATTTTCCCCACTGACTAGTACTTCTATGAGTTTTCCATGCTCTTTTTTTTTTACCTGTCTTTACATAGTTGAAGTTCTCACTAATTTTGCCATTTTTAATTCTCATCCATCAAACCTAGACCCTTAAAATCCTAGCTTATCCTTAAAACCTCTGCTTGGTCTGAATTAGGGGCTCCCCCAGTGCTTCATACGCTCTGTAAATAATACTTACTGTGATTGTAATTTTAGTAAGTAATTGTGAATTTTGTTGGTTTCTTGTTCTTGAAAATACTAGACAATGAACTCCTAAAAGTGTATCATCTGCACCTTTCATCTTTATATTAGCAGATTCTAATACTATGCCTATCAGAAAAGGAGACTAATATACATTTATTGAATCAGTGAACCAAAGAAAATAGATGGATGGATGGATGGATGGATGGATGGATGAGCAGATGAATGGATGGGTAAATGTTAGAATACAAAATTGAGAAAATTGAGAAAAACTACTACCTCAAGATCTTGTCTAGGAATGGTTTCATTTTATTTTCATCTGTTTTTTTTCTGAATGCATGTTAATTCTTATCAAATGAAAGCTATGCTGATGAGAACATTTTTACTTCTTTTAAAGTTATTCTGGAGTTATTTTCTGGCAGTTTTCTTGAAACATTTTGTTACTTTTGAGATGCTTTATAGGAATGTGATAAAATTGATGACTAGTTTTTATTTTTATTTTTTAATTTAGTAAAAGAGGCTACATTATTCTTATTAAAACATACATATATATGCCAAAAATTCAGTTGATCACTAAAGCCATTAATAAGGTTAATGTTAATTCAAACGTTAAAAATTAGGATCTGTTAGGATTAAGCAAAATATAAACTTAAAAAAAATTTTATTTAAAATGTAGACTACTTATGAACATTAAAATATTTCACAATTTGAGGGCACTTGAGTGGCTCAGTCAGTTAAGCCACCGACTTCAGCTCAGGTCATGATCTCACAGTCTAAGTTCAAGCCCTATGTCGGGCTCTGTGCAGACAGCTTAGTGCCTGGAGCCTGCTTCAGATTCTGTGTCTCCGTCTCTCTCTGCTCCTCCCCCACTCATGCTCTGTCTCTCTCACTCTCAAAAATAAATAAATATAAAAAAAATTTTAAAAATATTTCTCAGTGTGAATTAAGTATTTGTGCTGAGTTTGGGGAGATATTAAAATGTTTTAATTAGAGTAACAAAGCAAGTCATGAATATTTGTAGTCATATATTAATGATATAATAATAAGCTGTGTTAAGGTAATCTAGCTGTTCAAAAAATTTGACAAATCATATAATAGCTCAAATATAATGAAGGTTTATTTATCACTCATTTATAATCCATAATAAGTGTTTTTGATCAGGAAGTGGCTCTCCAGATGTGAAGTCAGGAACCAAG
This sequence comes from Panthera pardus, assembly GCF_024362965.1. Lineage (NCBI taxonomy): Eukaryota > Metazoa > Chordata > Mammalia > Carnivora > Felidae > Panthera > Panthera pardus. The sequence continues at coordinate 21,621,752 of NW_026526991.1, forward strand.
ACTCCATCTTTCTAGTGGTTCTGCCATCTTGAGCATAGGCTTCAAAAGGTCACTTGACTCATCTGTAAAAGGTGGCCAAGGGTAAACAAGATAGGGGATACAGATAGGAAGTTTTAGGGGATGGGTCTGAAAACAATAACTTCTCATATTCCATTGACCAGTACTCAGTCGTATAGTCACATGGCCATTCCAGTCTGCAAGGGAAGCTAAGAAATTAATCTAGCTACATGCCCAAGAAGTAGAGAAAACAGGTTGGTAGTCACTTAACTGGAATTGGCTTCATAATATTTTTTATATTTTAAATAATTTTTATCCATATACATACTGATTTTTATAGTTCTCTGTCATAGAAAATTTCCATATAATTATACGTAGTTTCACATTTAAGCATGCATTTATTGATTAAAATCATCCCCATTAAAATTGTGGAGTATCTTTTAAAATATATTTTTTAATGTTTGTTTATTTACTTATTTATTGAGAGTGAGCGTGAGTGACAGGAGGGGAAGAGAGAGAGAATAGAGAGAATACCAGGCAGGCTCTGCACTGACAGTGCAGAGCCCAATGCTGGGCTCCATTCCAAGAACGGTGAGATCATGATCTGTGCCTAGATCAAAAATCAGAAGTTTAGCCGAATGAGCCACCCAGGTGCCCTTGGAGTATCTTTTATATAACAAAAATTAGGTCTTTATGTAAGAAAATTTCAAGTTCTAATTAATTCCGAAAGGATATTATAGTTATTTCTGAGCATTGGCTTATTATATAGATAATAGGTCCTTTATTTATAATTTAGAGTGATTATTATGAACACTTATACATAATTTTTGATGCATTTATTTACATATAAAGTTATAAATATGTGCTTCATTCACCAATCTACACATTTAAATAAATAAAATCAGCAATTTTAATGTGCTTGAGTGAGAAAGAATCTGAGGTCTTGTTTTCCAAAAAATTAGTGAAAATGACTTGTTTCTTTTTGACACTAATAAATCCCACTATGAAATAAAATGTTAATGATATTTGGTCTGGTAGAAAAGTCAATAATTACTTTAAACAATCATAATTAAAAGTTGGATTATACACTTGTGCATGTGATCGTATTACCTTGATATGCTATTTTTGGATTCCTTCCCTATAGTGAACTATTTTTGCTTTCATTTGATCTGCTTTAGAATTCCTCTTATTCTTTATACTGATTCCTCTCCCAAAGTGATATTTTTCATCTATCTGTCAAGATCTTTAAATCCTGAGAAACAGTTTCTGCAACACCAGCTTCTAATGGTCACAAATATAGCCTTGGGCCTCATTTTGTTTACATTGACTTCCTTAAGGAGGATTAGATTATATTACTTTGAAATGGTTCTGTGGTTACACTGTAGATTCATGGAGAAGTTTTCTCTGTTTCCATTGAAGAGAAGTGTCAAGCAGAAGACTGTGCACCCATTCCCAATGCCAGGGGAGGACTCTACATGGAGGATAGCAGAGATTATCACTACGCTAGCCATCAGGAGTAGAAGTCAAACATTTCTGCCCATTACATCTTGATATTGGAGTGGCCAGGGAAGACACAATGTAGTCAAGCAGTGGATTGAACACTTTTACTTACATGGAGAAGAGACAGAGCAAGATCACTTCCAATAGTATGTCAGTCCCTATGGCCAGCAAGTCTCCCACCTGGCAGCCAGTGTAGAACACGAGGCCTACACACATCCCTCTTGTGCAACAGAAGGACCTTGCCACCTCTGTGGAGTCTGAAATACTGGAAGCCGGGGTGTGCCCAAGGGCTATTGATACACACACTTAGTAGAACAAGGGAAAACTCTCTGAGCCTGAAACAAGGGAAGATACTGCCTCACAAGGCCATAACTTGGCAGTGTTCCAGGCCCAGGGACCATTCTTATATGAACAAATAGGGGAAGACTGCATATCACTTTGCCTTTCCCAACAAAGTGACACCCATATATACAGATTATACCAGGTCAGTATTGGAAATAGGCGAACAAAATTTTCTAATTTCTGCAATATTTTATTTCTAATTTTCCATGTACCTCTTCAAAACCAATTGAAATTGGCTTAAGCAAAAAAGGAATATATTAGCACATATAAATGAAAAATCAGGCTTTTATGTTGGCTGGATGAAGTACTCAAAACAGCGTAATCTGTTATCTGTCCCTTTCCATCTCTCAAATCAGTTTTCCCCTTTTTAAACAGAGTAGCATCGTAAGCAAGCTTTCCCCACAGAGTGGCAAAGAATGTAATTAGCCCTTGGTTTATTATTTTTTTTTCTATTTCATTTATTTTTATTTATTTTTTAAAATTTACATCCAAGTTAGCTAGCATATAGTGCAATAATGATTTCAGGAGTAGAATCCAGTGATTCATACCCTGCATGTAACACCCAGTGCTCATCCCAACATGTTTCGTCCTTAATATCCCTTGCCCATTTACCCCATCCTCCCCACCCACAACCCTTCCAACAACCCTCAGTTTGTTCTCTTTATAAAGAGTCCCTTATGTTTTGCCCCCCTCCCTGTTTTTGTATTATTTTTGCTTTCCTTCCCTTATGTTCATCTGTTTTGTACCTTAAACTCCACATATGAATGAAGTCATATGATATTTGTCTTTCTCTAATTTCGCTAAGCATAATACCCTCTAGTTCCATCCATGTTGTTGCAAATGGCAAGATTTCATTCTTTTTGATTGCCGAGTAATACTCCATTATATGTATGTATGTGTGTGTATGTATGTATGTATGTGTGGTATGTATGTATATATACATACATACATACCACATCTTTATCCATTCATCCATCGATGGACATTTGGGCTCTTTCCATACTTCGGCTATTGTCGATAGCACTGCCATAAACATTGGGGTGCATGTGCCCCTTCGAATCAGCACACCCGTATCCTTTGGATGAATGCCTAGTAGTGCAATTGCTGGGTTGTAGGGTAGTTCTATTTTTAACTTTTTGAGGAATCTCCACACTGGTTTCCAGAGTGGCTGCATCAGTTTGCATTCCCACCAGCAGTGCAAAAGTGTTCCTCTTTTCGCATCCTCATTACTATCTGTTGTTGCCTGCTGTTGTTACTTTTAGCCATTCTGAGAGGTGTGAGATGGTATCTCATTGTGGTTTTGATTTGTATTTCCCTGATGATGAGTAATGTTGAGCATTTTTTCGTGTGTCTATTAGCCATCTGGTTGTCTTTGGAAAAGTGTCTATTCATGTCTTTTGCCCAATAATCTTCACTGGATTATTTTTTTGCGAGGGTGTTGAGTTTGATAAGTTATTTATAGATTTTGGATGCTAACCCTTTATCTGAAATGTCTTTGGCAAATATCTTCTCCCATTCTGTTGGTTGCCTTTTAGTTTTGCTGATTGTTTCCTATTCAGGGTAGAAGCTTTTTTATCTTGAGGCGGTCCCAACAGTTCACTCTTCTGTTGTTTCCCTTACCTCCAGAGACATTGTGAGTGAGAAGTTGCTGTGGCTGAGGTCAAAGAGGTTGTTGCCTGTTTTCTCCTCTAGGATTTTGATGGCTTTCTGTCTTACATTTAGATCTTTCATCCATTGAGTTTATTTTTATGTACAGCATAAGAAAGTGGTCCAGTTTTCTAAACACCATTGCTGAAAAGACTGTTTTTTTCCATTGGATATTCTTTTCTGCTTTGTCAAAGATTGGTTGGCCATATGTTTGGTGGGTCTATTTCTGGGTTCTCTATTCTGTTCCATTGATCTGTGTGTCTGTTTTTGTGCCAGTACCATACTGTCATGATGATTACAGCTTTGTAATAAAGATCGAAGTTCAGAATTGTGATGCCTCCAGCTTTGGTTTTCTTTTTCAGGATAGCTTTGGCTATTTGGGGACCTTTCTGGTTCCATACAAATTTTAGGATTGTTTTTTCTATTTCTGTGAATAATTCTGGTGTTATTTTGATAGGGATTGCCTTGAATGTATATATTTCTTTGGGTAGTGTCAACATTTTAACAATATTTGTTCTTCCAATCCATGAGAATGGAACATTTTTCCATTGTTTTGTGTCTTCTTCAGTTTCTTTCATGAGCTTTCTGTAGTTGTCAGTGTATAGATTTTTTACCTCTTTGGTTATTTATTCCTACAGTTTTTGGTGCAATTATAAATGAGATCAATTCCTTGATTTCTCTTTCTGTTGCTTCATTATTGGTATATAGGAATGCAACCAATTTCTCTGCATTGATTTTTATATCCTGCGACTTTGCTGAAATCATGGATCAGTTCTAGCAGTTTTTTTGTAGAATCTTTTGTGTGTTTCATATAGAGTATCATGTCATCTGTGAAGAGTAAAGTTTGACTTCCTCCTGCTGATTTGGATGCCTTTTATTTCTTTGTCTTGTCTGATTGCTGAGGCTAGGACTTTCAATAATATGTTGAGTAAACAGTGGTGAGAGTGGACATCACTGTCTTATTGTTGACTTTAGGGGGAAAGCTCTCAGTTTTTCCCCATTGAGGATGTTATTATTGGTGGGTATTTGTATATGGCTTTTATGATCTTGAGGTATGATCTTTCTTTTTTTAAATTTTTATTTAATTTGTATTTTTAATTTACATCCAAGTTAGTTAGCATATAGTGCAACAATGATTTCGGGAGTAGATTCCTTAATGCCCTGTATCCATTTAGTCCATCCTACCTCCCACAACCCTTCCAGTAACCCTCTGTTCTCCATATTTAAGAATCTCTTACGTTTTTGTCCCCCTCCCTTTTTTATATTATTTTTGCTTCCCTTCCTTTATGTTCATCTAGTTTGTGTCTTAAATTCCTCATATGAGTGAAGTCATATGATATTTGTCTTTCTCTGACTACTTTTGTTTAGCATATTACCCTCTAGTTCCATCCATGTAGTTGCAAATGGAAAGATTTCATTCTTTTTGGTTGCTGAGTAATACTCTGTTGTATATATATACACCACATCTTCTTTATCTATTAATCCATTGATGGACATTTGTGCTCTTTCCATACTTTGGCTATTGTTGATAGTGCTGCCATAAACATTAGGGTGCATATGCCCCTTCAAAACAGCATACTTGTATCCCTTGGATAAATACCTAGTAGTGCAATTGCTGCATCATAAGGTAGTTCTATTTTTAGTTTTTTGTGGTATTGAGTTATGGTCTTTCTATCCATCTTTTCTTGAAGGTTTTTATCAAGAAAGGATGCTGTATTTTGTCACATGCCTTCTCTGCATCTATTGGGAGGATCATGTGGTTCTTGTCCTTTCTTTTTTTTAAAAAATAAATTATTTTTTTAATGTTTATTTATATTTGAGAAAGAGAGAGACAGAGTGTAAGTGGGGCAGGGGCAGAGAGAGTGGGAGACACAGAATCTGAAGCAGGCTCCAGGCTCTGAGTTGTCAGCACAGAGCCTGAAGTGGGGCTCAAACTCACCGACTGCAAGATCACGACCCAAGCCAAAGTTGGACACCCAACCAACTGAGCCACCCAGGCACCCCTCTTTTTCTTTCTTTTATTAATGTATTGTCACATTGATTGATTTGCAGATATTGAACCAGCCCTGCATCGTAGGTATAAATCACACTTGATGGTGGTGAATGATTCTTTTAATGTATTGTTGGATGTGGTTGGCTACTATCTTGTTAAGAAATTTTGCATCCATGTTCATCAGGGAAATTGGTCTGTAGTTCTCTTTTTTTTAGTGGGGTCTTTGGTTTTGGAATCAAGGTAATGCTGGCCTCATAGAATGAATTTGCAAGTTTTCCTTCCATTTCTATTTTTCTGGAACAGCTTCAAAAGAATATGTGTTAACTCATCTTTAAATGTTTGATAGAATTTGGGGTGCTTAGGTGGATTAGTTGGTTAAGTGTCCAACTTCAGCTCAGGTCATGATCTCCTGGTTCATGAGCTTGAGCCCCACATTGGACTCGATGCTGACAGCTTAGAGCCTGGAGCCTGCTTTGGATTCTGTGTCTCCCTCTCTCTGCCCCCAACCCCCTTGCCTTCTCTCTGTTTCTGAAAAATAAATAAGCATTAAAAAAATTTAAATGCTTGATAGAATTCCCCTGGAAAGCCATCTGGTCCTGGACTCTTGTTTTTTGGGAGATTTTTAATTACTAATTCAATTTCTTTACTGGTTATGGGTCTGTTCAGATTTTCTGTTTCTTCCCATTTCAGTTTTGGTAGTTTGTATGTTTCTGGGAATTTGTCCATTTCTTCCAGATTGCCCAATTTATTGGCATATAATTGCTCATAATATTCTCTTATTTTTTGTATTTGTGCACTGTTGGTTGTGATCTCTCCTCTTTCATTCTTCATTTATTTATTTGGGTCCTTTCCTTTTTCTTTTTGATCAAACTGGCTAGGGGTTCTCAATTTTGTTAATTCTTTCAAAGAACCAGCTCCTGGTTTCTTTGGTCTGTTCTATTGGTTTTTTGTTTGTTTGTTTTTGTTTTTGTTTTTGATAGCATTGATTTCTGCTCTAATCTTTCTTATTTCCTGTCTTCTGCTGGTTTTGGGTTTTATTTGTATTTTGATTTTCTAGATCTTTAAGGTGTAAGGTTAGGTTGTATATCTGAGACCTTTCTTCTTTTTAGGAAGTCCTGGATTGCTATATACTTCTCTCTTATGACAGCTTTTGCTGCATTCCAAAGGTTTTGGGCTGTGGTGTTATCATTTTCATTGGCTTCCATGTACTTTTTAATTTCCTCTTTAACTTCTAGGTTAACCCATTCATTCTTTAGTAGGATATTCTTTAATCTCTAAGTATTTGTTGTCTTTCCAAATTTTTTCTTGTGCTTGATTTTGAGTTTCATAGCATTGTGGCCTGAATATATGCATGGTATATCTCAATATTTTTGTACTTGTTGAGGGCTGATTTATGTCCCAGTACGTGATCTATTTTGGAGAATGTTCCATGGGCACTCGAGAAGAATGTATATTCCGCTGCTTTAGGATGAATGTCCTGAATATATCTGTTAAGTACATCCGGTCCAGTGTGTCATTCAAAGCCATTATTTCCTTGTTGATTTTCTGTTTTGATGATCTGTCCATTGTTGTAGTTGGGGTGTTGAAGTCCCCTACTCTTATGGTGTTATTATCAGTGAGTTTCTTTATGTTTGTGATTAATTGATTTATATTATTTGGGTGCTTTCACATTTGGAGCATAAATGTTTATAATTGTTAGGTATTCTTGGTGGATAGACCCCTTACTTATGATATGATGCCCTTCTTCATCTCTTGTTACAGTCTTTATTGTAAAATATAGATTGATATAAGTATGGCTACTCCAGCTTTCTTTTGGTTCTCCAAAAGATGGTTCTCCATCCCATTACTTTCAATCTGAAGGTGTTGTTAGGCCTAAAATGGGTCTCTTGAAAACATCATATAGATGGATCTTGTTTTCTTATCCATTCTGTTACCCTGTGTCTTTTGATTGGAGCATTTAGTCCATTGACATTTAGAGTGAGTACTGAAAGATATGAATTTATTACCATTGTGTTGCTTGCAGAGTTGGAGTTTCTGGTGGTGTTCTCTGGTCCTTTCTTTTGTTGCTTTTGGTCTTTTTTGTTTTGTTTCATCTTTTCTCCCCTCAGAGGGTCCCCCTCAAAATCTCTTGCAGGGCTGTTTTAGTGGTCACAAACTCCTTTAATTTTTGTTTGGGAAATTCTTTATCTCTCCTCCTATTTTGGATGACAGCCTTACTGGATAAAGAATTCTTGGCTGCATATTTTTCTGATTCAGCACGTTGAATATATCTTGCCACTCCTCTCTGACCTTACAAGTTTCTGTGTATATGTCTGCTGTGAACCTGATCTCTTTTCCCTCATAGGTTAAGGACTTTTTTTTTTTTTACTTCGCTGCTTTTATGATTCTTTCCTTGTCTGAGTATTTTGTGAATTTTACCATGATATGCCATGTTGATGGTCAGTTTTTGTTAAATCTAATGGGAGTCCTCTGTGCTTCCTGGATTTTGATGTCTGTGTCTTTCCCCAGTTTGGGAAAGTTTTCCACTATGATTTGCTCACATAACCCTTCTACCCCTTTTTCTTTCTCTTCATCTTCTGGAACCCCTATGATTCTGATGTTGTTCCTTTATAATGAGTTAATGAGTTATTTAATTCTTATATCGTGCTCTTTTGCCTTAGTTTCCCTCTATTTTTCTGCTTCATTCTCCATAATTTTGTCTTCTCTATTGCTAATTCGCTGCTCTGCTTCATCCATCCTTACTGCCATTGCATGCGTTTGAGATTGCATTTCAGTTATAGCATTAAAAAAATTTTTTTTAATGTTTATTTATTATTATTGAGAGAGAGACACAGAGAGTGAGCAGTGGAGGGGTAAAGATAGGGGGAGAACAGAATCTGAAGTAGCCTTCAGGCTCTGAGCTGTCAGCACAGAGCCCGATGTGGGGCTCAAACCCACAAACTGCGAGATCATGACCTAGCCGAAGTCGGTTTCCTAGCCAACTGAGCCACCCAGGCGCCCCTTCAGTTATAGCATTTTAAATTTCGTCCTGACTAGATTTTCCTTCTTTTATTTCCACAGAAAGCGTTCTATGTGTTTTTCAGCCCCAGCTAGTATTTTATCATGATTCTAAATTCTAGTTCAAACATCTTGTTTATATCTGTTGATTAAGTCCCTGGTTGTCATTTCTTCCTGTTCTTTCTTTTGGGGTGAATTCCTTATTTTTGTCATTTTTAAGGAAGAAAAAAATTATTTTCAAAACAAAAAGTTAAAATTAAGAAATTAAAAACAACACAAAAAATCAAATAAAGGAAGCTAGATCCTAGGTGTATTTTGGCCTGGTTGCTGAAATAAGCTTGATAGATTAGAGAAAAAAGGGAAAGAAAAGAAAAGAGAAAAAAAAGAAACGTAAGAATATTATTAAAAATAAAAACAATAAAATAGAATAAAATTAAATGAAAGTAAAATAAAATTAAAAATTTTTCAAAAAGAAAGTAAAATAATTAAAAACTTTTTCATGAAAACAGAAAATAAAAATTGCTTTTCTTTATCTAAGAATAAGTAAAGTAAAAGAAAAAAATGGTTAGATCAGTGAAAGGAATGAAATATGAATGAAATTACATCCAGTTTTCCCTAGAAGTAAAACTATGAACCACTTTATAGTCCGTACACTATGCAGGTGGAGAGACTGTGGTCATTGTCTAGGGCAGTTGGAGCAGTTGGATGGGCTTGGTGTAATGGCTCTGTTCTCCACTAGGTGGCGCTTCCTAGCTTATTGGCATGGATCTGTGTGATGCCTGCACGTGTATGCACAGGCACTGGAGAGGTGAAAATGACATCACCCAGCTTCCCATTCTTTTGCCTCAGAACTCTGTGCTCATCGACCCTACATCAGGCAGTCCTCCTTTGTCTCCAGCTTCTTTCCAATCCCCACTTCTACACTGCAACCAAGTTGTCAGTTTGCCTGGCAGCACCTCTCCCAAATTTTATTTCAGATGGGGCTGTGTTTCCAAACCCCTCACTTATGAGGGCCCTGTTGCTTGGGCCTGTTCTGACCCTCTGGGGAGGGTCTCACCAAGCAATGGCTGGTGCCTGCTTTTCCACAGGAACTCGTGTGAATGTGCCACAGCAGAGGCCCAGAGACTACATCTGGGTGCTAGCCTGCCCTGGAAAAAGTTCATGTGATCATGTGGCACTAGAGGTTCAGGGATTATGGAAAATCACAACACACAACTGGTGCCAGACTCCACCACACCCTAGTGTCCTTGCTCCAACCCAGCAAACATGGATGTTCTCTGGGGTCCTCTGGGACCTTTTCCTGTGGGGAGGCTGCATGGCCTCTACCAAATGTCCTCCCAAGCAGGGGAACTGCCTCTCCCCATGTGGCCGGAGGACTCCTCAGACCTTGCTGTCTGCTCCTGGGGATTCACCCTTCCCATCAGAGCCACCAGTTACCGAGCTGTGGAATTTCTGACTCTGCACTCCCCTGTTTATAGAGTCCCAGTAGTATTGACACCTTTCTCCCTTTCCTGTTCAGATCCTTATCAGTGTTTCCACTCTTTCTCTCCAGCTGCTTATGGGAGGAGTGCTTTTCCTGTACTCTCCCCACCCCCACCACTCCCGTCTCTGTCTTCTCTCTGCAAACAAAAACAGCTCCCTACCCTCTGCGACTTCTCTCTTTCCCAGTTCACCTCTCCGTATCACGTACCTCCTGAGTTCTGTGGCTCAAATTATGCAGATTGTTGTGTTAATCCTCAGATCAATTTTCTAGGTGTGTAAAATGGTTTTTTGCTAATCTAGTTGTATTTCAGGGACGAGAGAAGCAGAGAACTTCCATGCTTGCCCATGGTTTATTTTTTAAGGGTTTTTTTTTGCTCAAAACTCCAGCCAAAAGAAAAAAAGTCTTTCCCTAAATTTCAGCAAAATTTCTAACTTTGGTCACACTTTGACCATGACTCAATTCCAGTGTCCAAAGAGATGGATACAGGATTAGTCAGGTCTGGATTATGTGCCCACATCAGAGCTTGGGTGATGAGGTAATCCTTCCTTGATCAGAAATGTTCAGTTACATATCAATGGTTCCTTTTGAACTATATCCAGCAGAGTTGAAAATGGGCTTGTGTTGCACGTGGTCAAAACAGACCAGCTTTGAGTATGAATCTGTTGCTGCTGAAGAGAGTTTGGAAAGATACAATTCTTGTATCAAGTTACTGAGAGTGACTGCATTTGCTTCTTACTCCTAGGTTTTCATGTTGCTTATTTCAGTAGGACAGAAAATGTTAATGAAATTACTAAGAATCATTAGAGTATCACATCTGTCTTGCTCAAATTTCAACTGTGCTAATGTTCCATATTTTATGAGTAGTTGAAGTCATTAAAATCTCTACTCATATCTCACATTATTGGTGAAGCCTGCCTCGCTTCTCTCCCAAGAACTCTAATTTCTACTACACTGCTTTATCTTTCTTCATAGGACTTAGCACCGTTTGATATATTACATATTTGCTTACTTATTTTCTACCTCCTTCCACTAAAATGTAAACTTTTTAAGGACAGCAGCTTCAGCTACTTAGTTTATTGCTCTATTCCTAATATCTGGAAAAAGTCTGGTATATAGCATATACTCACTGTGTATTTGCTAAACGAATGAATAAATGAAGACTGAAAAGTTAGTTTGACAGTAAATGGAATCCAAATGGATGATTTCTAATTTATTAATGCTGAAAAATTAGAAAAGTATTTATTTTCATGGATAATATTTATTCCAAAGTCTAAAGAAAAATCACAGTATTAGAAGAAAGATTTACTTTGTGTTTTTTATAAAATAGTAATATTTAAAGTCACTGATAGTAAAATATTTTATTTCAAACCCAGCTAAATGAAAGCAGATCAGTGGAGCATTCACTTCAGGCTGTTTTTACTTTCACCTGATCATACACATTATCCTTGGTATTCATACTAAGATTTCTGGGAAGGATCAGAGTTGCATCTGATGGCACCCAAATAAAATGAAGTTATCTAGTCCATATGGACATTGAAACTTAACCTTAATACAATAATGCCTTTTCTACTAAGATGAAGTAGCTAGTCACAATAATAGGAAATGCATTGTCAACCTTAAGGGTTGTAGAGAAAATAGAATTAAGTTTCTACCTCTAATAATAGAAAGTGAACACATGGGGCAAAAGTGCTTTGAGTACAGAAGGAAAAATAAATGTGCATTTATACATCATTATTCTTTGAGACTCTTGGTGTACCCATGTGTATCTTTTTGATGGATTGTTTAAGAGTTTAGCTATTGTTTCTTGGCAAGCAACATGTGTAAATTTTTACACATGTGTAAAATGAGAGACACTTGAGATAGCAATGCAGTCTTAAAAGACCGGGCTTGGTTAAATGCAGAAGAGGAGAAAGCATTCATTCTAGGCCAAGGGAACTTCTTGAGCAAATCATATAAATGGGCTGCAAATATGTTTGCAGCAATATGACTGAGTTGGATGGCTGATGTACAGAGAGGGAAAGGGTTATAGAGACAGGAATCTGATGAGATTTTGAATACTTGGGTAAGAAGTGTGAAAGATATTTTTAAAATAACGGGGAGCCATTAAAGATTTTTTGAACAGGAGTTTAAGTATGAAATAGTTTGAGGAGAGGGAGATACAGTTTGCACAGAAACCAGTTAAGTGACAATTGCACTTCTTTGGGAAAGAAGATCCAGCTGAGAGTGGGGAGTTGTCAGGAAAGAAATTTATGACTGTATTTGCCTGGTGGCTCTAGGATGTAGGAGAGAGGTGGAAGAGAGGAATCAGGGATCACTACCCTCTGCAGCTCAGAAAACCACTGATCTTAGTTTTTTGTAGTTTTCTTAGGCGAACCTTTATATTTTTTTGTTCTTGGGATGAGAGTCTTTTCCCATATCTGTAGGCTTACAGTAATAGAAGTCCATTTTGTAGAGATTCTGATAAGCATTACTTAATATAATTAAGTGCCTATTGAGAGAGGTTACTTAAATCAGACACTGTCTGAATAATTAAGGCAAAGTTTCTGCCAGCTAGGTTATGCATTAGGGAAAGCACTTAGGGGAAGCTGATACAGTGTCATGAAGTCAGAGGATTTTGTTATCAAGGCTTCTTGGCCAGTTTAGCGAAAAGAAGACATTGCTAGTCATTGCCTGGAAAAATACAAGAATATGAAGATATGCTTGAAAATAGCTTCTAATATCCATGGTTGAAAAAAAATCAATTCAGAGAGTAAGAACTTAAACACTGGTGTGCATTTCATTGTATATTTTCCTAGTTTGTTTTTTACCGATTTAGTAAACAACAAGATACTTAGATTCAGCCTTCATACCACAGCCCTTGTCATATTGTTTCCTAAGTTGAATTACAAAATGTAGTTCTTAATGAACTCAGCCTCTTTTGGCACTTTTTTTTTCTCTAAATCTGAATGCAGATCAATGGTTAATCTTCTAAATTATCAAATCTATAATAAAATGCATATAAATCCTCATAACAGTTTGTAGAGCCTTGGCTTTCTGATATTTAACAATCAGTTTTTAAGTGTGCTGAAGTATCTACTTAGAAAATACATACTTTGCTCAATATTTAAAACTTCAAATTGATCATTTTTTCCAAATAGAACACAGGGAAGGAATAGGTTCAAAAGTAAATAGATTCTAAAAATATTTTGTTTTTTACTTGCCATTTAATTTCTGGATTCTCTAACTTTGAGATGAAAACTTAAGAAATTCACCATTTTTGTGACTTTTTAACTTCACGAAATAAACATTTTTCTCTGCAAAGATATGAGTACACATTAGACACTTTGGGGATGCAAGCATTTGTAAGATATACTTTCTGAGAACTTGAATTCTCAGCATTGTGTAATGACATACATTCAAATAAATATTTGTGGCCGTACTTCTTAGTTACAGAATCTATTTCCAAGAAGCTGTAATCTTTTGGGGATCACCAGGTTATAAGAGAGACTGGGATGTTTAATGGTTCATTAAATATTTCTGTAAATATTTTTATAAAAAAACTTTCAACAGTGGCTTCCTCTGACAAGGGAGCATGTTTCATTGCATGTAGTTTTTAAAATTCACAATCTTTAAAGAAAAATTGGTTTAAAGAAAAAAAGCATTAGTTGCCGTTTGAATAAACATGTTGAAAATACTGTGCTGGTGGCACATGATATATCCTCAGTTCCTCAGCTTTCACATAAGCATGGCACATGCTCATTCTAACTCACTAGCTGCCCATGCCCAGCCTTTTATCTGTAGCTCCCACTATATTCTACAGTATGTTAACAAAAAAAATCTTTACCACTCGTGTTTAGATGTTCTGTAATATTTTTGTGATTCTCTCTAAACTTCAAGGAAAATTTAGATATACTATTGATTGTTACCTTTAGTTTATTCTTCCTTCTTTATATTGAAACTGAGATTTTAGAGGTAAGGATACATCATCCTTGAGACACTCTATCTACATGGAACAAAACTACCCCTAGAAAAGTGGAGCCAAGAAATGTGGTGTATTGGAGGAAGGTATTTGAACTGGGTCTTGAAAAATGGACACAAATAACTGGAGAATATTGAAAGAGATGGGTTGGAGTAGTACATTTAGAAGGAATGACAAAAGAAAATGAATAAGTTGTATCTGGAGGATGATGAGTGGTTTTTCTGGAACAGAGAATAAATGTAGGGAAATGTAGACAATAGGACTTCTCTCTAGTTCTTATCTAATTGGACTAATTTTTGTTGTTTATTTTTGAAGGTATTTCCTTTAGAAACTTTTGCTTCCTTGTTATCTGTGACACCACAGTTTCTTCTCTTTTTCAAACTACTACTTTTTGAATTATTCTCTAAACTTAGATCCTCTATTTAGACTCCTGATCCCACTACTCTCATGGCTTGGACTATCACTTAAATAGCAAGAACCTCCAGTTCTACATCATCAGCCGTAGCCTTCTCTTGAACTTCATATGTACACTTTCGAATTCATCCTGGACATGCTTACCTGAATGTTTTTCAGGCTTTCAGAGTTCAACATTTCTAAAACCTAACTCAGCCTGTCCTGCTTTTCCTTACTTATCTCTTAATTCAAGTAATGTTATCACCATGTACACAATTATACAAGCCAGAAATCTTACAGTAATCCTGTATTTTCCCTTTTCCCCTGTGTAATCATTTTGCTAAGTCTTATTGATTTTAAAATAGTATTCTCCTTCACTTACTTGGTTTTCTTTGGCAAAAAGCCTGATTTTTGTTCTTTATCTGTGATTTGTATGTGATAATTATCCTTTTGTCAAAATTCAGTCTTTCATTGTTCCCATTCATTATTGCTTATCTTTGTTTAACTCAGTTTTCTCTTTAAATTGGTTTAGAGCACATTATGTGTTCAAATGTTTTCTCCTGTTTCTTGAATTGCCTTTATGGGGCAATATTTATCTGACCCTCACATTGTTCCTCTTCTTATGAATTTTAGTATGCTTCCACATTAGCTAATGATTTGCTTGTCTAACACACCCTTATGTCTGGTGTGCTGTGTGCAAGCCAGGAACAGTGCTGTGATGCTGCTGGATATGATTCCTGGAATATTTTACAGAGGTCCTACAGTATAGTATTATAATAATAGCTAATATTTCTTGATAATGTTCTTCATGGAACTTACTTTTAAATGGGAGGAGAGAGAAAATGAAAATAAAAATGTGAAAATAGTATGAGAGAAGATGGTAAGTGCTATGGGGAAAAAATAAAGTATAGAAGGGGTTGAGGTAGAATGAGGGGTTTAAGTTAAACTGGATGCCCAGAGAAGGTCTCATTTCTAGGTGGAAGGAAAAGCAACAGCATACATCTTGGGATGGAACAGGGCCTGGCTTGATGAGAGAGACAGTAGTAGGAAAGGACAAGGTCTAAGAGATGTGGAAGAGGAAGTTATTTTAGGGCTTTTGTGGTTGGCTGTAAGTATTTTCAGTTTTTATTTAATCATCTCAGTTACCATAACCCAATGAAGACCTATCATTATTCTCATATCTAATCCCTAATCTCACGTAGAGATTAGAAAACTGAGGCCGAAAGTGCTTAAATTACTTCCAAAACCCACACAGCTGTAATTATGAGTCAGGATTTGAATTATCCAGTATAACTTTTGGTGGTGTTTAAAGTTAAAAGGATTTTAGAGAGTTTTTAATCTTACCTTCGTGTAATGAGTGACTTTTATTTTGTTTTTGGTTGTTCTGGGGGGCCAAAAACAAAAACAAATGAAAACATTACCCAGAGTATTAAAGTGATGATATTAAAATGTAAGTTTCCTTTGAAACTCCAAGATAATGGATGCCATACTCCAAAGTGAAGTTGAAGGCCACAATGATTGAAAATTTATAAAGAAATTATAAATTATAAATTTATAAAACTTATAAAGAAGTTAGTGTAGAATTGGTTAGACAGTACTTATTACACTCCTAAAACACATGAAGGGTGTAAATGTCCAGGAGATTGGGGGAGAAATTTTAGGGAGAGATATTGGAGTATGTGAATACTCTCTCCAAATTGGAGGAGGGAAATAGTTGTTATCCTTTGCCTGAAGTCTAGGAAATAGTGGCCTTAGACCACCCAGAGAACTTAATATCTTCACTTATGGTTTAGAGGACACAGGAATTAGTATGTGATATCTACCTTGGGTTTTCAGTCATGATACTGCCTAGTTTCTGTTCACCCTTTTACCCCCAGCCTCACAGCCAAATTTGAGCATGTTTGAGGGAATCTGCTAGCTGTCTTTACTTGCCTTCCAGATGAGTTATTAACAACCAGTGAGTTTTGGCTTGGGCCAATCCTTCCTTCAATTAAGTCCCATAGCTTCCAAAAATTCTATAATTTTTTGATGTGAAATTCCATTCTTTGTAGTTTTTAGTACTAGTTTTACCCTATTAAAAATAGTTTCACTGATCATTTTAATAGAAATCTTAGGAAGTAGAGAAGGGAATTAATGGGTCTTATTTACTCTAATAGCCATCTTATTCAGAGGTCAGTCAGATGAATTTAGAAAAGAAACTCTGAAAGAAATGGAATATAAGTTGCAGGGGACAGAACTATGGGAAACAATAAGATGGCTATGGTAATACTGCACCAGAGACACAGTTGTGATTCAAGAGATTTTTCAGACACTGACTGTGGCAAGTTAGAGGAGTTAAAGGTGGCTTGGAAGACATCTGTATTGTTGCTGATAATAGTAGTGCCATGGATGGAGACTGGAATCATACAAGCAGGAATGATTTGGGTTTAGAAATAATAAAATGAGTGTTGAACTTGTTGATTTGGAGGAGTCTGGTAAGGAGTAGTAAATATTTTAGTGAAATGGTGCTTTCAGTGACCTGGACTTAAATCCCAGCTTCAGTGCCTCCTAACTATATGACTTTGAGCAAATTATGTACATTCTGAAAGGAAATAATTATCTTTACTATATTGTTGTGATGACTGAGAATACGTATTAATGGATATGTATTCTGTTATGCATCTGGTACAGTTGCTGGCATGTAGCAGTTTTTCAAAAAATGAGTTATAATTATTGAGAGCAATAAAATGTGGAACTGTATCTTAGATTGGGGTTTGTAGATTATGGAAATAATTGGTCAGTAACTGTTAATTGGAGGTAGTGAAGTGAAAGGATGAGATTGTTCAGGATAGAACTGGTAGAGCTAGAAAAAGAAAAAGCAATGACTTGGGAAGCTGAAAACACTTGAGAAGAAATGCTGAAAGAGATTATCATACAGATAGCGAGAAAATAGTAAACGGTGATGATATTAGAGGAACCAAATGTCATGTAAAACTAAAGAGGGCCTTGATTAGGATGACAACTGAGAGGATACCATTGATTTGGGCAATTAGGAAACTATCTTTTATTTTTATTTTTATTAGAGAGAGAGAGAGGGTGACCAGGGGAGAGGGACAAAGAGAGAGAAAGAGAGAGAGAGAGGGAGAGAGAATCTTAAGCAGGCTCCATGCTCAGTGAGGAGCCCAAGGCAGGATTTGATCTCACGACTGCCAGATCATGACCTGAGCCAAAATCAAGAGTTGGAAGCTTTACTGACTGAGCCACCCAGGCACCCCTTGGGAAATATCTTATAATAAAAAGTACCTTGAGAGAATGATTTTTATAAAGTTTATAGAAGGGGAAGCCAAATCCGAGTATTTCATTAAAGAATGAATTGGAGATGAAAGAGTGAATATAGCTGATACCGACAGCTTTGTCAAGCAGTTTGGTGGTGAAAGCAAGGGGGAAATATGTGTCGTTTGTTTGTGAGGGAATCAGGTTTGTGGAAAGAAAGGGTGGTTTAACATGTGGGAGGAATGAGTATTTAGGTTTTCCAGTAGAGAGAAAAAAGGAAGATGTTAAATAGATACAGTAAGGTAGAAGTAGGAAGAAAGAGTAACAAGAATATGGGGAAGGATTAGTCATCTGAAACATGAGAGTGAGGGGTAATGAGAGGTAAAGATGGGTATAAGTCTGAGGAGAGAAAGGTTGATAAATATAATGCCTCATGAAAGATTCTTTATGAAATTGGAAGCGGGTCCTCTGCAAGTGAGAGGTGATACTGAAGTTAGGGCTTACATCGGTGATTAAAGTTAGAAAGCGGTATTGTGGGGAGTGAAGAAAAAGGAATGGACATGAATAAGTAACACAAGTGCAAAATAATATGGAAGGCCTCATTAGCATTTTGAATCACACTGTAATGAAATCAAGGCAGTGTCATTTTCTCAGCCATAGACAACCTAGAAGCAGGGCTAGAATAAGTAGATGGTTGTTCAGATGCAGCTGTAAAGATTGGCAGATTAGGTAGAGGAGAAGGAAAGAATATGTTGGAATTAATGAGTATTATTAACCATTAAGGGGAAGGATAGAATTATTTATTTATTTATTTTTAAATTTAATCCAGGTTAGCATATAGTGCAACAATGATTTCAGGAGTAGATTCCTTAATGTCCCTGACTCATTTAGCCCATCCCCACTCCCACAACCCCTCCAATAAACCCTCTGTTTGTTTTCCATGTTTAAGAGTCTCTTATGTTTTGTCCCCCTCCCTGTTTTTACATTATTTTTGCTTCCCTTCCCTTATGTTCATCTGTTTTGTATCTTAAAGTCCTCATATGAGTGAAGTCATATATTTGTCTTTCTCTGACTAATTTCATTTAGCATAATACTCTCTAGTTCCATCCATGTAGTTGCAAATGGCAAGATTTGATTCTTTTTGATTGCTGAGTAATACTCCATTGTAACTCCATTGTATATATATACCACATCTTCTTTATACATTCATCCATCAATGGACATTTGGACTCTTTACATACTTTGGCTATTGTCGATAGTGCTGCTATAAACATTGGGGTGCATGTACCCCTTCGAAACAGCACACTCACATCCCTTGGATAAATACCTAGTAGTGCAATTGCTGGGTCGTAGGGTAGTTCTATTTTTAATTTTTTGAGGGACCTCCATACTGTTTTCCAGAGTAACTCTACCAGTTTGCATTTCCACCAGCAGTGCAAAAGAGATCCTCTTTCTCTGCATCCTTGCCAACGTCTGTTGTTGCTTGAGTTGTTAATGTTAGCCATTCTGACAAGTGTAAGATGATATCTCATTGTGGTTTTGATTTGTATTTCCCTGATGATGAGTGATGTTGAGCATTTTTTCATGTGTCTGTTAACCATCTGATGTCTTCTTTGGAAAAGTGTCTATTCATGTCTTTGCCCATTTCTTCACTGGATTATTTGTTTTTTGGGTGTTGAGTTTGATAAGTTCTTTATAGATTTTGGATACTAACCCTTTATCTGATATGTCATTTGCAGATATCTTCTCCCATTCTGTCGGTTGCCTTTTAGTTTGCAGAAGCTTTTTACTGATGAGGTCCCATTAGTTCGTTTTTGCTTTTATTTCCCTTGCCTCTAGAGACGTGTTGAGTAAGAAGTTGCTGTGGCGGAGGTCAAAGAGGCCTGCTTTCTCCTCTAGGATTTTGATGGCTTCCTGTCTTACATTTAGGTCTTTCACCCATTTTGAGTTTATTTTTGTGTATGGTGTGAGAAAGTCTGCATGTCACTGTCCAGTTTTCCCAGAACCACTTGCTGAAGAGACTGTCTTTATTCCATTGGATATTCTTTCCTGCTTTGTCAAAGATTAGTTGACCATACATTTGTGGGTCCATTTCTGGGTTCTCTATTTTGTCCATTGATCTGAGTGTCCTTTTTTGTGCCAGTACTATTCTGTCTTGATGATTATAGCTTTGTAATACATCTTGAAGTGCAGGATTGTGATGCCTCTAGCTTTGGTTTTCTTTTTCAAGATTTTTTTGGCTATTTGGGGTTTTTCTGGTTCCGTACAAATTTTAGGATTGTTTGTTCTAGCTCTGTGAAGAATGCTGGTGTTATTTTGATAGGGATTGCAGGATACAATTTTTAAAACCAACCGGGTCTTGATAGTGCATTCACTGTGGTCTGATAGCATAATTTTCTTTTCAAATTACTGATAACACTCACTCTACTGCTACTTTTTGGGCACTGATTAAATGCTCCATCTAACTAATTGAGCACAATGAATAAGAGTGTGTACTAGAGTTATAACATCCTGGGTTTAAATCCTGCTTGGTTGCTTATGAGCTCTAAGACTTTGGATAATGCAATTATCTTCTTTGTGCTATGGTTTTATCATGTGTTTAAAAAAAGACAATTAAAAATACTCTCTCTTACAGAGTCATTGTGATGATTAAATGGGTAGTACATGTGAAGTTTTTAGCTCAGTGCTGAGAACACTAAATTTTCCACAAGTGTTAGCTATTGCATTAGTCAACTATTGCCACAGTAATATTGTGTAACAAACTTCTGCCAAACTCATTATCATTCCAAAGCAAACTTTTAATTTTCTCACTCATAAGTGACTCTTCTTTAGGCTGTGGTTTGTTTCTAGGCTTTGAGACAAGTTTAACTTTGTTCCTTATCCCACATTGTGAGGTCCAGTTCAAAGGGGCATGGGGTACTTGGATTGTATTCATATGTTGATGTATGAGTTCAAGAGTAAGCCCAACTCTGCAAGCTTATATAAAACTCTTCAAATATCCTGCCTGCTTGTATTCCAGTGGCCAAGCAAATCATGTGGCCGAAGATAAAGGCAATGGGGGTGGGAAGTATACTCTGTTCCAAGGAAGAGAAGTGAATATCTGCTTGATAAAAGTCCAGCTTAGCTATGACATTTCAATGCTTTTTAAAACAAATTTTATTTACTTATTTTGAAAGAGAGAGAGAGAGAGAGAGAGAGAGGGGTGGGGTAGTAGAGAGAGTAGGGAGGGGCACGGAGAGAGAGAGATCCCAAACAGGCTTCATGATCAGCACAGAGCCTGACAGGGGGCTCAATTCCATGACCATGAGACCATGACCTGAGGTGAAAACAAGAGTTGGATGCTTAACTGATTGGGCCACCCAGGTGCCCTATATACCACTCCTCCCCCCCTTTTTTAATTAGCAGGCAAAAATAACACCCAGTTGAGATAATAGATTATTTTTGATGAATTTATTTTATTATTATTTTTTACTTGAAGTATAATTGACATACAATGTTATATTAGTTTTAGGCGTACAACATAGTGATTCATTAATAGATGGTTATTTTTAAACCTAATTTTCGCAAATCTGATTTAAGAGAAATGTTGGTTTTATAGTGAAAGAAAATGAGTAACAAAAGAAAATTTCACTTGATATCTGCTACTATAATTTTAAAATCTTTGATGTTCAGTATATCATCTTATTCAGTATGAGGACTGAATGTTTCAGTCTCTCTGATCTTTTCTAACTATTAAGCTATTTAATATTTTCATCCTATCGCTCCTTAAAGAAAACTTTATTGAGATATAATTTGCATATAATAAAATTCATCCACTTTAAGGATATAGTTAGATGAGTTTGACAGATATATAATGATGTAACTAGAACTGCAGTAGTGATCTAGAATATTTCCATCATCCCTCCAAAGATGTCTCATTTCCCTCTGCAGTCAGTTTTTACTCAACAAGCTCACCCCTGGGTGGCCAGCAATTTGCTTCTTATCACTATGATTTTGTCTTCTCTAGAATTTCATAAAAATAGAATTGTATAGTCCTTAATGCTTGGCTTTTTTCACTTATATATTCATTCTTTTTTATTGCTGAGTAGTATTCCATTGTATAGATATACCATAATATGTTTATTCATATTCCTGTTGATGGACATTTGGCTATAATGGCTATAATGAATAAAGCTGTGAACATTTGCATGCAAGTCTTCGTGTTTTTATTTCTCTTGTAGGAGTGGTAAACCTGTAAGACTGGGATTATTGCATTGTATATTAGATGTTTAACATTTAAAGAATTTCCCAAATAGCTTTCCAAAATGGCTGTGCCTTATTAACTTCTTACCAGTAATGTATAAATATTCCAGTTTCTCCCACTCCCGTGCCATGAATAGTATCATCAATCTTTCTAATTTTAGCCATTCTAATAGTGTATAGTAGTATCTTATTGTTGTTTGAATGGGCATTTCTCTGATGACTAATAATATTGAACATCACTTCATTTGCTTATTTGCCATTCATATATCTTCTTTGGTAAAATATCAGTTCAAACTTTTCCCCATTTTTAAATTGTTTATGTTCTTAATATTAAGTTGAAATTGTTCTTTATATATTTTGAAAACAAGTCCCTTATCACATTTATATTTTGCAAAGTTATTTTCACAGTCTTTGGCTTGTCTTTCCATTTTTCTAATAGTGTCTTTTGAAGGACAAGCTTTAATAAATTTTGATGAAGTCTAATTTTACATTTTTTATGTGTATGATTCATGCTTTTTATATTCTAGTTAAGAAACTGCTTTTCCAAAGTCACAGTCACAAGGAGTTTCTATGTTTTATTCTAAGTGTTTTATAGTTTTACATTTTGAGATATGATTTATTTCAAATTATTTTATATCTAGTATAAGGAAGGGGTTAAGTTTAAATTTTTCCATATCCATTATCCACCACCATTTTTTGAAAAGGACTCTAGTTTCCTTCCTCATTGAACTACCACCTTGCCACTCTTGTTAATCAGTGGACCAGAGGGACTTCTGGTAGGACTGCATGAGGAGCGCAGTGGACTCAGTGCCCAGCATAACTGGTGAAAAAAAGAAAAAAACCACTTAACATCTCTGGAAATGGTCCTAAGGATATACAGTAAATGAAGAAATGTTTATCCAAGGAAATATCTGTTTTGATAAGAAGAGTGAGGCTCTATGGTATCTGAACTGAGACCCACTCCCTCCCTCTTTCATCCCAACTCAGCAAGCTGGAAATTCCACTCTAGTTTGGTGCAAACCAAAACATAGGGCTCCCTTTTCCCACAGTTCCCAGTAATAGGGCTATCTTCTGGCAGGGGCAGAACATCAGCATTTTTCATCCTTCCTCAGCTACCTGTTGCTGAGGCTAAATTCTGAGTGAGTTTAGCCACAAAATAGGGCCCCCTTCTTCTTAGTCATGGGATGAAGTGTATCTCGGGTGTGTGGCACTGCTGAGAATACTGGGGTCCTGATCAATCTTGACCTGACCTGTAAGATATATAGCTTTATTCTGGGTGGGGTAACTCAAGAAGATTGGAGGCTACTGTCCACCCTTTCCTCTCCTTGTCCCCCAGTGAGTACTCAGCTCTTAAGTGCCACTTAGGAAGAAGTGTGCCATTGTCTTTACTCCTACATCCAGAGCCTAGGGTCAGAGATTTTGCCTGGGAGGAGAAGCAGAGAACCTGGGAAAAAGTTAGTTTGGAGGAGCCTGCAGATGTCAGAACAAATCTTAAAAACTGGCTTTGGGAATTACTCCTTCAAAGGAGCCTGTATTTGATTGGAGTAGTCTACAGAGCAATTCAGGTACCGGGGCATTGTTAAAAACAGCTCGATGTTTTCAGAGAAAAGACGAAGTCCTGCCAAAACCACTGCCATACCAAAGAGACTGTGGGCGTATATATGTGCAGCTGCACCTCCTTGAGGGGCAGCATCAGAGTTCTGCTGCGGGCGAAATAGACTTCACAAAAATAGTCCAGCCAATCACTAACAACCATGAAAATAACAATAAAAAGGCCCAGGGTGGGGGTGGTGGTGGTGGTGGTGGTGGAGGAGTACCTAGTTTCTACAATATATTGCCTAACATGTTCAGTTTCCTATTAGAAATTGCAAGACATACAAAGAAGCAGGAAAACATGACTCAAACTGGGAATGAAGTGGGGAAAATAAACTGCCTGCAAGGGGGATTGTATGACATATTAATAGACAAAGCCTTCAAAATACACATTATAAATATATTCAAATAACTAAAGGAAACTATTATTAAACACTTAAAGGAAGGTCTGATGACAGTTTCACATCAAATAGAGAGTATCATTAGTGATAGAAATGGTAAACAACCAAGTGGAAATTCATGAGTTGAGAAGTTCAAATGCTGAAATTAAAAAAAATCTCTAGAAAAATTTACTAGAGGGGTTAGAAAGTAGATTTGAACTATCAGACGAAAGAACTAGCAAACTTGAAGATAGATTGATACAGATTATGCAATCTGAAGAGCAGAGAGAAAAGGATGAAGAAAAATGAATGGATCCTCAGAGAAATGTGGGATAACACACAACAACGTACATGTAATGGGAATACCGAAATAGAGGAAAGAAAAGAGCAGAAAAGTATTTGAAGACTTTAATGGCTGAAGTTCTCAGATGTATTGAAAAATAATCTACACACCCAGAAAGCTCAACAACTTCAAGTAGTATAAATACAAAGAGATCCACAAACAGACATATCATACTAAAAATACTGAGAGCCAAAGGCAAGGAGAAAATCTTGAAAGCAGCAAGAGAAAAATGACTTGACAATTATAAGGGAAAAATTACAGCTATCTGCTAATGAAAAACATTAGAGGCTAGAAGTCAGTGGGACAATCATATTGAAAGTGTGCCTTAAAACCACAAAACAAAACCTCAGTCAAGAATCCCATCCTAAAGCTATCTTTAAAAAATGAAGGTGAAATAGAAACAATTCATGATAAACAAAGTGAAAGGATTTGTTGCTACCTAGAAGAAAAGATAAAGGAAATTCTTCAGCCTGAAAGTAAGTGATCCCAGGTATACTGAAGCCACACAAAAAACAAAGAGCACTGGTAAAGGTAATCATATAATTATAAAGGAAGTGTGATTGTAGTTTTTTTCATTTTTACTTTTGACCAATTTTAAAAAGCAATTCTGTAAAACAATATGTATATAATGTATTGTTGGGCAGATAGAAATGTAATATATTTGCAGTAACACCAGAAGAGGTAGGTGGGAGCAAAGCTATATTGGTCTAAGGAAATTACTTCAGATGTTAACTAGAATCTACAGGAACAAAGGAAAGCCAGAATTAAGCAGATTACTATGACAAATATAACAAAAAAAATATGAATACATGCTTGATCTTTTAGTTTCTTTAAAAGGTATGAAATTATATAAAGTAATAATTATAACAATGTATTGATGGATTTGTACCAATATGAATTTTAAATGGAGGGAAAGAAAAAGGAGTATCATTTTTTATACAAGTTAACATTCTTATATCTGACTGGAATTAAGTTACTATAAATTTAAAGATGATTTTGATAAGATGTATATGGTAAGCCCTAGAGCAACCATTAAAAAGATAATTCTTAAGATATAGTAAAAGAATTATTAAAGACATTGAAATGCCACATTAGAAAATATTTGCTTAATGTAAAAGAAAACCATAAAGGCAGAATAAAGAGACAACAACAAGAAAACATAAGTTATGTAGAAAATAGAAGTAAAATGGTTGTCATAAATACACTTGCAATGAATATTTGGAAAATGAAATGAAGAAAATAATTTCATTAATGATAGCTTCCAAAGAATAAAATGTATAGGAATAGATTTTTGAAAAGATTCGTATCTACAAATTCAATCACTTTTATAGATGAAGGGTTATACATTTAATCTATTTTATTTATTGAGTGAGCTTTGGAAATTTATATTCTTCAAGGAACTTACACTTTTCATCATTTTTGTTGAATTTACTGGTATAAAATTCTGTTTTATAGACATTTTATTAATATCTAGAAGATGTATATTGATGACCTTTCATTCTTGATATTGCTAACTGGTGTCTTCTCTCTTCTTTGTCAGTCTGGCTTGACATTTAGCATTTTTTTTTTCATCTTTTCAAAGAAACAGTTTTTGATTTCATTGATTTCCTCTATGGGATTTCTGTTTTCTATTTTATTGTTTCATATTCCTTATTTTCTGTTTAATCTGCTTTAGTTTTACTTTGCTCTTCTTCTGGTTTCTTCATTTGAAGCTTAGAATAACAATTTAAGATATATCTTCTTTCTAATATAAGCATATAATAATGTGAGTTCCCCATAAGCATGCCTTAGCTGCTACTCACAGATTTTATGCACTGTTTTTTATTTTCATTCAGTACCTAATGATTTTGGATGTTTTCTCTAAACTGTGGGTGATTTAAAAGCATGTTGTTTAATCTCCGTGTGTTTTATGACTTCTCAAATATTCTTATCATTTTATCTTTATCTAAAATAACCTCCTTAAGTTATTTTATATGTGGTCAGAGAGCATACTCTTTTAAATTTGAGATCTGTTTTATTGAATTACTATGTGTCTACCTTGGTGAATACTACATGAGCACTTAACAGAATACATATTCTGCATTTGTTGGCTAGAGTGCTGTGTAGGTAAATAGTATAACATACATAAAATTCATGTTCCAGTGGAATGGGAAACAAAAATAATATTTGAAGAAAAAAATGACCAAAATTTTTCCAAATTTTATAAAAATTATAAATCCATAGATTCAAGAAGCCCAGTAAACCCTAAGCAGAAGCTGCATAAAGAAAAATACCTAAAATACCTGAAGGTACATAGTATTCAATTTATTGAAAATCAGTGATATAGTGAAAAGCTTCCTTGCAAAGACAAACTCCTTAGTCACAGAGAAATGAAAATAAGAATTATAGTGGACTTCTCCACAAACTATGCAAATCAGAAGATAGTGGACTATCTTTAAAATGCTAAAAAAATGGCTGTTGATCTAGAATTTTATATTCAAAAAAAATCAAGTATAAAGGCAAAATAAAAACTTTTTCAAAAAAATCTGTGAGGGATTTATTTGTATTTTCTCCCCAAGGAGGTTCCATATCTTATTCCCCAGAGAATATGTTACCTTATATAGCAGAAGGGACCTCACAGATATGATTAAGTTAGGTTTTTGAAATCAGGCAATTATCCTGGATTATCTGGGTAGGTCCAATGTAATAACAAGGGCCCTTCTAAGAAGGAGGCAGGAGAGGTATTGTCAGAAAAAAGAGATATGATGATAGAAGCAGAGATGTGAGTGATGCAGCCATAGGCCATGAAATGTAAGTCAGCTTTTTGAAGCAAGAAAAAGCAAGGGATGGATTCTCCCCTGCCACATCCGGAAGGAATATTTTCTGACACCTTGTAAAACTCATGGTTTTAGCCTTGTAAGACTCATGAATGTCATTATATTTTAAAAGTCATTTTGGATTTCTAACTTCTAGAACAATACACTGTTTTAGGCCAAGTTTGTTTTAGGCCAATACATTGTTTTAGGCCAAGTTTGTGGTAATTTATTATAACACAAATAGGAAGTAAATGTAGATTTTGGTATCTGGAAGTGAGATGCTGCTGTAACAAATGCCTAAAAATGTGGAAGTGATTTTGTAATTCGGTAGTGGGTAGAGCTGGAAGATTTTGAGGACCATGATAGAAGAAGCCTAGATTTCCTTGAACAGATTGTTAGTAGAAATATGGATATTAAAGACTCTGTTAGTGAAGGTTCAGAAGGAAGTGAGAATGTGATCCAATAGTAATTATAAACAAAATTTTGGTAAAATTATAGGTGTTAAAAGAACTATTTGTGGGAGCTCAGAAGTAAGTGAGGGTCTCTTTGTTATTTAGTGGCAGAAAGCTTAGTGGAATCTTGTCCTATGATTATATAGGCAACAGAATTTGTAAGGTATAAATTTGGCTATTTACCTGAAATTTCAAAGCAAAGTGTTGAAGGTGTGGACTAGTTTCATCTTGCTGCTTGTAGTAAAATGTCAGAGGAAAGAGGTAGGTTGAACTGTTAAACAAAAAGCTGCCAGGACTTGATGATTTGGGAAATTCTCAGTCTATCCAACTTTTAAAAGATGCTAAAATTGGAAGATTTAATGTCAGGAGAGTGTGCTTTGGAGTCAAAGGTGTGGCTCTGCAGTCTTTTTTCTAATGCTTTGGAAAGCCTTTAGTTTAAGTCAAAGTTTTAATCACAAAGAGGGCTGTTTGAAGAGACTGACCATATGCCTAATGGATCCCTTTACAATTCTCAGCAGAAACCAGAAATAAGGATGGGATCATCCAGTAAATATTTAAGATCTTGTTTAATGGAGTGAATCCTTGTGACAAATCCTGGAGACCCACAAGTTTCATAAGAATGTTACATTCTTGGGGCGCCTGGGTGGCTCAGTCGGTTGGGCGGCCGACTTCGGCTCAGGTCATGATCTCGCGGTCCGTGAGTTCAAGCCCCGCGTCGGGCTCTGTGCTGACAGCCCAGAGCCTGGAGCCTGTTTCAGATTCTGTGTCTCCCTCTCTCTGACCCTCCCCCATTCATGCTCTGTCTCTCTCTGTCTTAAAAATAAAATAAATGTTAAAAAAAAAAAATTAAAAAAAAAAAAAAAAAAAAAGAAT
Source organism: Panthera pardus (assembly GCF_024362965.1). Classification (NCBI taxonomy): domain Eukaryota; kingdom Metazoa; phylum Chordata; class Mammalia; order Carnivora; family Felidae; genus Panthera; species Panthera pardus. The sequence goes on from NW_026526991.1 coordinate 21,649,992, forward strand.
GTTACATTCTCAGAAACACTGTCAGTGTGGACTGCAGGGACAGAGAAAGAACAAAATTAGAAAAGGGGCTGTTGGGCTTCCACAAATCTACAGGTAGGAAACAGGCTAATAAAACTACGGAGCTGCAAACACATGCTATCCTTCATGAAAAAAGGATTTCCCTGAGGTCAACGGGGGCCTATAAGGCTGAGCCATGGGCCCACAAGGTGGAGTCTCCAACCACAGAGCTTTATTCTTGAGGCTTGAAACCTAATGGAGTTTGCCTGGTTGGATTTTGAAATTGCTCGGAACCAGTAAGACCCCTTTTCATAGAGAAGACCTCTTTCCATACAGACATAGAAATGTCTGTAATGCTTATTGCCAGATCCACAGAAGGAGAAGTATTTTGCCCCAGGGTAGATTATATTCAGAGCTACACTCATAGACTGATTTAGATGATGAAATTTGGGACTTTTGAGCTGAAAAGACTTAGATGAGATTTTACACTTGAGTTGGGCTATAATGGGTTGAGACTGTTGGGTCCCTTGCCTTCTCATCACCTTGTTTGACCCTGACCCTTCTGCCTCCCTTTTATGAGGATCCTTGTGATTGCATTAGGCCATATAATCCAGAATAATCCTCCAATCTCAAGGTCTTTACCTTAATCATATCTGAAAAGTCTCTTTTGCTATATAATGGAAACCATAGGTTCTGGTGATTAAAATGTGGACATTTCTGAGGGCTGTTACTTCAGCCTATTGTAAACTGGCAATAATTTCAAACTGGAAATAATCCCTGTGCCTTTCAACAGAAGAATGGATAAGCAAATGTGATGTTCTACTCAGCATTTAAAGAGAATGGAACATTGACATACGTAACAACATGGATGAGCCCAAAATTATTTTTTATTTTCAAAATAAGAAGTTAGATAAAATGGAGCATGTGCTATATAATTCCATTTATGTAAAATTCTAGAAAATTGAAACTAATCTATAGTGACAGCAAATCAGTGATTGTGGACTGGGAGTTGGGAGAGGAGTTGGGAGGGAGAGAAGGAGTTATTACAAGGGGGCATGAGGAAACTTTGGGGGTGATTGTTTATTATGTTGATGATAGTGATGATTTATATACATATGTATACATGTGTCAAAACATCAAATTAAACACTGCACATGTGTATTTTTTGTATGTCAATTATGACACAGTAAAAACTATTAATAATAGAGAAAGAAACATAGTCCATAAATTTATTGGCTACCTTTAGAGAATTTGGCATTCTCTCATCTCTAGTTAGATAGTATACACATGGCTAAATTTCACATCCCAAAGTAATATCGTATGGCAGATACCATTTAATTACCCTATTTTCTAATTTAATCTTTTAAACAAGAGCTTTTAAAAAAAAGGATTAAATACAGATACAATTGAATTTTCTATTTTATCTTTGTCTCCAAAATGTTTTATATAGAGGAAATCAATAAATACTTTTCAAGTAAATATGAAAATAATAACATAGCATTCCAGTTTATAGGATTGTTTCATTATGCCTATGTTAGCTCTTTTCTTAATTGACCCTCTTTGTCTTTACTATTGATACAAATCCAAACAGACCTGGGAAAGTAGAGTAAGGAAGTTAGATATAGATTCTGTTGGATTAGCCATTGGTTATGGGACTTGAAGGAGAGGGGCTTTGTTTGTTGATTCCTATATTTTTCAGCCTGAGTGGTTTGGCAAGTGGTAATTTCAATTCTAAGAGAAGGGTTTGGGAGGTTATAAAAATAGTAATTAACATAAAGCAAACAATTATACTTGATTGTGATGCACCCCTGAAGGGTACTGATATGAGTGACATTTGTCTCAGATTGCTTTTGGCCTGTATGGGTCTAAAAGTAAATAAACTGAAATATAAACAGGAGTTTTGGGAAACAGTTCTTATTGCATTGTATTTTCAGCTCTTATTAGATGTTGACTGAAAGGACCAGAGATGTATGCTTCCTTATGACTGTGTAGGATATAAAGGGACCATATTTATGAAGGAGGAGACTTGTGCTACTGGAGCATTATAAAGAAAGAAAACTTGGTTCTCAGTTCTTTTCATGACACGCCTTTCCTAACCCATTCCTAATGAAACACACATATATACAGATACATAGATTTGAGATCTCAGTCAAGGCTTGGCCTGGATTTATCATTCAAGTCTGTCTCTTTTATCCAGTGAAGTTTAGATTAGTTAAGCTGAATCAAAGTTCAAACAGTCATTTCTTTAAGTGTTCCTGGAGGGATGGACCCGAAAGCTTTGGTTGGAGGAATTACCTGTATCTTGATGGTTCTTTCTTCAGATTTCTTCCAAATATCCCATCATTGACAAAGAATGCTGGTCTAAAGTCAAAGGGAAGTCTGGTGAAATGACAGTTATGATAAGACCTTGTCTTTTTGATGGTACAATATCAACATCATAGTAAAATGCTTTCTCACTTTGGTAACGTCTCAGATTCCTGTCAGATCAGTTTTTAGTAGTCATCTCTGTAGTTGCCTGTGTTGGAATATTATATCTCAGTTGAATCATCTTTAATTTTTTTTTAATGTTTATTCATTTTTGAAAGACAGAGAGAGACAGAGCACAAGCAGGGGTGGGGCGGAGAGAGAGGGGGACACAGAATCTGAAGCAGGCTCCAGGCTCTGAGCTGTCAGCAGAGAGCCCGACACAGGGCTCGAAGTCACGAATCGTGAGATCATGACCTGAGACAAAGTCGGATGCTCAACCAACTGAGCCACCCAGGCACCCCATCAGTTGAATCATCTTTAGAAAGTAGATACTATAATAGGAAAAAAAAATGCCAGAACCCACAATGGAAAATCCATGAAGTTAATCTCAATTCAATTAAAGATATAAGGCTATGTATGAGATGAAGTGAGAAACTGGGCTGGTTGTAGAATCCATTTTATGGGGAGAGATGATCCCATGAATTTTCTGTGTCTAGGCAAGAGGGGAAGGTCAGAACAGTGAAATGGAAACCTAGAAGTGTGAAACACTGTTGATTTAGTGTTATATATTGTGACATCATCAGTGCAAAGGGTCCAACACATGGTTATTAAGCCATTATGACTACTCCTATTGTCAGTTCATGATTGTGTGATAATATTTCTTAACTTTCCCTTATCTCATCCTTTTTTTGGGTGGGTGGAGGAGCACTTCTGAAAGAACCATTGTTGTTTTCTTGACTCTTGACCTCTTCTGTATCTGTTACAGTATACTGGAAGGCCCATTATGGATTTTTAGATTTCAAGTAATGTAGGATTGAATTTCAGGTATACCATTTGCTAGCTGGCAAACTTGGAGAAATTACCTCATTCTCTCTGGGTATTATTTTCCTTTTCTTTGAATACCTACATCATCTGTTGTTGTGAGCCTTAATTGAATTAACATTAAAATTTGTAAAATCTGTAGCTTTGTGCCTGAGACATAGTACCATTTAATAAAGTGAGTTACTTCTCCTCTCCACATCCCACACAATTTTAAACATAGTTACACCCTCAGGTGTCAGAGCAACTGCTTCAAAACCTGCTCGAAGTCTTTTGGATTAAACTTGCCTGATGCTTACGTATATTCTAGCACCTATAGTTGTTATTATACCATGAATCATTCCATGCATACAGTTTGCAGGTATCATTGGAATCCTTCAAGTATTCACCTCTAGTATGCTTTTATGCAGTACTCATGAGATTTCCAAGACAAAATAGATCCATTAAATTCGCTCCTGGGGCGCCTGGGTGGCGCAGTCGGTTGAGCGTCCGACTTCAGCCAGGTCACGATCTCACGGTCCGTGAGTTCGAGCCCCGCGTCGGGCTCTGGGCTGATGGCTCGGAGCCTGGAGCCTGTTTCCGATTCTGTGTCTCCCTCTCTCTCTGTCCCTCCCCCGTTCATGCTCTGTCTCTCTCTGTCCCAAAAATAAAATAAACGTTGAAAAAAAAATTAAAAAAAAAAAATTCGCTCTTGTTTTTTTTCCACATTGCACTTAATGTGAATCAGAAATTTTTTCATTTTTGTGCACACAAATGAATCAGACATTTTTACTAAAGAGTTTGGGAGCCAAAATAATACTGATTTACAATCTCCAATCAGTTCAAATTTTATTGTATTTTGGATGGTTTTGTATGTGAATAGCTGCCTTACCATGGGCAAAGAGGTTTGTATTAAGATATTTATGAGATAGAACCTGTGTGAGGCTGAACATTGGCTCTCAAAGATATCCAGGTCCTAATTCCTGGAAACTGTGAATGTTAGCTTATATGGCAAAAGGGGTTTGCGGATGTGGTTTCAATTAAGGATGTTAATATGCAGAGATAATGCTGGATTATCTGGATGGGCCTTGAATGGAATCACAACTGTCCTTATAAGAGGGAGGCAGAGAGAGAGAGCAGACTTCAGAAGACAGAAGGCCATGTAATGATGGAATTAGATACTTACACTGCTGGCTTTGAAGATGAAGGGAGGAACCATGAGCCATAGACAATAAGGAATTCCTATGGCCTCTAGAAACTGTAAGAGGCAAGGAACAGATTCTCCTCTGGAGCCTCCAGGGGAAGCAGCCCTGCCAACACTTTGACATTAGCCCAGTGAGACTGATTTTAGATTTCTGTCCTCCAGAACTGTAAGAGAATAAATTTGCATTGTTTTAAGTCACCAAGTTTGTGGTTATTTATTATAGCAGCAAAGTAAAAATAAGATCTAAATGGTATCTGCTGGGAATAATGTAAACCTATATTAGCCCTCAATATAATGTTAAATACGAAGGATATGTATTTAGGTATTTGCTCTTTAGGCTTTATTATTCATGACAAGAGGTCATGATAGAGAGACTTCCACACTCTGCATTCTGTCATTGCCAACCCCTTGTCACCAATTTTATTATGAAACTGTCTAGGTAGAAACGCTGCTGTTGTCAAATTTCAGATTTTTCTTATGAGTGCCACTCAGTTCAATCTGGCTTGCAAGCATTATTTCAGGATGGAGACAGCTTGCCCAATTGTGACAGCTGCAAGAAGCTGACAGAGTCAGACCCCTGTGTTAACCTTCACATTGCTTACAGGAGTTTTGATAAGTGACAGTCTGTCTCAGTGATTGCCCATTCAGCTCATTGTTCTTCAGGTGAATGATTCACAGCTGTATGTAGATTCTCTTTTGAAAGTTTTCCCACATACACACAACTTCTGAGTCAGTGTTGTAAGGACATCTAAACAACAAATGGCCTTAGTTTTTCTTTAACAATGTAGTTATGGTGACTCTAAAGCAATGAAGTCTATGAGAGCTAGTAGGTGGAGAGTCAAATGGCTACTGCTGCTTCCCTAGTTGTCACATCATTTTTTCTGCTTCTGTAATTCTAGTTCCCTGCTGCCCTTTCTTCCTGTACAATAATGTATGTTCTGTAAGCTTCACCATTTTGCCACCCACATATCACCTTTTATTCTAGATTAAAAGCAAAGGAAAATTCCTTTCCATTCACCCAGAATCCAGGTTTGGATATTAAATCAAATTTAAATATTAAATATTTAATATAGTTAGAGTGTATATACTTTTTGGAGGTTTAAGGCATTGCTTTTTAAAGAAATTTTTTTAAAATGCTCATGTATTTTGAGGGAGAGAGAGACAGAGTGTGAGCAGGGGAGGGACAGAGAGAGAGGGAGACACAGACTATGAAGCAGGCTTCAGGGCCGGAGCTGTCAGCACAGACCTAACATGGGGCTTGAACTCACCAACCGTGAGATCATGACCTGAGCTGAAGTCAGATGCTTAACTTACTGAGCCACCCAGGTGCCCCAAGACATTGCTTTTTTTTTCTTAACTGTTACATTTTATTAAATAGAAAGTTTCTGTCAGGGTTACCTCTTATGGCTTTTTCCTCTAAAATACTAAAGTGAATATTACTTTATCTTTTGAGTGACATTTGATTGACACTACTAAAAATAGTAATTTGTTTAAATTCTTCAGTATTTAGGAGATAATTTGGTGGCTTCCTGATGATATAGCCCAGAATGAAGTCAACTGTGGTTGCAGTGCTGATCCTGGTGTGTGGAAGTATCAACTTAGGAGGCTGGAGATGTAAACAAGCCAGAGGTTGGACCTTCATGATAAGGTTTCATATTTCTGTGACACACAAAAGTCAACAACCTTTGTTTTATAACCCTGAAAAGTTGTTGTCATACTGAGGTCATGGTCTCTTCTGGTTAGGTCCTATATTAATCTTTTGCCAAAAATATTACTACAAATTTAGCGGCTTAAAGCATAATTAATTATTATCTTACTGTTTTTGAATCTCAGGAATCCAAGCATGGTTTGGGTGTTCTACTTTAGGGTCTCTCACAGGATGTAATTGAGGTGTCAGCCAGGGCTGGAGTTTTGGCTTGACTGGTGAAGGATCCACTTCCAAGCACACACATGTGTTGGCAGTTCCTTGTGGTTTGTCAGCTAAGGCTCTGCACTCCTTGCTGGCTTCCCTTAGTTCCTTGACTAAGGGGCTCGTTTGAAGGCTTCCGTTGTCTTCCAGCCACATGGACCTGTCCATATGACAGTTTACTTCATCAAAGCCAGAAAGGGAAAGAGTCAACAGAGAGAAACTGCCAGCAAAATAGAAGTTACAAACTTCTGTAATATAACTGTGGAGGTGGTTCTCACCTTTGCCATATTATGTTGGTTAGAAGCAAATCTCAAGGGGATGGGATTACACAAAGGCATGAATACCACAAGGTAGGGGTAAATGGGGGTCATTTTAGAGTCCGTCTACTACAAGTTCCCAACACAGAAGGAAGTTACAAGGGATTACTGAACATTTCGTGTTTTAGCTTACCCAAGAGTATTTATGAGTAAGAATTGACACTTTACATTTATGCAAATCATGTCAAAAGGAATAATAATCTTATAACCCTGCTCTATATGTGGTAGGCACTCAAATGTTTGAAGAATAAAACTTATGCTATGTTTGTAAATCCATTTATACATAAAGAGCATTCGCTGACATCGTTTCATTTTTTTTCTCACAACATTTCTGTGAGGAAGTAAGACAGGCAGTCTTATGTTGGAGAAGTAGAAAATCATGGTAACAAAACCAGTAGCTGCTTAACACTGGGGTCCACATTTAGTGCCCTTTTTATCATAATTTTTACCTTGGGTTCTTTGGAGATGTGAGGAGGCTGCCATGCAGTTCTACCAGACCAAAGCCAGGCTGGATTTCTCAAGCCCTTTCTGCCACAGCAGTTATAGAATACTTTTGTCTTTTAGTTTTAATCAAAATGACCACAGTGCCTTAAAGGACATGATTAAAGTGTCACATATTTCTATACAGTTTATTATTATTGAAAACAACAGTTTCCTGCCCATCTTCCTCTCATCTCCCCGTTACTTTCATCTTTCATATGATGATCCTGATAGTTCTCCTTTATTCTAACCTGTTTGTTTTGCCACTTTTTATTTCTGGGTATTATCTTTTGACTTCCCACTGTGGAATATGAGGATTCATTCCCCTCCCCACACATCACACAAGCGCAAATAAGTACATACACGTGTATCCCATTACCATCTTTCCAGTATATTAATTTCATAATTTGAGTTAGATCTTCTCCTTTTACTTTATTATGTTTGTTGAAAAACAGTATAATGTTTCCATACACTAAACTCTGATTCCTTTTCCTTTTCTTTATAACTTTTTGTTTTCTCTAGAGTTAATAATTGTCTTTTTTTTCATTGTGATTAGTTTTTTATGTATATATAGTCAATACAAATCCAATCTCATAGCTCCTTAAAATATTCAGATGTATTAGGTGTTCTATACATTTTATATCTCTGAAGAATGCGAACTAACTGTTTCTATTTGCTCAACTCAGGACTGGTCACCTCTTTTCCTTCTGCACAGGAATCTCCCTCAGAGTTCTCTTCATCATTCAGGGATTCCTATCACCTCTCTTGTATGTTGGATTCCTGATATCTCTATCCCGTGCCTTTTCTTGTTTTTTATTTTTTGTTTTTGTTTTTATTTTAAGTTTACTTATTTATTTTGAGAGAGAGAGAGTACGTGCATGTGCATGAGCAAAGGAAGAGGAGAGAGAGAGAGAGAGAGAGAGAGAGAGAGAGAATCCCATGCAGGTGCCTTGCTCTCAGCACAGAGCCCTACACAGGGCTCGGTTCTACAAACTGTGGGATCATGACCTGAGCTGAAATCAAGAGTTGGATGCTAAACTAACTGAGCCACCCAGTACCCCTACTTTTCTTGTTTTGATAGAGCACATCTTCTAGTAATTTCCTGAAAATATCTTTATTCTGTTCTTACCCCTGATTGTTACACTGGGTATACAATTCTAGAGTTGGAATTAAATTTCCCTGAAAAATTTAAAGCAGTTATCATACTGTCTTCTAGATACCATTATCACTGTGATTTTTGCTTTAGGTTGATTTAATTGAGCTGTTTTGTTGGGGAAACTGTGATGTTAGTATCTTTAGGTCTTTCTTCTTGAGCTGGACATATATCTTAGAAGGTCACTTTCAAGCTTCTAATGGGAAGTCTTAGAGCCAATTAGGGAAAGAGGACTTAGGGATGTCAGCACTCAATATGTCTGTTTTCTTAACCTATTTTCAGTACATTACCCTACCTGTAACTGTGACTGGTTTTAGACAATTCTTTTACTCTCCCCAGAGAATAAACTTTCAGTCTTTTGCAAGATTGAGGGAGAGGTAGTTATCAGGCTATAAAGAATGAGGAAGGCATATGGGAATATGACTGCTATTTAAATATACTCTCAAATAGTTCTTTAGTTTTTTGCCTTTCTCTTCACCTCTGCTTCCAGACATACCTGGTATGAAATTCATGAGACATTTTTGTATTGACAGGATGATTTTTAGTTTTTCCTATGGCCTGATTGTGTTTTTCTCAAGTCTGAGTAATCCTTTGTCTACTTTACAGCTTCCAGAATTTTGTTACTGTAATTTCCTATCCCGTTCTTGTCTTTACATTTGTCTTTGCTTTTACATTTCTGTCATTTTAATGGCACTTTGAAAGGAAAGGAAAATAGCTATCTATTTGTGTGTGTGTGTGTGTGTGTGTGTGTGTGTGTGTGTGTGTGCGCTCGCGCCCGTGCATGTGTGAGTTTAATCTGCCATTTTTCCTACTAAGTCTTGGAAACTTACTTTAATTTAAAGGTCTGTCAGAGATGTATGACCCCTCTAGAGATTTAACTGGAGAATATCAGACTGCTTATTAGCTCCCACCTTCTTGGTCTGGCTTAGAAATGCCAGTACTAATCTGGAGAGCCTCATTTCCTAATGAGGCAGAATTGAAATCTGATTTAGCTTTATTTAGAAATTGGCACAGTTTCCCTTAGAAGGTATATATATACATATATATAATATTTATAAAGTATATATTTTTTAATATATTACATATGTTTATATTTATATATTATATATTAGCCCCCACCGTTACTGTATGTAACAGGGTAATTAGTATAAAAATGTTGAAATGTCTTGTCTTGGGTAAGTTAGTTCTCCCTGGGGATACTCATCTCATTCTATTTTGTAACCTAAGCCAAATACTATACTTTTCCACATGAACCTCCCAATCATGCCTCCTCATTGCATTCTCTGAAACTATGCAGAGGAAAAATGCCTCCATCTGCCTATGGAGAAAAGAAGCCAAATTATCCCTCCCACATTAGCCCATAGAGGACTTTCCTTACTGTTTTATGCATCCCAGCCTCCAACCCACCTGTCAGAGAATTGGGCTGATTATGTTCATACTTTCTGTTCTTATTTACACTTCTATTTTGATATTATTTAACTTCTATTTAGGAACAAGTTATAAACTTTGGGCTTACAGCAAAGTCAAGCTTGAAATTAACTTCTTTAAAGGCTAAATTGTGTTACTGATTTTAGCAATCCTGTTATTCTTCTTGATCCATTGTCTTTTGTAATTAAAATATTCATACAGTTGACCCTTGAACAACACAGAGGTTAGAGGAACAGACCCCCCTAACACACAGTTGACAGTCCATGTGTAACTTTTAACCCCCCAAAAGTTAACTATAATAGCCTGTTGAGCAGAAGCCATACTGATAGCATAAACAGTTAACTAACACATATTTTGTATGTTATATGTATTATGTGTTGTATTCATGTAATAAATTAAGCTATTAAAAGGAGAATGTTATTAAAGTCATAAGGAAGACAACATACATTTACAGTACTGTACTATGGAAAAATTGTAAATAAGTGTACCTGCACAGTTCAAACCCATGTTGTTCAAGGGTCAGCTGCAAAAATGTCATTTATAATGGCTATTATTCACAGACTGATCACAGAAATAATAATATAAAATACCTTATGCCAAAACCAAATTAAAAATATTCTTACTTTAGATTTCTTACTCAGTTTTATCAGACTATCATGATGCACTTATATTATGCCAGCTTTGTTAGTTACTGGGAATACAAAGGTTTGGCCTGATGGACCTCATGGGATGGTGAGGAGACACATTTGTAAAGAAATTTTTGTAATACAGCATTGTGAAATAAATATAGAAGTGTATCCTGGGAATAGAGTACTAATAAGGAATCTCCCAGTGGGGGAGAGCGGGGTTCAGAATGACTTCACAAAAGTGGTGACTGGACTGAGTTTAAATGAAGAGGGAGATTATGACATATGAATAAGGAGGGAGTGGTAGGAATAGCATATGTGAAGACAGGCATGAACAGGATTGTGTGTTCTGGGAATAATGAAGTATAAAGGGAGATGCCCATATACATTATATATACCTATTAAAATATAGAGACATTTTGAGGAGACTCATGGAAGATATTTAGTTAATTTAATTTCTTTTTGAAAGATTCTAAGTACTCTGAACACATTAGACATGTTACATTTACCATTACAAATAATCAACTGAAATCTTCTAGGTCAAAGTGTCTGTTAGCTTTTGTTGTGCAACATACCATCCTAAACTTCATAGCTTTATACAGCAACCATTTTTAAGGTTAATACCTACAGTTTGTCTGTCTAGGCTTGGATCAGCTGGGTAGTTCTTCTGGTGTGGGCTAGCTCGGCTGGTCTTGGCTGGCTTCATTTATGTGACTGTAGCCAGCTGGTGTGTCAGCTGAGGCTGCCAAATTAATGATGGCTTCAGCTGAGTGGGAACACCTAGGGTCACTCTCATGTGGTCTTGTGCCCTCCAGCAGGCTAACCAGGGATGGCTCATAATGTGGTCTCAGGTCTTAAGAGAGTGAGGATCTGTCAAAGCTTTCAAGAGGCCTGGGCTTGGAACTAACACAGTATTGCTTTCACCACAGTTTTTGGCCAGAACATGTCCCAAGGTCAACCCACACTCAAGGGGTAGAGAAATAGACTCCAGTTCTTAATGTAGCTCCAAAGTGCTGTGGCCACTGTGTAATATATCACAGCTTATCAGTAATTTTATTAAATTAGTGGACATCTATGACTTTGTCTATATAGTTATAGGAGCTTCTTACTACCTTGCCTCCCACTCCCTTATAAACATATATCGACCTCCATACATGACTTAGTATGGCTAACCATCCTGGTTTGCCCTGGACTATACAGGTTTTATCCCTGAAAATTCTGTGCTCAAGGAACTCCTTAGTTCCAAGTAGGCAAGAATAGTTGCTCATTATACCTTCTCAATGATAGTATATTTCAGATTGGCCTAATTCTACTCAGATAAGTCAGAATTATTTTCAGAAATTTTAAAACTGGAATTGAGAGAGTTAGTGTATCTTTCTGATGCCTGAATAAACTTTGAAATATAAAACTTATGTTTGTTGGTTATATTTTTTACCTTGTGGAGAAAAAAAATGCACAATAAGAAAGAATGAGCATAAACTGCAAGAAGAAGCAGGAACTTATCTTGTTGATTCATTTTTATTGAGGCTCATCTACATTTTATTGTTTAATCCTTTCCTGGATTCTGAGAGATAGTAAGTTTTGGTTTATGATTAAGCCAGTTCAAATTAGATTTCTGTCACTTGCAACCACAAAGTGTCTCTGTTGGTATCTGGAAGTGGGTATATAACCGACAGATTCTAAAATAGGAATAAGCAAAGTGAATCAGGAGCAGGTTCTTGAAGAACGTATTAGTTTGTCCCAGGTTGACAAACTAATAGTTCTTGATAACAAAGTTAAACTGCAGCATTATTTCTTAGGACTTTGCATGCCCACCAAAGCTCAACTTTGTAGGAAATATTCAGAAAAGTAGAGTTTGTAAGTTTCTTGCATTCCTCATTAGATATTGCAGGTGAGAGATAAGCACCTGTTCAGCAGATAGGAGGTGGAATTAAGCAAACCTTTTCTCCTTCAAGCCAATGATCTGAGACTGTTGAGGGCAGGTTTTGCTGAATGGAAGCAGATAAATTCTCTAGCATACTCTGAAGTTAGTTTCTGATTAGGAACTGTGGATCATGGCAATTAGAATGGAAGTATCTCAGAAATACTAGGAATAGGGGTGCCTGGGTGACTCAGTCGATTGAGTGGCTGACTTCAGCTCAGGTCATGATCTTGTGGTCAGTGAGTTTGAGCGCCGCATCGTGCTCTGTGCTGACAGCTCACAGGCTGGAGCCTGCTTCAGATTATGTGTCTCCCTCTCTCTGCTCCTCCCCCACTCGTGCTCTTTTTCAAAAATAAATAAACATTAAAAAAGTAAATACCAGAATATCATGGCTTTTGGATTCCCTAAGTTCATTCCAAGCACTTTGATGAGCATGCCCTGCCTGATGGAGGGGGTGCCTTCTTTTGTGAAATATATCTCTTGGAGGAGGAATAACACAATAGAAAAATTACAGCATTAAAAAATAAAGCATCATTAAATACTTTAACCTTTAAAATATTATCTCCTATAAAACTTTGGTAAACTTACAATACATTGAAAAATTAAACATGAGTTATTTTGTTAGAAGGTTTAACCCTCTAAGCTCAAAATAATTCTATTACATCAGTTTCTTATTTACTAAAGACTGGGAGGGGGGTCTACTTTAGTTTCATTTTAAAGCAGCTGGATTTATAGTCCCTATTAAGAAGATGCTTTCAGGGTTATAATAATCATATGCTGAAAAATGCATACAGTTTATTTTAAATATGCTTGAAGGAGAAGATTTCACTGAATTAAATCTTCAGGTTCCATTTATCAGTGCTGGCACCTGTTTGTTGAAATTAAAATGCAGTAACTTTATCAAAATTCTTTCATTTTACTGTTCTATGTTTCATTTACTTGCATTGATGAATGTACACTCTCTCCCTGAAGTGTAAAATCTTGAGCAAGTCTTACCAATTATTTAAATTTTGCATCTTTTAGCAAGTAAAGGGATTTGACCAGAAGTTATAAGATACTTAAAACTGCAACAAGAGGGCCCCCTCCTTCAGCATCTTTCAAGGATATTATTTCCTTTCTGCCAGTCAACATTTATTGTGCATCCATTGTGCATAATGCTGCAGCATTATCCATCAAATATTACTGAAAGCCTTCTCAATTACTGGGCTAAGAACTTGGGGAAAGAAAAGGCATATTTTTTACTCTCTAGGATTTTATAGCTTAAGAAAGGCAACACTGAAGAGACAGAGATGAGCAGAACTGGGTGAATACATGAATTAAATAAGTAAAATATTTCTCAAAAGAATCAGTTGTTCGGGGCACCTGGGTGGCTCAGTCTGTTAAGCATTTAACTTTGGTTCAGGTGGTAATCTCATAGTTCGTGGGTTCAAGCCCCACATTGGGCTCTGTGCTGACAGCTCAAAACCTGGAGCCTGCTTCAGATCCTGTGTCTCCCTCTCTCTCTGCTCGTCCTCCACTCGTGCTCTGTCTCTCCCTCCAAAAGATGAATAAACATTAAAAAAATTAAAATAAAAAAAGAATCAGTTGTTTGAGAGGTAGATTCATGGGTACTGCAGTTTTAGTAAAACACACATGGGAAAGATGCTTACCTCTCTTCTGTTAATTAGAGAAGTCTTATGGAACAAGTAGAATTTGAAGACTGTATATATGTATTATGTCTATGTGTGTGCATGCATGCGTGCATCCATGGTCAAGGAGGAGCATTGATGCATTTCCAAGTATAGGATGAAACTTGAGAGAGTCATTAACACATTGCCTGTGTCGTTGAATGAATTTGAATGAATGAACAAATGAATGCATGAATAAATTTTGGGAATAAGTCTGTTTAAAATAGTAAAAAGAACAAAGGCAGTAAGGGGGAAAAAACAAGCTATATAAGATAGTCCAACATAATCTGATAATTACCTCTGGGCAGATCATGTGTATTTGGGGATCTATTAAATAGTGGGAAACTATCATAAGGCCTTAAATAAGCAATAAATAGATAATCATTTATTACATTCTAGAGTGGTCATATGTAGATGAACCACTGACAATGAATGAGTAAGCATCAAACAGGTAAAAAGAGGGAAAAATTTTTCCCAGAAGGGAAGAATATGTTCTACCTGCAGGTGGGAGAAGGTTAGGTTAATCAAAATAAGGGCTTAACATAAAAAGGAATTTACAAAAGGGTAGGTACTGAGGAAGTGAGGAAAAATGAGCTGGAGAGATAAAGAATGACATGGAAGTCCTTGTGAAGCCATATTAAAAAACTGAGACTTAGTTTTGAAGGCATTGGGAAGGCACTGTCAGTTATACAACATGATCACATCTAATTTTAGGAACAGCACTCTGGCTGCCTTGTACAGGCTGGAATGGAGTGCGGAGACTAAAGACAAGCAGAGTATTTGGGAAGGCATTGCAGTTACCCAGATGCAAGATGCTGATGGCATCGAATGGAAAATCCCAGTGCTGAGGGAAAGAAGTGAGCACATTTAAATAATACCTTAGAGGTTAGACATAGTTTTTGGCAAGAATTCTACAGAGATGGACTCTAAATCCAACCAGCTACAAATTTTATCTGGTGTTCAAACCAAAGAAATCATGATCTACTCTAACACTGGAGGAAAAATACTGAGCAGCAATGGCTCATTGACAGTGTATCTATCCCCCATGGGGCCCCTCACAAAGAATGATCTGGACTCTGACTTTAGAATGTTACCTGTAAGATTCAGAATAACTGTTTTTTAAAAAAATAAATCTCATTGTGTTTGATGTGAGTTTACTTTGTTGGTAGGAGTTCAAGGACAATTCTTATTAGCAAAATATTTTAATTTCTGATAAATCTATAAAAAGAGGTTGAGTCCCTAAATTATAAATGAAAAAACTGAGGCTTAAGGAAAAAACGGGCAAGGCTAAAATATTTTGCAAAGTAGTAAGATAAAACTAATATTTATATAACATATAATGTATAATACATTAGTATTAACAGAACATGGCCTATTCATTTATCTGAAATTTATAATTACTTATATTAATATGATTCTTTTGCAGTAACAGCAATTTATTTATCAAATCTTTTGGTATATTTCCTTCAATGAGGTATGTGAGATATATAAAAGATAAAAAATGAAATATGATCTAAATAAAAAAAAGAGTTCTACATAGATTAATGTGTCCTCAAAACATCACTTCAGGTGTCTAGTCTCATCATGATAATGCTGATGTTGATCACTTGCTGACCTTCACTTGTATCTGCCACATTTCTTCATTAAATACTACATCTATACCCTAAGTTATAAAGTAATTTGTGGGAAATCCTTTGAGAAATTGTATGAATATCCTACCCCTCAAGTATTTTCTCCCAGTCTATAGCTTGTCTTTTCATTCTTTTAAGAGCATTTTTACTAGATCAGAACTTTTCAATTTTAATGAAGTCCAGTGTATTAATTTGTTTCCTTTAATGGGCCATGCTTTTGGCATTGTATCTAAAATGGCATCATTAAGCCCATGGTCACCTAGACTTAATCCTGTTGTCTTCTAGAAGTTTTATAGTTTTATGTTTTACATTTAGTTTTTTAATCCATTTGAGTTAGTTTGTGAAAGGTGTAAGGCTTGTGTCTAAATTCACTTTTTTTGCATGTGTATGTCCAGATGTTACAGCACCATTTGTTGAAAGATTATCCTTTCTCCATCGAATTGCTTTTGTGCTATTGTTCAAAGACTTGTTGACTATATTTGTGTGGGTCTATTTCTCAGCTCTCTATTCTGTTCCACAATTTATTTGTCTATTCTTTCACCAATACCACACACTGTCTTCATTATTCTAGCTTTATCATAAGTCTTAAAGGTGAGTATACGTGAGATACATGAGGGTTTGTTTTTTCTTTTCACTTAACAGTATATCCTGGAAGTCACTTCATATAATTTTATGGATATCTTCTTCATGAAATTTGAAAGTTTTCTAAGAAATTTTACCATGTGATGAACAATGGACCATATATTCATTCATTCATAAATCATGAAATTTATGAAGCTTACTTTTAAATGGCATATCTTATTGAGTGTATGTAGATCTTTTAAAAAATAGCTGAATTCATAATTAAAGTGTCACAAGCCATTTGTTATCTCACAGTTTCTGTAGGTCAGGAGTTTAGGCATGGTTTAACTGAGTTTGCTGTTCATGGTCTCACAAGGCTGCAGTCAAGATGTCAGCCAGGACTGTAGTCTCATCTGAAACTCAGGTGTTCTTATCCAAGGTCATGTGTTGTTGGTAGAATTTATTTCTTTACAGTGGTAGGACTAAGATCCATGTTTTCTTACTGTCTGTTAGACTGGAATTGCTCTCAACTTCTAGAAGCTGGTCCCAGATTCTAGCCACATGGCCTTCCCACAACACGAAAGCTTACTTTTTCAAAGCAAGTAAATCCTTCTGCTCTTAGGGACACCCCCATTCACTAACTTAAGTAGGTCTGGCCCAACTAAGATAGTGTCCCTTTTGGTTAATTCAGAGTCTACTGATTAGAGATCCTAGTTACATCTACAAAATCATTTTTGTTATATATCATAATCATAGGAGTGATATCTCATTATTATATGATATATAATAATTATATATTTAATATATTTATTATTATATAGTAACATAAGATAATACAATATAATATAAGGCTAACACACATTACGGAGGGTAATCTGCTTTACTCAAAGTCTACTGATTTAAGTTAGTCACATCTCAATATTATATGTGTATATATTATATATTCATATATATAGGTATTATATGTGTGTATATATGTATTATGTGTAATATATATATTATATATAATCTCAAAGTTATACTTTGAGATATATTAACCAGGGAATGGATATCTTAGGGGCTATCTTAGAATTCTGCCTACTACACACACAAAGCTTAGTTCTGTTTTCTCCTTTGCCTTATGTGTCCTTCTGCCTGTTTCTTAGTCTCTACGTGGGTGACTCTAACTATTAGGTTGGTTTCATCTTAAAAGGAACTTCTTACAGAGTTGTGTCCTAACAATATAATCTAAGGAGGCAATGCAGTCATTTTGAGTTTGGGTTCTCTGCATGAACTTTTAATTATCTGATAGTCTCTTTTATTTATTTACTGGTTTATTTGTCAATTGTTATTCTTTTATCCTCACAACTAGAGTGTAAACTACATTAAAATTAGGTGGAGCTTCTATATTATTTACTGTTTTATATTACCTGTAGTCAAAGTAGTACCTTCATTAGTATTTACTGCCTAAATGAATAAAATAAATGAATGAATAAATGAATAATGTAGTATAGAGCTTATTTTAGTGGCAGAATTTATTTAATTCCTCTGTAAATTAACTTACTTTATTTTTGTTGTTGTTTTGTTTGAGAGAGAGAGAGAGAGAGTGCAAGTGGTGGGGGTGGGAGGAACAGAGGGAGAGAGTGTAAACAGGCTCTGTGCTCAGTGTGAAGCCCAGTGCCAGGCTCCATCCTGGACCCTGGGATCATGACCTGAGCCAAAATCAAGAGTCAGATGCTAACGGACTGAGCCACCCAGGTGGCCCTGAATTACCATACTGTAAAAAAAGGTGCACTTAGAGTCCAAATAAAAACTTAGAGTTTTCAGATATGTTTTTCTTCATGCAAGGGGGAAAATGACAGATTATTTCAGTTTCAAGAATTTGTAAATTCACAAAAATTTCAGCCATATTCTTCAAAGTTAAAAGGTCTTTGTGTGTTCTCACTTTTTGTGTGTATTTATTAGTCATTCTCCATTTGCACTCATATTTTATATTGGTTCATTCATAATAATCATACGTTTTATGTCATGCTTTTTTATCTAACTTGCTGTAGGCATTTTATGTGCTGTTACATAGTTTTACTAATTATCATCAATAATATTTGAATTGGAAGAAATACCTTTCTAGAGGAGCAAGTACAATAGTAAAAAGAACACTGAATTTTGAAATCAAACAGACTTTGACTGAGTCTCATTTTGCCATATATTTATTGTGTGGTATAGGTCAAATTATTTACTTTTTCAATGCCCAGTTTCCTTTTCTGTAAAATGACGTTAATATTTCTTGCTTATGGAGTTGTTAAGATAATTCAAGGAGTTATGAAAAATGCCCAGGATGTCATGGCTGCTTACTAGACATTAGTTGCTTTCCCTTTACTTGCCATTGTTTCTTTGATATATATCAATATTTTTATTCATCAATATTTGTATAAATTATGATAGATATAATTCAAGCAATAGTAACACTTATGCATTCTTGAGTGTTTGCTATATTTAGGGAACTATACTTGGTACTTTATATATCTTATTAAATCTTGTGACAACCCTATAAAAGAGGGTTGTCTTGGAGACTGAGGCTCTTGGAGAGCCTCAGTCTTTTCTCTGAAGGCCTTCAACTGATTGGATGTGGCACACATACATTGTGTAGGAGTAATCTGCTTACTCAAAGTCTACTGATTTAAGTTAATCACATCCAAAACCAAAACAAAACAAAAACAAAAAACAAAAGAAAACAAAAAACAGAACAAAACAAAACAAAAACCTTCACAGCAACATCTAGGCTCTTTTTGACCAAACAGCTGGGTATTATAGCTTAGCCAAGTTGATACACAGAATTAACCATCACAATAAGTATAGTGTATCAGTTTTTAAAAAGCTTCATAGTCAGAAAGAACTGGTTTTAAACCTTAGCTTTCTAAAAATTGTTATACTGAATTCCACTGCCACCACCAGATTTTGCATATGTTATTACCATAATCTCACCAGTATATGTTTGTGTGTTTATACATATACATATATAATACAATGCATATATATGTATTAAAATTTGGAAGGAAAGTAGTATTATAAGAATTAAATGGTACTTCATTATTTTAATTTCTATTTATTTGACAATTAGCAACCTTAGACATATATTGATATGTATAACAGTTGTATTTTTTTGTGTGATTTTTTTTTCTGTTTTTTTTTTTGTCTATTTATCCATTGGAGGTATTAGTATTTCCCTTATTGGGTGTGGATTTTATATAAAAATAATTGGCAGCTTATGATAGATGTCTGCTGAAATTGTTTTTCCCCAAACTAAACATAATGATTCCAGATTTGTATACACTGCAACTCTATTTATCCAGAAAACATTTATTCACCACTTACTGTGTGTCACACTGGGCCATATACTAATGACATGAAGAAAGTGGCTTAGTTTTTACAACTCATAGTAGCGCAAATGATGCACGGTATAATAATATGGAAGCATACAGAAGGACTCCCTTAATTCATCCTGGAGGAGTGAGAGATGAGAAATTTGGACTAAACAACTGGCCCAAGGTCACATAGATAAGATTTTTTTTGTACATTGAATCATTAAATATTTTATATTGCTCCTAAGAAATTCATAACTTTTGTAATTTGTGTTTTCTGTAGATTGACATTTTGAAAAAAATCATTGTTTTGCCAAGAGAGATTAATTGTTCTGAAAATTACCTTCCCACTGTACAGAACTAGAAAAATGGACACAATCTATAAAACAGCTATTTTCAGTTGTTGGATGTTAGGCAGCACAGGTCTGTGATCCCTGAAACAAGAGAAACAAATGAGGTGAGCTGTACCATCTTCCTGCTTTCTGTCGGGAGGCACTTTATGGGCAATAGCAGAGGCAGGAAACCTAAACAGAGCTCAGTGATCTCCATAAGTTGAGAAGACAGAGTTTAGATTTCAGTAAGTCAAAGTTGCCAGGATTCGTAGGATAGTGTACTGTAGAGGTGGGAAGTGTGTACAGTGAGACTTGAACATCTGCAGAAGGGTTCCAAGAGTTCTGGTTGAGTACTGATTTGCACATTCAAGAATGTGGAGAAAGAACAAGAGAACAATTCTCTTGATTCTAGGAGATCACACAGAGTTGGAAATGTTTGTATTTCTACTAGCCAGAAAAAATTTTCATCACTTCTAAGATACAGGGCACCTGATAGAGTACTCAGAAGAGTCTCACTTTAGTAAAGATGAGAAAGCAGACTTAGAATAAAGATTGTTCTGGAACCATCCTAACAAAGCTTGAAAGGAAGACTTGAAATAATCAAGCTGATCCGGAAGTGAATTATGTGTCAGTAAAAAGGAATATAACAAAATCCAGCACATAACAATGTGAAATTCACAATGTTCATCAAACAATAAAAAATTATTTGCATGCAAAGAAGCCATAACTCAGAGAAAATTAAAAAAGAATCAGTCAGATGGAGAAATGAAAGAGACAATGGATTTACCAGCCGTGGGCTTTAAGACAGCTATTGTAAGTGTAATAAATATGCTTAAGCATGCAAAGTGTATTCATGAACATCATGAGGAGGAAAACCTCAAATGGAACTTCTTGAGATAATAAATATGATAGATGAGTTGAAAAGTACACTGGATGAGATCGATTAAGTAGGAGTGAAGCAGAAAAGATCAAGAACTTAGAGATACAGTAATAGAAACTAAAATAAAGCACACAAAGTCAAAAAAAAAAAAAAAAAGACTGGCAAAAACATGACCAGAGCATCGGTGAGCTGTGGGACAATCTCAGGCATCTAAGATATGTGTACTTGATGTCTAAGAAAGGGGTTGGAAGATAGAAAAATTAGCAGAGAAAAAAATGTGTGATTTTTTCAAAATTCAGTGAAATCTATAAAACTCATAGTTCCAAGAAGCCCAACAAGCCATTAGTAGAGTAAACTTAAGACATATTAAAGTCACACCAAGGCATATAAAAATATAATTTCTGAGGTACCTGGTTGGCTCAGTCAGGTAAGTGTCCATCCAACTCTTAATTTCGACTCATGAGTTCGAGCCCTGTGTTGGGCTCTGCGCTGAAAATGCAGAGCCTCCTTGGGATTCTGTCTCTCTCCTTCTCTGTTCCTCCCCTGCTCATGCTCTCTGTCTCTCAAAATAAATATTAAAAATAATAAAATGAAATTACTGAAAACCAGTGATGAAAGGAAAAATCCTAAAAGCATCCAGAGAAAAAAGACCCATTAGATAAGAATGAAAGCTGACTTGTTATAAACTATATGACAAGATTGATATTTGATGAGTATCAAATGACAAAATGATAAAATGACATCTTTAAAGCACTAAAAGAAATAGCTTCCAACCTAGATTTCTACTCTCAGTGAAAATATCTTTCAGGAATGAAGGTGAAATGAAAACCTTTCAGACAAACAAATAGAAAATTCGCTGTCAACACTCCTCTAGCATGAGAGATTAAAGAAAGTTTTTTAGGTAGAAGGCAAAAAGGTATCAGATGGAAATTTGATCCACCAAAAAATGAAAAGCTCCAGAATGATAAATGTGTGGGAAAACGTAGATGGCAATTGTCTAATTATTTTTTGATTTCCTTAAAATATAATTGACCATTTAAAGCAAAGATAATAATGTATTGTGAGCTTTATAACATATGTAGAATTAATCTAGTTCTTTTTTGTCAGTAACATGCCTTGTTTTTTTCTCTAGAAAGTAGTAAAATTTTCTGTTTAATTTTAGAGTTGAAACTTTCATCAAGTTACCTTTAAATATGTGTCACTTTTTAATTAATCCTTCTTGGAACTAGTAAACTCTTTTAATCTCAACATAAATTTAGACCAGAAAAATTTTTTTCTATTATTTCTTTATTATTACATCTTTGTTTTTATTCTGTTGTTTACAAAATGCTAAATTTGTGCTTGATACCTTTTAGGTTTTCTATTTCTTTTTTATTCTGCATTGTCTCCACTTGGTTTTCTGAAACACTAAATTGCTTTTCGGCAGTGCCCTTTTCTTTTTAACTTTCTTGACTGATTTTTGAAATTCAAGTACCCTTTATTTTAGTTCTAGAGTCTCTTTTCACATATTCTAATTTTATATCCTTAGGGGATCACAATAGATTTTTCTTAATTTTTCCCCCTGTCCTCCATTATTTTTCTCTTCACTGTCTTGTTGATCATCTAAATTTGCTTCTTTTTAGCTGCATTGTCACTTAAAATGGCTTATTGATCCTTCTCTGCCTATTCATATAATTCAACACCTATACTGCTCAGGCTTTTGGAATCTTTTGGAAAGTAATAATTTAAAAATAGTAGGGCAGGATTTAACACCAGAGTGCTTTTAGTGGAAAAGCTTGTTTAGCTTATAAAGGGAGATCTATATTTTTCAGTGCAATCAGGGGTACATTGAAATTTGCCTAATATGATAATTCCTCTCTAATGAAAATTAACATCTGGCCTTTTTATACAAATAAACAGGAGAAGTTTCCCTCCTAACCCAGTGATATCCACGGATCTGTGACATATGTTTTAAGTTTTATGAGAGATGGAAACCTAAAGGCTATTCTCTCTGACTCCTGGCCAGTAAATGTCAGGCCAGAACTGTATTTTCCCTCTTAGGACTTGAGATATTTTAGGTATTCTAGGTTCTTCTCCGGCCTCCAGAGTAGGCATCAGTTCTTTTTGAGCTTGAGTGGCCCCACCAGGGACTTAGGAAAAAGAAGGAATGGAGAATATGGACATAGGCTGTCATATTCCAAGAGTCATATTCCATAACTTTCCAGCAGAAATTAGGTTCTGTCTTATTTGGTTGTCTGGTAAGATACATCACAGAATACTTACGGAACATACCAAATATCCCTGCCTTTGGGGAAGTGTAACTTTGCCAAGAGAGAGCTGTTTTATTAGGTAGTTTTTAAGTGAACTTTTTTCTTTGGCATATCTATAAAAAAATGGAGAATTTATTCAGAGGAACAGAAGCAGAAGGAGATTTGACTGGGTCATTTTGATTCCCAGTAGGAGTTAACTGCAATTCAACAGTATTCTCAGCAGCAGACTTTCTTTTACTTCAAAGTCCTAGCAGTTTCAGAAGAGAATCTAATTATAAGGTATTTTATGGAAAGCGTTTAGAAATTATTTCCCACTGGTGCAGTTTTAAACACAGTAATCACATTCCTTCCACACCCCCACTCCCCAAAAAAGTCCCCACTAAATTATGTATTTTTTAAAGGCTATATTATTTGCTACTTTCTTGAATAACCCTAAGGTAAAAAATATTTTGGGGGAGCAACTGATACTGCTGTTAAGACCTTACTCATACCAATTTTGTCATGATGTATGGCTCTCCTGATCACACTTCCGTTGAGCAGGGCCTGGAAACAGAGATGAGAATGAAAACTAGAAATGGGGTATAGGCCAAGAAAGAGAAGAGGAAAGATTTGTGGAGCAAGGTGTTTTAGAAAAAAGCTAAAGATTCACTTTTGTAAGTCCTTTTAAGTATTTTGGAATCTTGTTAAAGAATGTGTTAACATTATTTTTGGATAGATGTTATTAATCTGGACACATGCAGCATTGAGTTTGCTTTGATTCATTTGGCATATATGTTATCAAGATTTACACCTCACTTCTTCCTGTGTCTCACAACACATTTTCCTTCTCCCTTATACTCCTTCTTTTTTTAAAAATCAAATTGTGTCATTTTATAATTTACATTTATAGAACAATACTTCTTGCCAACAGTAAGGATTACATTTTCTCATTTGTTTTCCAGATTTTGCCTTCAGAGTAGCTAGATGGCACTTTGAAGTGGAAGTATATTTAGTAATCATGTTATTTTAACATTTCCAGAAGTGAAAGACCTAAAAAGAAATGAAAACCAAGAGTACATTTTATGAACTCAAGTTGGAAAGAACATTATTTGAATACTTCAAATTAACACACTTTATTTGATTTCTCTTAATAAGCCTAATGAAATTAAGTCTTGCTTATATTTATAAATTATTTGGAAAATAGAAAATGTGAAGATAAGATATGAAAATTATAAAATTTGCTTAAATTCTTATGATCACCTCTGCTTTCTAATAGACATTTAACCAACTTAGTATCATTACTGGAATCACAAAAGGAATAATATTCTCTCATTTTTCTTTTTTTAAAAAAAGATACTTATTCTTTCTCACATTTTGGAAAATAGGCAATGTATGAAAATAAAATGAAAATTCACTTGTCATACAGAGATATATTTTATTTTAATTTTTTTTCACATGTAGGTGACTAAAAATGAAACAGCAATTTAGGTCTTCATTTATCATGAGAATTTTTCCATGCCAATAACTTTTGCAAAAACTTTATTTATAATAATATTCCAGCATATGGAGGTAGCATGATTTCATGCTACCTGTGGTTAAGCATTTAGTTTCCTTACAAATTTATTTGATCGTAAATATCCTACATAAATATCCTACCTTTTTTGTGATCAGATTGGTAGAGTTAAAATAAATTGCTAAAGCATATAGTCAGTAATATTTGCTGGCTTATAAAAGTATTTCCAGTTGATTGTAGAAAGTTTGCAAAATTCAGAAAAGTGTAAAGAAAAAAATACTTGAATTGGCCATTATTTCACTGTGTAGAGATAACTTTTATAAAAAAATATTAAAAACCAAAATAATGTGCCCAGTGTTTGTTATACTGTTTTAAAAAATGTATTAAAATGAAAATTGTCCATATTATTAATTTATGAAAATATGATGTGTAAAGAGTTAAATATTTCATCTTATGAATATAGCCTAATTTATTTAACATTGTTTTTCTGTTACACATTAGGTTCTTTCAATTATATAATCCTTTAACCTAAATATCACATTTTTCCTTTAGTATAGATACCTAGAAGTGGAATTTTTAAAAGAGATAAAAGAGAAAAAAACTGTTTTTTAGGTTCTTTATACACACTACCAACTTATTTTCAAAAGATTTAATCAATTTATACTCCTAATTCAATGCCTCTCATCAGCATTGCATGTATGCTTAAAAAAAAAAGTCCCAGTTTGATCAGTGAAAGCTAGCTCTTTGATATTTGAATTTCTGTTTCTCTGAATACTAATAAACACTTTTTATATGATCAGTGGCCAGTTTTATTACTTTTAAAATGATCTTTTCAAGCCTTTTACATGTTTTAAGATTACTATGCTATTTTACTTATTGATTTGTGGGGTCTTTGCATATTAAGGATGCTATTATTTTGTGGCATTTATTGTAAATAATTTTCCGTGCTTGTAATTTATCTTAAAATTTTATTAAGAATGTTGTTCAAATACAGGGGTTAAATTTTTTATGAAATGATGTCTCTAAATCATTTTTATGGATGTTTTACTATTTTTATTAGAAAGTCCTTTAAAAGAAAGTGCTTTTCTTTCCCCTACCAAAGACTTTAATTTATATTGTTTCATTTGCTGTGGTGTGTAAAAAGAAGTTTAAGTTCTTTCCCCCCAGACATTTTTTTTTTAAACTTTCTTTTTTTTTGTTTTTTTAAAAATGTTTATTTATTTTTGAGACAGAGAGAGACAGAGCATGAATGGGGGAGGGTCAGAGAGAGAGGGAGACACAGAATCTGAAGCATGCTCCAGGCTCTGAGCTGTCAGCACAGAGCCCGA
The DNA here is from genome assembly GCF_024362965.1 of Panthera pardus. Taxonomy (NCBI): domain Eukaryota; kingdom Metazoa; phylum Chordata; class Mammalia; order Carnivora; family Felidae; genus Panthera; species Panthera pardus. The sequence goes on from NW_026526991.1 coordinate 21,675,769, forward strand.
TGCGGGGCTCGAACTCACAGACCGTGAGATCATGACCTGAGCCAAAGTCGGACGTTTAACCGACTGAGCCACCCAGGCGCCCCCCACACCAGACATTTTAAATTTATTTCTGATCATAGTTTGTTGAGTAATCCACTCATTTTCTGTAGATTTTTGATGCTTCCTTTGTCATGTATTAAGTATTTACATAATAAAGATTATGTATTAAGTTCTGAACTAGTGCTATTTTTTCTATCATTCTTGCACAAGTTCTATAGTGTTTTACCTTTTATAGTACTTATCTTCTTTTTCATAATTTCCTTAGCTTTTTTCTCTTTATCCTGGTGAATTTTCAGTTCATTTTGCCACCTTTCCCCACAGACCCAACAAAGATCAATTTATTACTTTAACCACTCATCAGAAAGTATTTATTGTTCAACTATGATCTGTTATGTGCAGTTTTAGTCTCATGTAATATTATGTGATACAACTTCAGCCTTCATTTTACTTTAAATTACAGAAAGAGTCTATAGAGATTTTGATTATAATTATAACCAACATGCCTTTATTTGAGGATGATTTGTCAACTTGGGAACATTCAGTGTTCTCAGTCAAGATTATGGTATTTCTCTATTTTAACTAGTTTTCCTTTGTCTCTCAGACATGTAATAATACAATATAAAGAATAATCACGGGATATTTAACTCAAATAAAAATTCTAAGTATAATATTTTTGTTAATATGGTTATAAAATTGAAAATAAAAGCCAAAAAAAGGTTTAAAGGATTAAAATAATTTTTATATTAAAAGGACTCTAGTCTCAGATCTAATTAACAATAACGTAGGATGGCAAATAAGGCAACTTGTTAAAGGAAGCTAAATTTCAACCTAGATGTCTTTATGGAGAAGTTTTTTTTTTTTTTGTTTTTTGTTGTTGTTGTTGTTGTTGTTTAGTTTTATTAAGTAACTTTTTTGACATCTATTGAGGGAATTTACATTTTATTTGATCAGTTGCATTCCTGGTTTAAATCTATATTGTATTATTATTATTATTTTCATTTTATGGGTCAATATTTACTTGACACCAAAACCTGAAAAAAATGCAACAAAAAGGAATTATACATTGTATTATTATTTATATATGCTATTGGGTTTTTCATGCTAATATTTTACTTAGGATTTTTAGATGTAAAGTAATTTCACTCTATTTTTTAATAGTAAAGATGCTTGATTTAACCTAAATCTATCATTGAGCTTTTCTTTGCAGTTTATTATAGGCTTTAACATACCAACTTCTTATTTTTAATCTTTAAACAATATTTAATTATTGTCAATTTTATCCCTCCCCTTCAGTCCAATAGTTACCACTTAGGTATTTAAAAGAGTGTTTTGAAATCTGCAGTAGGTAGGATTTTTTTCCCAAGCTTAATATGTATTAGTAATTTCCAGAGATTTTCTTTTGTTTGTTTTGCTTTGACATCATGATGAGAGGAAATAAAACTTATCCTTTTAAGGAATGGGTTTTTTTATTGAATATTCTAAGGTAAATTTTTATAAATATTTCATAAATTTTTAAAATATTTTTTAAAATTTATTTATTTTGAGAGAGAGAGAGAGGGAGAGCAAGCATGGGAGAGGGGCAGAGAGAGAAGGAGAGAGAGAATCCCAAGCCGCAATGGAGAGTAGGGTGCTTAACCAACTGAGCTACCCAGTTGCTCCTTCCATAAATGTTTAGTTGAGGGTTTTGTTTGCATCTACATCTTTGTTTGCAACAACTATACATGCTGTTAGTTTTCATTGTTAATTCTGTTATTCAGTTGTCATATTTTATTTTATTTGCTTTCTCTATCTTTCCTAGATTGACAATAGGGTGGAATGCAGAATGGTCTCTCATTATAATTATTTATCTGTTATCTTTGTATTTTCACAATTTTGCTTTATATTTTGATGCTGTTATTTGATTAAAATCACAATTTGTAAAAACTGTTATTTCACTTTATTTATAATTAATAATTCCCAGTTTATTTTTGCTGTTGGTTTCTTATATACCCTCTGCATTTTATTGTTGGCTTTTTTTCCCTTTCATTACATAGGCAACATTTTATTTATTTTATTTTCAACTTACTACATGTCTTACATATATTAATCATTCAGTAAATGGCAGTCTTTGGAACCTAATGTTTAGGATTGCTTTTTATAATTTTTAACTGTAGCATACAATAATTAGGCCCACTCTTTTAAAATCTATTTTTAAAGGGGCACCTGGGTGGCTCAGTCGGTTAAGTGTCTGACTTCAGCTCAGTTCATGATCTCACAGTCCGTTAGTTCAAGCCCTGTGTCAGGCTCTGTGCTGAAAGCTCAAGCCTGGAGCCTGCTTTGGATTCTGTGTCTCCCTCTTTCTGTCCCTCCCCTGCTTGCACTTTCTCTCTCTCTCAAAAATAAATAAACATTACAAAAAAATAAAGAATAAAAACTTTTTTAAAACTGTTATTTCACTTTACTTATAATTAATATTTCTAATTTTTTTGTTGGTTTCTTTTATACCCTCTGCATTTTATTGTTGACTTTTTTTTTGCCTTTCATTACATAGGCAAAGTTTTATTTATTTTGTTTTTATAGTGAACTAGAATGTAGAAATTCTTATTTTACTTTTAATAGTTATTGGCTTACAGTTTATTCAATACTCTTTTTAAAACATATATTTCCAATTATCAAATTTAAGAACAAAACTAGAAATTTCACTAGGATGAGAAATTTAGCTTCCTTTACAAGATGCCCTATTTGCCATCCTGCGTTATTGTTAATTAGATCTGAGACTAGAGTCCTTTTAACATAAAAATTCTTTCAATTCTTTAAACCTTTTTTTGGCTTTTATTTTCAATGTTATAACCATATTAACAAAAATATTATACTTAGAATTTTTATTTGAGTTAAATATTCCATGATTATCCTTATATTGTATTATTACTTGTTTTTGATTCTCTAATTTGTCTCTTGTTAGGATAGGATTTATTCTCAAATAGTATAAATTTGTTGTCTCAAGAATTACTCACGAGAGGTGAATTTCATAAGCCTTGCTTTTAAGTGCAATGAGTAACTTTGTTAGGTATAAAATTCTTGAGTTACAACTCTGCACTCTGAATACTCTGTTAACATTTTCTATCATCTGATGCTTTTAGTAATGAAAATATTGCAAAAATATAAGGTCAGCATGTCCATTGGTAGATATGGTAGATATTGGGTTTTTAAATTTTCTTTGTTTTCTGGGTACTTAGGGTGTAAAAGCTTTCCTATTGGCAAAGATCTCCAAATTGCTTACTACAGTTAAAAAACAGAGTTGAGATTCCAGGGGTGTCTTCTTGTGCCTGAATTTTTATGCTTCTTATTGATTCTAAAAGCTACCTAATACATAAATGTATTTTCTGCTTCATTTAACCAGAGTCAGTTTTTGTTATTTGTATCCAAGAATTCTCACTAGTACAGTGGGCAGTCTGAATGCTCATTCTGAAAGCCTGAAGAGCTTTAAAAGAATTTTGCCAGAATATGTTCAGACACAATTCTTCTCCAGGCATCTTTAGACACTGATCTTTCTTGATTCTAGAAAGTTTTCTGATATTTTATTTTTGATGATTTCCTCTGGATCCACTGCTGAGATTTATTCATCTAGGATTAGCTGTTCTAGACTGCATTGGGGTTCTTGTTTTTTTTGATGCACCAGATTTTCTGACGTATTTTTATTCTTTTTCTGTGGATTTGGGCCAGTTTCTTCACTTTGGTGATCAAAGCACTAATGTGACATTTTGTAACATCGGTTTGGCTCTTAGAGACTTCCCGAAAAGAATATGAATTTTATAATCCATTATTTTCTGTTTTCAACCAGTTTTATTTGTATGTTTGTCTCAACACTAACCTTTTATTTTCTTGTCATTCCCTGCTTAGGTTTTTGTGTTGAAGGTCCCCAAGGTCACCTCCAGGTTTTACTAGGAGGACCTACAGGATTTAGCAAATCGTTACACTCACAGTTATGATATATTACAAAGAAATATACAAAACAAAGTCAGACAAGGGAAAACATGCATGGGAAAGTTGGGAAGAAAACAAGCACTTGCTTCTAAGGGTTCTCTTCCAGGGAGGTTAGGAAGGATGCATTTAATTTTCCCAGCAGTGAGTTGTGACAGCACTTGTGAGATGTTTGTTGCCAGCTAGGGAAGCTCATTAGAGATTTAGATCCCAGATCTCTACTGGGGGCTAGTGATGTAGACACCCTCTGCTTAGCATGGACCACGATCTCACATTCCCAAAAGGAAATCAGATGGTGAGCAGAAATCATTTTTTTCAGTTTAGGCACAGTGAGCCACTCCTGTCAGAGTGATAGGAATTTCTCAGAGATCCAAGTTCCTAGCAACCAGCCAAGGGGTGCCCTTGTAAGCAGATTTTCAAAGGATAGTCAGATATGCTATGTTACCTCTTTTATGCACAGTTTCATATGGCTACTTTTTAAAAATGTTTTAAAAGATACTAGATCTATTTTTTTTGTTCCTTATATAAAATTAATTTCAGAGATAAAAACATATCCTGGAAAATATTTCCTTTGTATGCTGTAGCATGTTTTAATAGTCTCTTCCCATTTGAGAACCTTTTTGCCATTTGCTCATTTTTAAATGAAGTAAAGCTATATAAACCTTATATTTCCAACTGATCATTGATGTTATTAATCCCATCTTACTTTTGGGTCTAGTAGGTTCCCATTCTCACATCTAAACTTTAAGAATAGGTTGGTATGAGCACTTAATTTGTGATGTCTAGCAAGCATCCATTTAGAGAGATTATTTTCTAGAATGAAGTTAACCTCTTACTCTATCTAGCTTTTGTTAGAATTAGCTAGGGAATCAAATACAGTTTTCTGTCTTTTGAAGTGTTGTACTTTAAATCAAATATACTTTGGTGTGAAGAGCTCCATCTCTTCAGTATGCTTTTAAGTAACTGACTGAATTTTCCAGGATTCAGCACAATTCATTGCTTTCTGCTCTCAACCATGGCACATGCTTGGAGCTATCCTCACATAAAAAGTATTGTTTTAGTCTTAGTCACATTAGGAGACCGATGTCACATAGCAATTCAAACAGGTAAAGCTTAACATAAAAGATTGTAAGACTGGTAGAAGAGTAACTAAAAGATGTAGAACAAAATATAAAAGTATTCTATGGCTGAGGGAGAATACCCAAGGAAAGACAAACTTGGAAGAGAGGCCCTCTCACAAGATTATTATTCAGACCTCATTGGAGAAAGTAGAGTTGCAGCCCACTGGATGGTCCCTTAAGTCTTGGCCAACATCACAGGGAGCTTGGAAGCTGGGGTGGCCCTTCAGAGTTGTCCTAGTTGGGAGAAGATGACTGGACTTTATCGACCAATTATTAGATACAGGCTGTCCCAGGAAGAGACTTTGACTTTAGGCAATGATAGGATGGAACTCTCTGGTTATGTAAATGACAGCTTTAATGGTACTCAGGCAGATCTGTTTGGAGTAGTTCTTTTTGGCCAGAACTGTGTGTCCCTGAAAGAGTTTTTCAGATGGTGGAAGTCCATAGCTGAGGAGCAGAAAAAATTTTTTTTTTGTAGATGAAATTAGTTCGCCATTAGGGTGAGCAAGGCAGAACACTGGGGGAATGAATCCACAGTAGCATCTGGTAAATCAAAAATTGCTGATGTTTTTGATTGTCATGGGTACCCCCCACTTTAATATATCAGACAGTTGACTTATCCAGCATGGGTTCAGTGCCATCTCTAGACAGAATGTGGCTCAGGCATTCCAATTCAGGTGTCTGATCTTGGATCTGGGAGATCCATTAAATGCTACCAGATGGCAAAAATGTTGCACAGGTTGAAGGGTATTGCCATATTTTTTTAAACTTGTCCTGGTGCATCTGGAAAGTTCTCTTTTACTTAAAAAAATTACTTCAAGAAAGAGATGAGTTTTTAAAAATGCTCAAGCATTGTTTTATTTTGTTGTTTTTTGTTTTGTTTTATTTTAACTATTTGAGAGAGAGAGAGAGAGAGAGAGAGAGAGAGAGAGAGAGAATATGCTGGTGGAGGGAGGGGCACAGAGAGAGGAGAGAGAAAATCCTCCAGGCTCTGCTGTGCTGTAATGTGAGGCTCTATTTCACAAACTAGGAGATCCTGACCTGAGCCGAAATCGAGTCAGATGCTTAACCGACTGAGCCACTCAGGTTCCCCTTAATTAAGCCCAAGCATTGTTATTCTGATTATTAATTAAAGATAGTTTTGGTGGGGGAGAAAACATTAGTTTTGTTCTTCTTTGCTAGTATAAATTACTGAAATTTTGCAATAAAAAAATATTTATTGGGTGCTGCTGAGCATATAGAAGAAGTATATTAAATCCAGCATTCAAATATCCACTCTCTGCCATATACTACTCCAGATCCTCAAAGTAAAAACGTAAGTAAGATATAGACCTCCCCCTTTACCAGCTGTTACCCCTGGCAAAGGATTCTATTTGAGATAGTATGTTTATGCCTTTAAGTCAACCAGGTAAAAGTTGGGCCTTGAGGTGAAAAATTAACCTCAAGGGTTTGCTTCTGAAGATTTCATTCAGACCCTTTCCTTTCTCCAGTATGCACACTCTCATGTTCACTGTGTTGGGCAAAATTGATGAAAATTCTTTTAGGATTAGAAAATATCCTAAATCTGAAGTTATTTTGAGCATGAGTTTATTATAAACCAAGAACACAGACCTAGAAAATTTCTGTCAAGACAAATGGCTTTAAAACCCTAATAAATAACTTCTCTGCACTGGAAAACAAGCTCACCAGGTGTAATATATATATATATATATATATATATATATATATATATATACACACACACACACACACACATATATGTATATATGTATATACACATATATATATGTTGATATATATATATATGTATAATACGTATTGTGATCTAGATCCAAATTGTGATCTAGATTCCAGTTTTTTACACATCTTTCACCTTTATATGCATACTTCAATCTATGGATTAGCATGATCTGTCTTTGTGTATAAACTGAAAAAATGGAAATAATATCTGTTGTTGAAGATGTTTTGAGATTTATTTTGCTAATATTTGCAAAACTTATGAAGATCCTGTAGGTTGTATGCTCTGATTGGCAAAGGATTATTTGGACATATAGTTGTTGTAACTCTATTATCTATAAAGAAAATTTAACTTGTTCTTTTGTAATTATTTGAATTTCAGTTTTCATAGTTCTTTATGCAAATTAACACATTAGGTCTGAAGTTGTGTAAGTAAAAGTATTTTAAGTGAAACTGTTTTACTATTAGAACCCAAAATACCCTACAATAGTAACATCAATTCATAGTAGTTAATAGCACACGTATCTCATCAGACATATTATGATTTTATTTCATTATGTTAATAAATATTTAGTAATTGTTAATGAAATCACTTGCAAATAATAAGCATTTTAAAAACATCCTAATTGGGTGTGTTTAAAGAGTCTGTATCTGTTGTTCTTTTGATCACTTAATGTTTTCCTTTGTTCTCCATGCATTTTTTAACTTCCTAGCTTCCCCCACCCCCACAAGATTTTGTCTATTGTTGTTAAAAGAATATTTTGATCCTGCAGTTCAGTTTGCAAACACTAACATGTATAACATATATTGTGTTTTTTAATAATTTTTTTTCATGTTTTATTTATTTTGAGAAAGAGAGAGAGAGAAAGTACGTCTGTGAGAGAGCAGGGGAGGGGCAAAGAGAGAGGGAGAGAGAGTCCCAAGCAGGCTCCACGCCACCAGCCCAGAGCCTGATGTGGGGCTCAATCCCATGAACCATGATCTCATGACCTGAGCTGAAATAAAGATTCAGATGCTTAACCGACTGAGCCACCCAGGAGCCCCTAGCATCTATTGTATTTTTAAAACATTTAATATTTTCTTCTTACTTTCTGTGGCTTTCTATTTTTCATGGGCCCAAACTCATTGTATTAGTCTTTTATTTCCATTCTCCTGTGAGATGATAAAGTTAAGAAATTATATTCTCCTGAAGTTAAATCTATTTTCTCATTTTAAGAATAAATTGAAGGTCATTGCTTATTATGTAATTTCCTCCAACCAATAATGTGAATCGTGGTAGTTGCCCAATAGTATCAAGTTATTAGTCTAAACCATCTGTTACACATCTCTTAGCCGTGATGTGTCCTTAACCTACCCTTGGCTGTATTAATATTAACAGACTGTGAAAAATCCCTGATTTCTATTCCTATTTTATTTACTCTACTTTGATTTAGTGTCATTATGACCTAGAGTTAATCAGTTTTCTGCTCATCTAACAAACTTAATGTCTAATTTGTATTCATTTACTTTTCAATAATGTAAAATGTTTTATTTGTAAGTTTTGTTGCTTATGATAGTTTAATTGATATACTTTCGATCACATTCTTTGCTTTTCCAAAATTTTACTTTCATATTACTGAACATCTGCTTCCCCCCCAAAATGGATGAAAATATAGTATAATAAAGTGAACAGTATATATAACATAATTGTGAGGAATAGCAAGTAATATGCTACTACATATTGACAATGGTAAAATATTGCTATCTTATGTTTTGGTTGTGGGGTTATTAAAAGCCTTTTTGGACCTGTTTCCCTGATCAAACAAACCTTTTATCTTCTGTGTATATGTCCAATGCATATACACACACATACACATGAGCATATACATATTTACATACATGACAGCACATTAGCATTTCTATTTTATAATTGTTCAAAGAAGAAATTAAAAGTGAGAAAGGACCAGAATTGTTGAGTCAAAAGTGCATACACAGAATATGCTCAGAACTGTGCTAGTCATTTTTCAGGTTACACAAATAATAGGACATATTGGCTCTATAATCATAAGGATAAGATATACTTTATGTGACATCTAGCAGATAGTTCAAAACAATAGATTGACTTGTCAGGACTGTCTGCACTGTGGAATTCAGAAAAGAGAAATAGTTACTGTATCCTTCCTACCTAGCATAGGGGCTTTCTGGTTTATCATCATCATAGCATTAGTTGTAGAAAATTGTGCCTTGGCAAATGTTGAACTTGTTTTAAACTACCCATCCCTCAATAGAACTTCAATTTATTTTTTCTGTGTCATCATCTTACTATGCACTTCCTCATACCTAATTTGCCAAACAGAGTAAGCACTTGGCACTGCTGTGATCATGCAACCCCTCCACTTCACTCTTATTCCCCCTCTTCCCCTCTTGTCAGTTTTTATCTCATGAGGTACTACTGCTGCTTAACTGCAAACAGTTTTTTGAATTCTTTCTTCCACAAATGACTCCTTCTTTATGTTCTGCTAGTACTTTGTTTCTTTATCTCTGTAAGGCTCATAATTTTGGCCTACTTTTACGTCTAGTTATTTATATACATATCTCTTTACACCTTGAGTTCTGAGTTGATGACATTTGCCTTTCTCTTTCCTCACCCTCAAGTTTAGTCTTATTGACAGTAGTTGTTGAACAACAGATAGCTTAACGATTTAAATGAATATATTTGAAATGGTGGATATAAGCAATGAAATTTGAATTGAATAAATAAGTAATCAATTAATAAAATTGATTGTATACTTATGTAATATAATTACATTTTATATACTGATATTAATTAAAATTTACCCACAAGAAAACCATCAGTGAACCATCAGCCTTGGATGGTTCAATGATGAAAAACCTTTTAGAAAATAAAGGATTAGCATTGTTCCCAAGTTATTATATGAAGTCAGCATTACTGCAATACTGAAGACAGGAAGAAAACTTTCTTCACAGGAAGAAAACTTTACAATATCACTCAGGAACACAGTACCAAAGATTCTTAACAAAACAGTAATAAATAAGTAATATATTGAAAAGATCATGACCAAATGAGGTATATACTAGAAAGGTAGAGTTATTTTAACAATCTAAAATCAATTGATGTGATTTATCATATTAATAGAATAAAGAAGAAAAATATATGATTATATAAACAGTGTAGAAAAAGCATCTATTCATGATACAGACTCTCAGTAAACCAGAGAATAGAAGGAGCTTCCTCAGCTTTATAAAGGGCCTCTACAAAAATGCTATAGTTAACATATTTCATAATGCTGAAAGACTGAATGCTTTTCTTTTTAATGAACAGCAGTCCAAAGTTTATTAGAGTATAAGATTAGAAAGTAAGAATAGTATGAAAGCTCTTTTTACAGAGAGCAGGCATTCAAAAGTGAATACCCCAAAAGACTGAACACTTTTAACTTAAGATTGGAGATAGGACAAAGATGTTTGCTCTTACCGTTTCTATTCAATATTGTACTGGACATTTTGGACAGTTTAATAAGGCAAAAGCAAGAAAAGCATACAGATTTTAAGGAAAGGTAACTCACAGATTTTGTGATTGTCTACTTAAAAAATTCTTTAAAAATATGCAAAAAACCAGTCAGAACTAAAATGTATCTTTAGCAGGATGCAAGGTCAATAAATAAATGAATTCTACTTTTAAATGAATAATTGATGTTGAAATTAATCTGATAATGGCATTGAAAATGTTTTCCAAAAATGTGAAATGCATGTTTATCCATATGGATTTTAAAAGGTGTGTAGAAGAGTAGTACACTGAAGACTATAAAAACACTGTAGATGGAAATTAAAGAAGACCTAATTTATGTAGAAGTATATTGTATTCATAAACCAGAAGACTAAATACTGTTTAGATATCTCTTCTCCCCAACTTGTACTGTGGATTTAGTGCAATTCCGATTAAAACCCAAGCAGGACTTTTTTTTTTTTCCAGATATTGACAGGTGTATTGTAATTTTTTTTTTTTTTTTGCAAAGTCAGAGGTAATATAATAGTTAAAACAATTTTGAAAGAGCACAAATTTGGAGGATTCTGATTTCAGGCTTACTATAAAGGTATAATAAGTCAATGTGGTATTGGCATGAGGAGAGAATTACAGATCAGTAGAACAGAATAGAGAAATTGCAAAAATAGACCCACACATATATGGTCTATTGATTTTCAAAAAAGTTTTGGGGCACTTTAATGGGAAAGAGTAATCTTTTCACCGGGGCTAGAACAACTTGGTCCATATTTTAAAAAATGAATCTCAAACTTTACTTCCTACTCTACATGAATATTAACTCAAGGTGGATCAAAGACCAAAATGTAAAAATATAAACGTTAAATTTACAAAAGAAAATATAGGCGAATATCTTTATGACTTTGGGGTAAGCAAAGATTTCTTAGATATTAAGTAAATAGCACAAAGGATATATAGCGAGAATATAGAATATTAAAAAAGCTTACAACTGTGGACTTTCACATGCAAAAAAATTAAGCTAGACACAGACCTTACACTCTTCACAAAGTTTAACTCAAAATGGATCATAGACCTAAACGTAAAACACATAACTATAAAATTCCTAGGTGAAAACATAGAAAATCTAGATGACCTTGGGTATGGTGATTACTTTTTAGATTTAACACTAAAAGTAGGATCCGTGAAAGAAATAATTGATCAGCTGGAGTTTCTTAAGTTTAAAAACATTTGCTCTTAATGAGAGGATAAGCCACAGACAAGGAACAAATATTTGTAAATCATGAATCTGATAAAGGACCATTATCAAAAACATATAAAGAACTCTTAAAGTTCAATGATAAGAAAACAAACAATAGACTAAAAATGGGCCAAAGACCTTCAAAGACAATGAAGATATATAGATGGCAACTAAGCATATGCAAAGATGCTGCACATGTCATCAGGGAAATGCAAAATAAAACCACAAATCAAATCACCTACTAGAATGGTCAAAATCCAGAAGACTGACAAGGCCAGATGCTAAGTGTGTTGATCAAGAGGAACTCGCATTGTTGGTGGGAATGTGAAATGGTACAACCACTTTGGAAGGTAGTTTTGTAATTTCTTACAACATGAAATATATTCTTATTATATGATCCAGCATTCTCATGCCTTAGTATTTACCCAAAGAGTTGAAAACTTATGTCCACACAAACCTGCACACAGACGTTTATAGCAGCTTTATTAATAATTTTCCAAACTTGGAAGAAACCAAGATATTCTTTAGTAGGTGAATGGATAAATAAACTGTGGTACATCAAGATGGTGGAACATTATTCAGCACTAAAAAGAAATGAGCTGTCAAACCATGAAAAGACAGAAAATAACCTCAAATATGTGTTACTACATGAAAAAAGCCAACCTGAAAGGGCTACATACCTTATAATTCCAACTATATGACATTCTGGAAAGAGCAAAACTATGGAGACAGTAAAAAACAAAAACAGTGGTTGTAATAGAAGGATGAATAGGTGGAGCACAGAGGATCTTTAGGGCAATGAAAATACTTTGTATGATACCATAATGATGGATACATGTCATTATAAAAAATGTAATGTAAACTACAGGCTTGGGGGTGATTATGTTGTGTGAATGTAGGTTCATCAACGGTTACAAAGGTACCACTATGGTAGGAGATGTTGATAATGGCAGAAACTATGCATGTGTGAGGGTAGGGGGTATAGGAAATCTCTGTTCCTTTCTTAGTTTTGCTGTGAACCATAAACTGCTCTAAAAAAAAAGAACCTCTTAAAATTCAAAATAAGAAATCGAATTAACCCAATAAAAATAGGCAAAGAATTTGAAAGGATATTTCACCAAAAAATAAAATACAAATAAAAAACCAAAAAACTGTATGTATTGCTTCCAAGCACAGAAAAAGACACTTAACATATTAGTAATCACAGAAATGGAAACTAAAACATGTGGTAAGTGTTCCACCCCCATTTCAATGGCTAAAATTCAGTGTTGCTAATAATGTGGAGGCACTTGAACTCTCATATACACCTAATGGGAATGTAAAATGGTACAAACACTTTGGAAAACATTATGACAATTTCTTAAAAAGTTTAAGATATACCGTGTGACCTGGCATTTTAGGTATTTACCCAGAGAGAAACAAAAGTTTATGTCCACACACAGACTTTTACATGAAAGTTCACACCAACTTTATACATAATGGCCCCAAACTGGAAACAACCTAAACGTCTATCAACAGACAACTGATAGACAACGTCTATCAACAGACAAGTGTAATCAACTTTAACATATCCATTAAATGGAAAACTATCCATTTAATGGAAAACTACTTTTCATTAAAAAGGAATAAACTATAGATACACGAAAAATAGAGATAAATCTCAAAAACGTTATGCTGAGTGAAAGAAGCCAGATATAAATTACATGCTTATGATCCCATTTTTGTGAAGTTTTAGAAAAGATGTGTCTAATTCAGTGACAGAAAAAAGCTTTCTGAGGCTTTACTCTTAGGGATAAAGTAAGTCTCTAAGGTATTTTGGAACCAAGTTTCCAGGATTTTGAGGGGCTAGCTATCTCTAGGGAAACACCATTTCTTACCATTTAATAAAATGTCAGTCATGAGACCCTTTGGATGTACATCAGGGCTCCATAGGCTTAGAGTATGATTGCTAGCATATATCTTTTTTTTTTTTTTTTTTTAAATACTCACTTCTTTTTTTTTTTTTTTTTAATTTTTTTTTTTTTAACGTTTATTTATTTTTGAGACAGAGAGAGACAGAGCATGAATGGGGGAGGGGCAGAGAGAGAGGGAGACACAGAATCGGAAGCAGGCTCCAGGCTCTGAGCCATCAGCCCAGAGCCCGACGCGGGGCTTGAACTCACAGACCGTGAGATCGTGACCTGAGCTGAAGTCGGACGCTTAACCGACTGCGCCACCCAGGCGCCCCTGCTAGCATATATCTTGGGGCAGTTGAGATAAAGGAAGTAGATACACAGGATCCTTGAGGCTGGGATAATGTTAAGCTTAAGGTTCTCTTTTTCCCCCAGCAAAGTGTCATCCTTGAGGCAGCTGAGCTCCTAGAGGGGGGGTCACTCTGCCAGTTTCGAGGACTTGTCAGTGGGCTGTAGGCAGTAAGGGAATTTAATTTTTCATTTGCCCACATTTAATTTCATTGCCCACATTACCATGGCAAGCAGTTAAACTCCTTACCTTTGTTCTTGGGTAGCCAGGAGTGTCCGAGGACTATCACACATATTCCACCTGGGGTGGGGGGGGTGATGGGTATGTGCCAACCTGTATTTTGCCCTCAGCTTGCCCTAAGGTCCCTCATCAGTATACATTTATTAAAAGTTGTCAAACTGTACATTTAAAATGAGTGCATACTATGGAATACTTTAATAAATTTGATTTTTAAAAGGGAAACTCTGAGAATTAGTATTTGTTTCTATAAAATGATCTGTCCTGAAGAATAGTTTAAAAGTTATACATTTTGCTTTTTATGTTAAATCTTGCTGAAAAAAACAGAGCGTGACTAAGTTTTCTAAAGTAACCTTAACTTATTTGAACTGTGCATAAACTTGTGCATAAACTTGACGTCAGTTTAGACTTCTCTCTAATTTTGCACTAATAAACAGTATCAATTATTAAGCAAGAGATAGATAAGTAAAGTTTCAAGAGATAATAAGAACATGCAAACTGTATGAAAGTAGAATAGCAAACTAAGTGCATTCTTCTTTGAAGCTTTCCAGGTGGCTATGCAAAGATGTCAACCCTGTAAGCCGGTAGCAGGTAGGGACAAAATTAGCTGGAACTGAGCATTTTAGAAGAATTGCAATGTCTCAAAAAAGGTTAGAGTGGGAGAGAGCCAAAGCATAAGAGACTCTTAAAAACTGAGAACAAACAGAGGGTTGATGGGGGGTGGGAGGGAGGGGAGGGTGGGTGATGGGTCTTGAGGGGGGCACCTTTTGGGATGAGCACTGGGTGTTGTTTGGAAACCAATCTGACAATAAATTCCATATATTGGAAAAAAATAAAAATAAAAAAAAAAAGAATTGCAATGTCTCATGTCCTATTAAAAAGAGAACAGCTCTCCTTAATCTATTCTTCAGTATTTCTTGCAACTGAAAATAGTTGCTTTAATAGTAAGTCCATACTTCAGTAAGTGTGAAATACTTTTGATGCTGGCAAATCTCCAAGTTTAAAATACATTTATTGTACAGAAAAACATCATTTTGGTGTGTGGATAGTAGGTGGACTCAGTGTGCTCGTTGGCATAAAGACTTGTTTTTCTTCTTCCTTTCTTTTCCTTGAAGATATAAATGCTAGTTAGGATTCCCAGGTAACTCCATATAAATGTGAGAAAAATTTTGTTTTTCAGAGCACTTAAATATTACAGTTTTTGTGAATTTACACTAACCTGGAGTGACTGTGGTGCAAAGCTAGTGTAGGGTAACTCTGCAGAGTTATTTTCAGAAAACCAAACAGATGTTTAAGTGTTGATAAGCTAATGAGGATATTTCATTTGACACTAAGTTTTCTGGGCATTGCTATATATGAAATTGTAGCAGGTGGTCTCTTTCTCAAGACTGAATTTAAGATACGTGAGTTTGCTCCTTTTTGAGTAATATGATCATTGACCTGTATTTGTTCGATCATTGGCACTGTCATAGTTTTGGTGTAAATAAACCAGTTTAACACTTTGCAATTTTCTTTCCTCTCTCAATATTCCAGTAGGCCCTTAGATCCCCAATTTTTAAAATTCTATAAAAAAGAAAATATTTTTGATATATCTTTTTCTCTTGTCTTTCAAATTGACAAAAAATAATATTCCCTGTATAAGGTCACTTGTGTAATGGGATTAGTTGTGTAATTTGGAGATAAAATGTATGCTAGAGTTAAGCTGCTCTGCATAATAAAAGAGAGGAATTTGAAGAACTAATGGAATAAGCTTGTGGGAGGAAATAAACATCAAAGAAGCTGGGCACTTCTTAGTGGATGCGGTGAAAAGCACCCTCCTACCAGACCATCATTACAAGGAGAAAAATACTTGTTGGGAAGGAGAGGTTAAATTGTGCAATTTAAAGCCCATTCTCTTTCTCTGCTACAAAGTTTTTGGTAAAATATAAAATGCTTGCTAATGACTGGTATGAATGTGTTCTTTAATGAAATCAAATAGGTGCTGACTTCTACATTAGCTTGAATATAAGATGAACACAGTGAGAGCAAGTGAATTCAGGGGAGTCAAGATAAAGGACACTAAGATCTGGGCTATAGTTAAATTGGTGTAAATGTTCACATTCATAAAACATTTTTGAAGGCAAGCTGGCATTTATTTCCTTAACTCATTTATTCACTCAACACCTATGGAATGAAAAATTCTTCAATGTTCCAGGCACTTGTGCTAAGTGCAGTGCTTGTGGTAGCTAATCTGACAGACATCTCTGCAATCAGGCAGCTTGTAACTGAGTAGGGATAGGAGATACTGAATCAAAATCACACAAGTAACTGTAAAATTATGTTTGTAATAATTGTTATTTAAAAAAGCAGGATACTGTGAAAACATGTAAGAAAGGAAACTAATTTTGACCTACCAAAGCCTACCAAAGGAAGGGAATTAAGTTCACACCTCAAGCACAAATAAGATTAATCCTGACAAAGATGAGAAGAGAACATTCCCGCAATTTATTTATTAGGATTTGGTACAATAGCAAGTAACAGAAAATCCAAAATAACAAATGGCTTAAGAAGTTTATTTCATTCCCGCTTACAAAGCTTAGAGCTAAGCCAGTCCAAGGCTGGTAGTATTCACCAGCAAGAGGAATCCAGGATTCTTCTATTTTATTTTTCCATTGTGTATGTTCTCTAGTTCCAAGGATGCCTCATGGTTCAAGATGACTGCTCCAGCTTCAGCCATTTCATTAGCATTCCCATCAGGAGAAAAAGCAAGTGGAGGAAGGAATACATGTATCATCACTCTACTAACACTTTTATACTGTAAGGTTCTGAGTTAATCACATGGCCACACCTAGCTGCAACAGGGGTTGGGAAATGTCTTTCTTCAAAGCAGACATACGCCCAACTAAAAGGGTTTTGTAATCATAGAAAAAGAAGCTAGATATTCTGTTACTAAAGACAAATAGGGGAGGAGAGAATGTGTTTCTGGGAGACAACAGTCTCTCCTAGAGAAATGGTATGTGAAGTTCAAGGTAGGAGGAAACTTGATACATTCCAGGAAAACAGACAGTGTAGTTTGTTTACATGTTATGAGCAAAGGGGAGGAAGAAGGTTGGTGGTAGGACAAAATTGGAGAGGCGAGTAAGGGCAAGTCATATCCAGCCTTTTGGATCATGAAGAATTTTGAATTTTACTATTGAATGTTTTTAAGGAAGATGGTAACACGATCTTGTTGTCGTAATGAAAAACTTCCCTGGTCACTGTGTGGAGAGGAAGTTATAGAGGCAACATTGGCAGTATATACAAAGTTCAATGGGTGTGCTTTTTGGCATACAATTGCATATTTATGCATTTGTCCTAGCAAAATCATCAGGCAAGTACAAAATCTGAAAAGACATGCACTGAATGTTTACAGTGGGAATGAGTTTAGGAAAGCGTCATTTCCTCCTTTATAACTTTTAATTTGGAATGGTTTGTTTTACAATAAGTATGTATTGCTTTAAATTTTATTAAAAATCCATAAATCAATTTTATTTTTTGAAAAACAAAGACAGGGGCGCCTGGGTGGCGCAGTCGGTTAAGCGTCCGACTTCAGCCAGGTCACGATCTCGCGGTCCGTGAGTTCGAGCCCCGCGTCAGGCTCTGGGCTGACAGCTCGGAGCCTGGAGCCTCTTTCCGATTCTGTGTCTCCTTCTCTCTCTGCCCCTCCCCCGTTCATGCTCTGTCTCTCTCTGTCCCAAAAATAAAAATAAAAAAAATAAAAAAAAAAAAAACGTTGAAAAAAAAAGAAAAACAAAGACAAACAGACTTGTTGATTCAGCTCCACAGTCATCCAGATTGCTGGCTTCCATTCCAAATGGTCTTCCTTTGTTTTGATCTCGTTTCTGATGGTTCCCTATGTCCTGGGGCCTGGCTTTCTGCCTGGTCCCTTTGCATTGACAGTTCAATGGGATGGTTTTCCTACTTTTTTTCATTTTGTATTTCTTGTAGGATGAGTCTTGTCTATTCCATCATCCCATTTCCCCACACACATACCGCTGTCCTATATTCTGGCTAAGTCGAGCCCCTAAGGTCTCCTCCAGGAACATTTGGACAGGACATGGATATCCTTGACCTTTCCCTCCCCCTCTCACCACCATGTTTATAAAGACATGCATTAGAGAGTTGACTGATAAGGATTTAAAGGGTCTCTATGGGATCATAACTGGCCCTTAATCCTATACTTTAACTGCATAGATTTATAGAAGTTTAGAGTTAAAAAATAATTTAAAGGCCATCAATTATAAACTGTCACATAACAAAGAAATTTCTTTGTGGATATTCTGAACATCTTGAATATCTCTTGTACCTTTGAAGAGCTCTACTAATTAGGAGCTTGGTTCCATGGTGTGGAAGAAAGATTATAACACCTAGAGTCAAAGGACTTGGATTATAATCTAGCCTCATTTGTAGGATGATCTTGCAAATTGAATAACGTTGCAAGAGCATCAGCTTCTTCACTTGTAAAATAGGGATAGTCCCTACCCTACTTTATTGGACTATTCTATATCTGAAATCATTTTTTAAACTATAAAGCATCATTACAGATATTTAGTACATTATTATGCTTATGCCACAATGAAAAAATATGATATATGTCTATAAATATATATCCTCACCAAGAAATCACATTTCTTTAATATTAGACTGATATAATTGTTCCAGAAGTATTTTTCTTTGATTGAGTTCAAATTTGTCTTCCCATGGTATTTATGTATTGTGAGTTTGGTCCTTTGTGACAATGTAGAACTGGTCCAATCTTTCATCGGCATAATTACTGTGTATTAAACAGGAAAGATAATAGGCTCAAACCATGACAATTTAGGTCTATATTTCATGGAAGAATTTCTGGAACTTTAGGAACACAGTTGGATCTCCAATAAAAATATTCAAAGGTATTTGAAATAAAGGAAGCTCCCAAGTTTAAGTGTGTTTATGGGTTTTTTCATAAATAATTGAAGATTATATTTAGCTTGATAAAAATCTTTTCCGGGCATATTAAATTGTAAAGCAGCAAGTGGAAAATTGTTTTACACAGTTAATTTATATACTGTCTTTAGGGGGCAGTACTAAACCACTGATAAATTTTGTTATTTCTGCTAATGCTGCTGGTAATGGTTAATATAAAATAAAACCAAAGTAACTATAATGAGATTTGTGATGCAATTACATATACCCCTTAATATTAGTAAAATTTTCTGGGTAGTTAAATGAAAATGATAGTTTGAAATTCACTGATAATTCATTCAATAAATAATTATTAAATTCTATTATGCATACCCATCGTAAGAGATACAAATGTAAGACAATGTTTGCTTTCAAATAACTTACAATTAACTAGGATAAATAAGCTGGGATTTGTGTGTGTGTGTGCGTGTGTGTGTATCTCAGGATAAAGATAATAATAAAAATAGCAATATGTATTTATTATTTTTTATTTGCTAATCACTGTCATGCAATTATTTTTATCCTCATACAACCCTATCAAGGAGGAATTACTATTTTTCCTACTTTTCAGATAAGGAAACTAAGATGAATAAGATTATATGATTTGCTTGAAGTCACACAGCTTGGAAATGGCAGAGACAGGATTTAAATATGTATCTATCTGACTTCATAGACGCTTGTTTTTGCCACTATGCCATCTATCATCTCAATGTATATGTGAAATATCATAATACTCAAACACAAAGGGCTATAGACATTTACAAAAGAACCACATCATTTCTCTTTGTGGGAAATCTGGAAAGAAGTGAAATCTGAACTGTATTTAGAGGGATCAGTGTGATTATAGGAAGATAATAGCTAAAATCATAGTTAATATTTGTTAAAACTTTATTATGTTTCAAGCACTTCGTGTTCATTACCTCATTTAATTATCAGGAAAAAAATCTGAGAGGAGTCCTGCCATATTATTTTCCATTGTGCAGATAAGGCACGTGGGGCTGACGGTGGTCATATCTGATGAAAATCACCCTAATAAGTAGGCTAATAAGTAGGCAAGTCAAAAATTCAGAACTAATTTTAGAGCCTATATTTTTAACCAGTACAATATGCTTCCTGGAGACATAAGATGGAAGGCATGAATAAATGTATTGAGCATGATTAAGGAAGGATAAGCAGTTCCACTTGGTTGGGGTCTGGGTGAGTACAGTAGAGTAAGTAAAAGTGTTGAAAAATAGTTTGACCATTAACCTTGAGGAATTTGGATATTGTTTACTGCACAGTGGGAAATAATTGGAGATGTATGAGTAGGGAAGAGACAAAAAGAGAATTTTTCTCTGGGGTAGAGGAAGTTCTCAGTAAGATTAGATCAAATAATTATAGCACCATTAACAAAAATAGAGAAGAACTGATTAATCTGTGAAATGATAATAATTCTTGCCATGTATGTAATGATTTATAGTGCCATGCCATGTCAACATTGATGGCCAAACAAACCAACAACTGATCCTGAGTTAGTGAATGAGATGCCTATTGGTTATTTTATTCTGGTTTGTACACAACATTGATCGGACATGATCAGACATTGATCTTGCTAGAATAAAGTTTTAGATGCCCCAGGATTTTCTCACCAGGGTATCTGTAGGATGAAAAATCCCTGTGATAATCATCTTTTATTACTGATTTGAGAAATGTATTTTTATGAAAGTATGGGCTACTATGTATCAAATTACAGAAAGTTTGGTTGTCACAGATAGCAAATTGCTTTCAGGCATATCCTTATGTAGCAGAAATATACTAACAAATATACTTTTGAAATTTAAACTGCAGTTGCATCAGCTCAGTTATTCACTATGTTGCTTTTTACAGCAACATTGTGCTGAATGAGAAGCCACGTAACATAGTGGTGGGGGGGGGCGGTCAGCTCTAGAGTCAGGTAGTCTGGATTAGAATCCTATTCTGCCACTAACAGTTCTGTGATCTTGGTTTTACTTGACCTCTCTGTGCCTTAGTTTGTGTGAATAATATGATCTTATAATGTCACATAGTAAATGTTCAATAGATTATAGCTGTTATTATTATTGTTACCTTATAAATTGTAACTGCTTAAGGGGCTTTTTAAGTTTATGATTTCTCAGTTACTGAAAATTGATGAAGGAAAATTTAAGATGTGAATGTAGAAAAACAAAATCTTATATTTTAAAGTCATATATTTTATTGCTTAAAGGAACAACTTTTTGAGGGGCAAGTGGGCCATTTATAATTTAATATATACAGTATCTTGACTAACTTCAATAATCATGATATATCAGTGTTGTATCCAACTTTCTGAAGACTTTTACCTTTTTTTTTCTTTAATTCAGTTTGCTGAGCATTCACCAGGCTCTTTGAATATGGAATTTTCATCAGTTCTGGCAAAATTCCTTGCATTGTTTCTTTGATAATTTCCTCCCATTATCTACATGGACCTTTTAGTTTGATCCCGTAGTTTTCTTAACTTTTATTTTCTCCTCATCTTTTGTTCTATCTTCTAGGGAGTTTCTGCAGCCTTATTTTCCATCTCTTCTATTGGGTTTTATGTGTTTATTAGTTTTGTAGCATTGTTCTTATTTGATGGATGCAAAGATCTTCTATTTCTTTGTGAATACTATTTTTTAATTTTTTCTGTATATTTATTTTGGTCTCTATTAAAGGCTTCCTTCAAATGTGTGATGGTGCTTGGATTCTTGTTCATATTTACCTAAAAAATTAGAAACTGTTTATATGAGTGTAGTTTTTTTGAGAGATGGGCTTCATAGTAGGATTTAAGGCATAGACCCCTATCATTTTACTAGGTACCTATAGATCTTTTTTTCTTGGGAGGTCAATTTCTACAGAGGGGAGTACATTCTCATCTCCTACCTACTTGGGGGATATAAACCTAGCTGCCATGTTCTTTAAGGCAAATGTAGGCAGACCCTGGGGTAGGTTGGGAGTCTACAGCTACTAGATATTCAGTTAATTTATTTGTTTTTACAGACACCCCTCTGTCCACTGTGCATGGATTGTTAGAATTCATAATCCGTTGCTTCAATCTCACCAGAAAATAAACCTCCAATTTCTTGTTAGTGGTGAAGGTTTAGTTTCTTGGCCGTTTTAGAAGATGGGTCTAAGCGTCTCTTTCAAATATAGAATTCTTAAGCCCTTTTAATGGTGTCAAGTCATACCTAGACATGCTACTTATTCCTCCTCGCCAACATTTTGTTTTCAGTTTTCTCAAGTTTGCTAAATCAGGTAATACCTACCCATTTCTTTATCATTCTCTTAAAATTTTCTTGTTATTGCTCTTCTAATCTTTTTCCTGTTGTCCTTGTTCTTATGCTTTAGACCATTTTTTACAAGCCCTTTTCTGTCATTTTAATGGGATTTGGGAAATAGCAAAAGTAAATATGCAGGTTCAACATGGAAATCCCACTATTAATTTAAAAAATATTACCCTTATTACACGTATAATATAAAATTTTATGAAGTTCATTTTTTTGAAAAGAAGACATTGTGGAAAAAATGGGCTTTTTAGCAATTCCTGTTTCAGTAATGTATCTTCCTGCTACTTATCTGATTGCATTTAGAAATCATAAGATTTTTCTCATTTGTTGCTATTGAGATATTTTCTTGGGTCATTTTCATGTCCTGTTCTTCATTATGAACCTTTTGTATCCTATCCTTTTTCATCCGTTTTTTTTCACTTTCAATTTTTTTAAACATTCAGGTTGAATTATGCATGGTTTTTGCTTAGTCACATGGCATAGCCACGTAACTATGGTGAATATTAAACTGATTTTGCTTGCTAACATACACTATAAGAAATTAATGTAATTTAATTGATATTAAGATATCTAAATAACATTGATATAATATATTGGTATAATATACATTTAATTTCAGAGGACTTCATCTACAATAAATCTGTCACCAGGAGAAGTGGAAGAAGATGATGATGATGAAAACACTTGTGGGCCCTCAGGACTCTGGGAAGCATTAACTCCTTGTAATGGATGTAGGAACCTTGGCTTCCCAATTCTTGCACAGGTAACAGTTTGCTTTTCTTAAGATATAATAAAACACCAAAATAGTTTATGTTTTTAGGGAAATCTTTTCTCTCTTCCTGGAAATCCAATTACTCTCTTATTCACCCTGTAATTTTTCTTCGTTTAAAGGTCAGTAAGATGTTTATCTAACTTGCTGTACATGTATGCATATGCAAATACATATTTTACATCATTTTATGTGGTGGTTTTATTTTGATCATGATGCTACTTCCAGAAAAATTGAGTTGTTTATGAGGGTTTTCATATTTATGATCTAGAAATAGCTCATTTTAAGGAATGCTATTTTCAAATTATAAGTTTTATTAAAATAATAAAAATTATTTACAAGGAAACATATTGGGGCTCTTTAAAAGCATTGTCAGTGGTTTTTAATTTTTTAGCACAATGAAACATTGTAGAATAATGTTTACCACTGAAGATTATGTAGTACAATCCAAAATGATACCAGAACACTAAAAACATTGACTATAACTTTGAAATCATCTCATGATTCATTAAGTCAATTTTATTCTATTGTATCACCTTCAAATTCCTATTTATGTTTTGTACCACAAGTCTTTGGAGGAATTTGAGAATTAAGTAAAATTAACCAGAGTTAGGAAATTTAAAGCCACAATGAAAATACGAAAAAACACTTAATACAAAAGACAGTGTAATGGTAAAGGTATGTATGTGTAACTACTTAGTGCATAGGTGGAAAAACAGTCTAGGACATAGGACAGAAAATAATTCACAGTAATTGTCCAAGATAGTGTTAAATTTCAAAAATACTATATTCTATTTTGCAATAAGTAGAAGCAATTGTGTCCAAGAAAAAAAATCATATTTTTCATGTCTTATGTCACAAATTGATCATAGCCACTCAAGTCCCATATGAATTTATTATGGAGATAATCAAATCAGCATATAGTACTTAAAGAATCTCTTCATCTTAACACGAACTATTTATAGGACTTTAAGACAGTATCCTAATCCAATCTGAATCAGAATTGTTATCAATATATACTGGACTATGAGTTCCATAATGGTAGAGACTATGTATTGCTTAATATCTGTTTCTAAGGCCATAGTCCCTGACATATTGTCAGTATTAATAATTAGTAAAACAATGAACAATGTGCATGTTCAATGCTTTCATTTCCTCACTTAAAGATCATATCTATAAAGATATAGGAGAAAGAACAGCAAGAAACATTGGTTTTATTTTATTAATATAACCTTATCTGCTTAACGTTTACCAGTAAATTGAATGCCTTTATCTCTTTTTTTTTCTGTTTCATAAAATAAAGTATTAGGGCTCTAAGCCATCAATAATATATGACTAGAATTTCCTTCTCTACCACCTTCCTAAACATTTATTTTTTTCATTTTATTAGGCTTGGTAGTAGGGTTGGTAGTAACTTGATTTTGGTTTACAATTTTTTTATTACTGGATACTTTTATTTGGCCATTTTCCTGTGAAGACTGGCAAATAATATTTAGTAGTTACATTTACTACACAATGGTTTCCCAGGCTGTGGCTTTTCCCCCCTTACATTGTGTGTGTGAGTGTATTCTGTGTACTTTTTCAAACTATCAAGTTCATTAAACTTCTTAGTCTTATTTTTTGTTTAATTCACCTTATCTGGAGATAACTCTCATTCCTCTCATTATATCGCATCGTGTTTGGCTTGGGTGTTCTTCTGAAATCTCTTATTTCTGTTGTCCTATTTTTAAAACCACATGACTCAGTTTTGATATTTTTACATATAATGCATGGCAGGAGAAATCTTGATTGCATTATTTAGCTGACATGATTGTCTGCTGTTAAAAATTTATATTTTATAAAAGTATCCTTATTGGTATTTTGTTACTGCATCACATCTATAAATTTACTTGAAATGTAGTATCTTTTTTTTTTACTGTATTTAATATAATGAATCAAAAGTAGAATTCTTTTACTAATATTCTCATCTGGGCTTCTAATGTTTTCACTTTGTTGGTGGACTCTCCTTTAACATATGTTATGTATTTACGATAAAATTTAATACATTTCTCGTGACATTGGAGACATATCAAATGTAAATTTATCCTACAACTTGCAATAGCTTTGAACTCAGGATTTTCCAGGCCAGCTTCAAAATTAAAAATCTTCATAAATTTCATGAATAACAGGATTTTATTTTGAAGCTGTTTTTTTTCAGACCTGAAATATTGTGTGTGTGTGTGTGGGGGGTCATTAAAATCATTTAAATATTTAAATATTTGTGATTTTATTAAATAATAAATGATTTAAAAATCATTTAAATTATTTAAATATAGTGAGGGGTCATCAAAAAATGAGGCCTCATATGCACAGTGCTTGGCTTAGTGATTTTTAAGGCCTCATGGAAAACCATTACCTTACAGTTTGGTGTAGGAGCCTTTGGGATCAGTGGAATTAGTATGCTGCTATGCAAATTTCCATATACCCAGACTTTTGGATTCGAATAATATATATTTATTTCACATTTATAACCCTTAATTTAATTGAATCCAGCACATATGTGTCAAATATCTTCTTCATTCAAAGCATGGTGCTAAGCTTCAGAAACATGAGGATTATGGAAATACAGACTTAATTAAAACTATGTGATGTATTACTTTTAGAGTCTTAAATAGATTTTTTACTTGCAAAAATTAGAACATTGGCTGATCCTGTAGATCTTACACTTCTAAGATTATCTAATCTCCAGTTTTTGTCTAGATTTTAAATTGAGCTTTTATTCAGCTCATTTTTCTGTTTTTCTAGTTTTAATACGGCATTTTATCCTTCCATTGTGACTAGATGTTATTTAGAATTCTAAGTTTTAGAATTTAAAAGGAATTGCTTCTTGTAAAAATTTCAAGAAATTTAGAATTTTAAATAACATCAAGGAATTAAAATAAAGACATAGAATATATTGGATACTTTAGTATAATTTCAAAGCAGTTAAATAATATTTAAGTTGGGCAAAGAACAAGAATAAAGAGACTGAGGAAATGAAGTTCTTTCTGTAAAGTATAATTAGTTTTCAACATGCCTGACAATAATATCATCATCATCATCATCGTCATCATCATCATCATCATCATCATCATCACTATCATTTGCTTTTGTTCCTGGTTATGTATTTAGTAAATTTTAGACTTTTTTTGGTGAATACATATTGATGATAAATGGAGGAGGGTCTCTGAGAGTAATCTTAAACATTTTATTCTGTCATCTGCATGTAATCACAAATATCAAGTTAAGAGGAAGTTAAAGATAGTTCAGAGCCTGATAATAAATTGCCATTTGTTTTTATTACTACCTTTCCCTATTAACAGAGCATATGTCATTAGAGCATAGAATCTGAGTCGAATTGTGTTAGGGTGGGTGATATTTCTTTCCTCCACAGTGTTGGATGAGGTGTCCATCTCTGCACCACGTGCAGTATAGGACTTTGAGGCTATTTCCGAAAGAGTCAATCCTGCTGAGTGGAGGTCTCTGACTTCCATCCTGTTCACTCATGTAGCCTTCACTCTGCAAGATTGTAATAAAGGGTCCCAATACTGAGCTGTTAGCTGCCTTTGCAATGGGCTTGCCAGTAGTTTCTGTTCTTGGAATCACCATATTTATTCTGCCCTCTGGGAAGAAGCCAGTATCTCCTACTGATGTGCTGGAAGTACCCTCTCAAGACAAGAAAGGCTTGCAGCCCTTGCTAACAATAGTATTAAGACATGTTGAATGCACCCATTGTGGCTATTCTAGCTGTGCTTCCTCCTGGATCTGTAAAGGCTGCTCCTGTCACCATCCCTGCCCTTTTATCAAATGCTATAGGCTTTGTGACTGCAGAAGTATGTGAACTCTTGAATGCAGTATGTGTGGGAGGCTTGATGAATTCATTCCTCCCCAGCATAACCATGATAGGTGGTCCCAAACACTGTAGGGTTCATGTGAAGACTCTTGATGCCAACTTGATCTTGATCCCTTCCATAGACATGAATGACATTTGCCTGTGGGGGAAGACAAACAAGTGAAATAAAGAAAGTGAGGGCAGAAAGGTCTGTTTCTTTTATTCCTCTAGCTAAACAACAAGGGCTTATGATAAGAATTTTGAGGTCTCAATCCAATCTCCCATTTGTTGCAGGAATTCCCCTCTTTAGTATCTCTACAATGACCATGATGATCATTCCAGTTTTGCTCATACAATTCCAGTGCCAGTGAGAGCACTGTTATAATTCACCAGTGAATATCCTCATAGACTACTTTTTATACCCTTATGTTAGTAATTCTGCTGGCCAAGTGGTATGCACTTTAATATTCTGATAGCTACTAAACATGCACACAAACACATCCCTCTGCCACTGACGTATGCAAAATCAGTACATGGCGGTAGAGGCATTACATCCCACAACATATCAGCCTACCTGGATGTAGCAGTGTATGTTCAAGAATAGATGGTCAGGATGCCACACTGGCGACACAGTATTGGATATGAAATTAAGAGTTAAGGAAGCTAAGGAAGCTCTGAAATACAGCCTTGGGGAACACTCTGGAGCACTCCCCAATGTGACATGGCCTACAAATGGAGGTTCTTGTGGCCCTGAACCATCTACATGCAATGCATTTTCTAGGTAAGCCTCAGTACCAATGGCTCTGCAGGACTTTCAGCTCTTCTCCTTCAGCACTCTGCCCCCATTTTTTAGAGTCTTTGCGCAGACTTACCCCTGGGCTCTTGTTCTTCTCTTCAAACCCAGTTATGTCCAGTGTGTTCCCAACTGGGATGGCCTGGGAACCACTGTAAGCCTCTACTGGTGGTCTCAGAATGTAAACGAGGTTTTCCCAGTGGACAAAAAGATCTCTTGTGTTGGAAGGGGGACACAGCTGAAGGTAAAAAGAGCGGCCAGTGGCAAGCTTCAGGTGGAGCTGTTGCTTTTTACCATTATGGATGGATATCGTTACAAACTTCAAGGGAAGCAGCCTGGTTAGCTCTAAGATCTGTGTAGGCTTGTAACGTGTTTCCGGGGTGGCAGGGCCATATCTGTTATAGTCATCACACATAGCAGCTGGTCGGGCCAGCAGCATGACATCAGGTAGTGTGAGGTGGGGGCTGGTGCGAACGATGCCCACAGTTACCATTCGGGCACGGTTGTGCACATCAATCACTTCTCCTTTTTTGCTGACCTGTATAAAGTCACTCTCAAACATTGGTGCATACTTGAATATACTATACTCCCCCTTGTACAGTTGTTGCTGCAGTTTCCCCATGGAGGTATTAAACATACCCATCGCAGGGCTGCTTTGGGCTGTGTAATGTGGTAACTTAAATTGGCTGTTCATGGCTATTTTTTGCCACGACAGCTCCTAGGGGTCCTCCACACCTTACCACACTTTGCAGGGTGTCCTCTTTCCCTGATTTCTCTAGCAAGTGGGCTAGCAGTGGTCTTCTGCAGGCTTTTTTGTCTCTGAGCAACTGAGAACAGGGTGGGGGTGCTAATTACCAATTGCTCAGTGCTAGAGACTATTGTATCTGCACCATACTGCGCTCTGCCTAGAGAATGGAGATGTTGGGGTGCACAGATGCCAGGGCCCCAGTAGATGTTACCATATGCGGATGTTGAGGAGTAGAGGTCAGGGCTCCAATAGATGTCAAGGTGCACAGATGTTGGGACCCCAGTCGATGTCAGGGTGCACAGATGTGGAGGCCCACAGAGGTTAGGCCCCAGTAGATGCTACAGTGTGCAGATGTGGAGAAGCAAGAGATCCAGGCCCCAGTAGATGTCAGGGTTTGCAGATGCCAAGGCACGTAGATGTTGGGGTTCCAGTAGATGTCAGAGTGCACAGATGTTGAGGCATGCAGATGTTGGTATTCACTTGGAGTGGGGAGGGGCCTCCTCTTGAGCCTGACACACTGGTTCACAATAACCTTTGCTCTTTTGGATTCCACAACTCACCGCCAATTGTATTCGTACTGCTCCTCTCCTCCCAAACCTAAGCCTCCACCTAGGCCTAAACCACCCTGAAGGACCCCTTATGTCCTCTCCTGCCCATTGTGACCTGTGCTTACCCTACACTCCTTTGTCTCTGTCGCCCAACAGCCCCTCCCTCAGAGAAAGGACACTGTCCTCTCCACCTCACCCCACCTGTGCTCAGTACCCCACCCTGCATGCCACAGCTCAGCACACTTCCCTCCCCCAGGGATCTCCCTCCCCCATCTATGGATCTTAATACATATTGGCAAATTGCTTTCAAAAAGGTTTAGGTAAAGTTTCTGTTATACATAAAATATACACGTTCTCTTATCCAGTTTTGTAGCCAATTAGAAGTAATTGTAGACAATTTACTTCAAAGAGAGAATCAGACAAGTTGGTAAATAGGTTAGTACAGGGTGTTTATCAAGGTTTATTGTTGCAAAAAAAGATTATAAACAAGATTAATATCTTACAATAAGGGTTTAGTTAAATAAATTATGGAGCATTCTATGCTAGAATACTCTGCAGTCATAAAAATCATTATGCAGTTCCCTATTTGACATGAAAAGATTTTTTTTCTTAAAAAGAGCAAAGCAAACATTTCAAACTACATAAATTGTGGTCCAATTTATGTAAGATCATCTGTGTGCATGTTTGCATATGAGGGTATGTTCAGTGAAATGTTTAAAGTGCTTATCTCTGGGTGCTGTAATTTTTATTTTCTTTACACTTTGTATTTTTATTAGGATAATTATTATTTCTATTAGTGGGAAAAATAAAAATATTTTTATTAACAATGTCTATTTTTACAGGCACAATAAATTTTATGTTTTGATACACCCTCACATTGGTGATGAGATATTTAAACTTTTTCCTAGACATCTGTATTCTGACTTTACAGTGAAAAGAGCCTTAAAGATTACATTTATGATCTGTCCTTACCCACTATCAGATTGTATGTATGTATATATACATATATATATGTATATATATACACTCTGAGAAATTTTGCCAACTATTATAAATGTTGTCAATTGAATAAGATTAAAATCTCTCTATTGGCATGATGGTGTACATAACACACACATACACATACATATGAAAAGCCATAGTTTTTGAGACTTTAGTTTTTTCTGTAGGTCAAAACAAACATTTTTCTTCCCTTCATATTGAAATATCTGGTTATTTCTGTTAATATGAATATTTTTACTTTAAAAAGAAGATTTTCACGTATCAATAACAATGTTTACTGGCCCGTTTAAGGTCTGTATATCTTAATTTCTACTTTATGTCCATATTACTTATCTTATAATTAGAAAAATCAATAAGCCTAATATACATTTAGTAATTGAAGTAACATTTTAAAGATATTGCACTAGTTTTGGTGTTTTTTGAAAAGAATAAGTAACACTGGGCACTATATAATTTAATTTAGGTGCTTTAAAAAAATTAAGTGAAGATACACCTGTTTTCTTAAAAGCACTTTTATGCCATGAACATGTATTAGCAAGATATTTATCTTAGGGTTCCATTAGAGCATGAGTTAATTGCTTTGTCTCCAGGGAAATAAGAAACTATAATACTTATAGGGACTATGAACTTTCAGAAAATTTTCCAAACCAGTCATTAGTCCAACAACAGTAGAACTGCTATTAATCATCCTGATGATCATGATGTGTAGCATTCTGGAAAATATCTCTAATTTTCATTAGTCTGATATAGTTTATCAGACTCCCCTAGCAATTTAGAAAAATACCTTATTAATATTTGCCTCAATATTTAAGAAGTTCAGATGGCTAAATAAAAAGCTACCAAAACCTGAGATTAAGGAATTCTTTTTATGAGAATGCATTAGCTTTCTTTTTTCTTTTTTTAATGTTTTATTTTTTTATTTTAGAGAGAGAGTGAGGGGGAAAAGAGAGGGAGATTAGAGAGAGAGAGAGAAAGGGAGTGAGAGAGAGAAAGAATCTTAAGCAGCCTCCACAGTCAGCACAGAGCCCACTACACTGAGGGTCTTGACTCCATGACCCTGGGATCATGACCTGAGCCAAAATCAAGAGTCAGATACTCAACTGACTGAGCTGCCCAGGTGCCCCAGGAATGCAGTAGCTTTTTTTCAGCCTTGCTCTTAGAACAGATTTCCATGCAGTTCAGCATTAGATATTATTAAAATAAGTTTATTCTCACTGTCCTCTACATTAGAGTTTGTGTCATCTACTATATCATTTAACTTCCCGAGGTCTTATTTTTCTCATCCTTGAAATTGAAATGATTCGTTAGGTATCTTTCAGCTTGAGAATAGTTATGATTTTTATTATAGGGGTTTAACTTTTTCTGCCTGTAATGAAGCTTCTATGTACTTTGGAAATACTCAAAACAATAATAATTAGTCAAGGAATTATTCAGATCTCAACAGCTCTGGGAATTGTATGATTCAATATACAATCTTATTCTGTTGCTGAACTTCTTGCTGAAACTTTCAGAAGAATCAACATTCAAAATGTAAAAATGACAAAATATTGCCTCAGTAATTTGGGCAGTGAATGAGGGGAGTACTTAAAACAATGTAATTGAACATACGGGTTAAACATTTTAGATACAATTTAGTTAATGAACATTGTTTATCCACTGTGGTAGGCAGATTAGTTCCCCCAAAAGATTTCACATCTTGATCTTCACAACCTGACTCTGTGACATTACATGGTAAAGGAGCTTTGCAGATGCAGTTAAGTTCAGGATCTTGAAATGCGGAGATATCATGGATTACCCACATGGGTCCAGTGTAATCACAATGGTCTTTATAAAAAAAAAAGTCAAAAGGGTCAGAGTCAGAAGGATAAGTGATGATGGAAGCAGAGGTTGAGCGATACAACCACAAATCAGTGAATGCAGGTGGCCAAAAAGCAGGAAGTGAATTCTCCTCTGGAGCCTCCAGAAAGAACAAGCTCCGCCCAGTGAAAATCATTTTGGACTTCTAGATGGATTATACTCAGAACTTGACCCATACCTACTTAGATGATGAGATTTGGGACTTTTGAGCTGATAAGATTTAGAGGAGATTCTGAGTTTAAATTGATGCTTCAATGGGTTGAGACTTGGGAGAATGTTGAGATGGGGATGAATGGATTTTGCTGTGGATGAATGTGATCTTTGGGGGGATGAAATATAATAAATAATAATGTCCCCCTCTCTTTATAAATGTCCATGTTCTAATATCTAGAAACTGTGGATATGTTAACTTGTATGGCAAAAGGGACTTTGCAGATGTGACTAAGGATCTTAAAATGGGGAGATTATCCTGTATTGCCTGGGTGGACCCAACATAATCATAAGGGTCCTTAAAATAGGGAAGATGGTATGATGAAGAAAGAGAAAAAAAATTTAAATATTACGTTGCTAGCTTCAAAGATGGAGGAAGGAGCTACGAGTCAAGGAATGTAGGTGGCGTCTTGAAAATGAGAAAGGCTGGAACAGAATCTCTCCTAGAGCCTCCAGAAGTAATAAGCCCTGCTGACTCCTTGATTTTAGCCCTGTAAAACTCCTTTCAGACTTCTGATCTCAGTAACTGTCTGAGATTAAATTAATATTGTTTTAAGCTACTAAGTTTGTGGTTATTTGTTACAGTGGGTAATGGAGACTAATATAGTGACTGTGGAAATTAGGTCAGTAGTAGACTTTTCATCTGTTACATACTCATTCAAATAACAGAAGCATGTTTTTTTGTGTCTAGGCAGAAGGCATGAGATGTGGGCATTTACAGATGAATGTATTTTAGCTTAAATATCAAGCATTCATTTGATCTAGGTTTTTATGATTTTATGAGTCATTTTAATGACTTAAAATAATTGGACTAAAACTTTACCATTGGAAAGTCTTCATTTTGTGTATTTTTAGGAAATTATTATCATACTGATAATGATAATAGTAATGCTAACAGTAGAAGCTAGCATGTGGGGTGCCTGGGTGACTCAGTCTGTTAAGCATCTGACCCTTGATTTCAGCTCAGGTTATGATCTCATGGTTTGTGAGATAGAGCCCCACATTGGACTCCTTGCTGACAGTGCAGAGCCTGCTTGGGATTCTCTTTCCCTCTCTCTCTGACTCTCCCCATCCCTCTCAAAACAACTAAATAAACTTAAAAAAACCCAATATCTGGCATTTATTGAATGACTAGCCCATGCCAGGTATGGTGAGAGGCACTTTACATTCCTATATCTCCTAAATTTCACAATTCTATAAAATATTTTCACTTAACCTTGAGAAAATTGAGTTTCAAGAGATTAAGTAACTTCCCCAAGTTTACATATCTATAATGCTTGATCCAAACCCATGTGAATACTTTGTCAAATTAAAAAAAAAAGTTTTAAAGGGCCCATTTTCTCACAGTAAGCTAAATCTGCATATTGTCTACTGTTCAGTATTTTTCACTGTAGCATTTCTCTGTTGAAGAGTATATCAGTAATTACTGATGTCACTCTTTCTTAGTGTGTATTCAATTGATTTATCATCTTACATTGTGTTTCCAGGGTAGTTGATCTGTTAAATATATTTATTATTTATCTTAAAGATTAAAAAATTGTTGGCTTGATAGGAATCTCCGTTCATTTAGAATCCCTCCACATTTTTCTATTCTTTTATACATTCATCCATGTATTTATTCTATAAATGTTTACTGACCATTTGTTACATGCAGGGTATAGAGCACTAAACAATATAAACATGCATCATACCCTCATGTTGTTTAAATTTTGTGCCAGGTAACTGTGAATGATATAAAATAAGGATTACATATGATTTCTGCCCTGATTAACCTTAAGATTTAGTTCAGGTCATTATCCTGACTGCTATTTATTGGTTGTATAATCTTAGACAAGTAATTTATGCTTTGCTTCCTATAATTTAAAATGAGAAGGCTATTTTTCTGTTTATAGGATTGTTATAAAGATTTTAAAATATAAATGTAAGTTTCTGTATAAATTCCTTCCTATACAAATGCAAACTAATCTTTTTCTGTTCAGTTCTTGGTTTTTGAAAATAACAATCCAGCAATTTTAATAGGGTTTGCAGAAGACTATGTATAGTGCAAACTAACTTCATAATAAGTGCATTAAGAGAAGAATAATATTTATTTGTGTTTAGAAAGCCTGGCAATATGTATACTATGCTAATACTATGTTAATAGTTGTTATAGTTGTATCTAATAGTTAAATCTAATCCTTAATATTTCAGAGGGACTCTAACTTCCTACTTTATATACTTAAACATTGTTTGGGTTGTTTATAATAAGCAATCTAATTTTTTAATGAATGTTTTATATTTTGTGAAAAAAATCAATGCCATGAGTTGTAAAAAGTCATGCCAATTCCTTATGTCACCATGAGTCCCCATAGAATAGTTTGAAAATAATTGCTTGCACCTGTCCATCCATTTATTCACCAATCCCATCCATTCACTCATTCATTAATTAATTTTTCATGTTAATCTATACTTTTTGAGACATTTTTGGTGCAGTTGTCTTTAAATTTTAAATTGCTCTTTTGAGAGGATTATGTAGAGACAGCTGGAAGACACTGTGGGATGAATTGTTTGTGGATTGTCTTTGTATAATTTTTATTAATGACATCAATGATTATTTCTCATTGTTTTAAGTCACATTTCCCTGATTATTAGTGAGAAGGAATTTTTTCCCCCAAATATTTTTTGGACATTTGTATTCTTTTTGTGTGAATTACTTGTTTATTTGGCTTTCCATTTTTAATTTTAATTTTTATTTATTTAAAACAATTATTTATTTGGAGGGAGAAAGAGGACAAGTGCATGAACGTGCGTGCTAGCAGGGGAATGGCACAGAGAGGGGGAGAGAAAGAATCTCAAGCAGGTTCTCCACTGTCAGCACAGAGCCAGACACATGGCTCAATCCCATGAACCATGAGATCATGACCTGAGCCAAAATGAAGAGTCAGAAGTTCAATGGACCGAGCTACCCAGGCACCCCTAACATTTTTTATTTTTAAAATAATTTATTTATAAATGTATTTTAATACAGCTAATCCTTGTTTTTTGTGGATTATGTACTTGTGAGTGTGCCTACTTGCTGAAATTTATTTGTAACCCTCAAGTCAATACTTGTGATGCTTTCATTCATGGACATGCAGAGAGCACTGAAAATTTTGAGTCTCTTGATGCACACATTTCCAGTTGAATAGGTAAAGCTCTGCCTTCTTGTTTCAGCTCTTAAACTGCATAAGCAGTTTTCATTTTCTCAGCCTATTTAGTGCCACTTAAACAATTTTTTGTGCTGTTTGGGGGGGGATTTCACTGTTTAAAATTACTCTCAGTATGGTGCTGAAGTTGTGCCTAGAGTTTCCCGGATCTCAAGAAGGCTGTGATTGATGTACCTTCTGAGAAAATATGTGTGTCAGATAAGCTTCATTCAGGCATAAGTTGTAGTGCTATTGGCTGTGAGTTGTGTTTATTAATCAAAAAATATATGTTGAATAAATTATCTTTAAGTAAAAACACATATCTAACAAATTATATATTGATCAGTTGATGAAAATGCTGTGACCAAAGACTTGCAGGTACCTAACCCTGTATTACTCCTAGGAGCAGTGATTCAGTATTTGCTAATTCAGTGGTCATGGTGACTTTGTGAAACAAAACTACTGTGAAAGTGAGAATTCACTGTATAGTCGGGATATCAAACTTTGTGAAAAATATTTCAAAACAATGTTTCCTCAATTCGTTGCTTGCCCTTTAACTTTGTTTATGTTTCTTTTTTTGTGGTGCAGAAGTTTTCATCTTCATGAAGCCAAGATTTTAAAATACATTTATTTAACACTTCTGCGTTTTGTGTCTTGTTTAGGCTGACCTTGACCAACTCCATAATTATAAAAATAGTTTGCCATCTTTTCTTTATGTGAAACCTTGGTTTGTGAGCATAATTCATTCTGGAAACATGTTTGTAATCCAAAGCACTTGTATATCAAAGCAAATTTCGAGAACCATTGGTTCAGTTGTAATCATGTGATGTTTGGTGTCAGGTACTACTCGTATTGCAAGACGTTGCTCGTTTATGAAGTTAAAATTTATTAGGAATGCTCATCTTGTGGAACACTCACAGAACAAGTTACTCACAATCCAAAGTTTCACTGTGTATGTGTATTATATATATATATATATGTATGTATATATATATATATATATATATATATATATATATATATATGTATTTACATAGTAGTTTCTTTACCTGTGATTTTGCTTGCTGTGGTTTCAGGTACCCACAGTCAATCACAGTCCAAAAGCAGATGATCCTCTTTCAGATGGATTTGTTAGAAGGTCAATAGTAGCCTAGCACTTATGTCACAATGCCTGCATCATTCACCCCACTTTATTTCATCATGTAGGCATTTTATCATCTCACATCATCACAAGAAGGATGAGGACAGTACAATTAGGTATTTAGAGAGAGAGATCACATTCACATACCTTTATTATGGTATGTTGTTAAAATTGCTCGAATTTACTACTGTTGTTAATCTCTCACTGTGCCTAATTTATAAATTAAACTTTATTATAGGTATGTATGTATAGCAAAAACCATAGTTTATATAGGGTTTGGTACTATCCATGGTTTCAGGCATCCACTGGGCGTTTTGGAACATATGCCCTGTGGATAAAAGGGAACTACTATATGTGTGTGTGTGTGTGTGTGTGTATATATATATACGTATATATATATATACATATATACGTATACATATGTATACGTATACATAATACGTATATATATGTATACGTATACATATATACGTATACATATATATACGCATACATATATATACGTATATATATATACGTATACATATATATACGTATATGTATATACGTATATATATGTATGCGTATATATACATATACGTATATATATATATATACGTATATATATATATACGTATACATATATATGTATACGTATATATATATATAATTAATTAATTTGGGGGTGAGGAGGAACCCAAGATAAATTATAGAATTAAAATACATATATATGTATAAATAAATACAATGTATAAATAATATATAAGTGTATAATTATTAACTGTATAATATAAGTGTATAATTATTAACTTTGGAGAGATATACAAACTTATCTGTATAAATAAACACACACACACATATATATATATGTGTATTTTTAATTCTATAATTTATCTTGGATTCCTCCTCACCCCCAAATTAATAATTAGTTGTACCAGCACCATTTATTAAATAGCCTAGCCTTTTGTTTTGATTTTAAATGTTATATTGCATTCATTTCCCTTTTTAAATTTTTTTTAAAACTGTGGTAAAATACCCATAACAGAGATATTGCAATATTAGCCATACAGTACAGTGATGTTAAGTTTATTAACATCATCGTTTAATCATTCTCTAGAACTTTTCAGTTGTGCAAAACTGAAATTCTGTGCCCATTAAACAATAACTCCCCATTTCTTCCTACCTGTAGCACCTGGCAACTACCATTCTGTTTTCTATATCTATGATTTTTACTACTCTACGTATCTCAAGTAAGTGGAATCATCTAGTATTTGTCTTTTTGTGACTCAATTCACTTAGCCTAATGTCCTCAAGATTATCCATGCTTTAGCATGTGTCAAAATATCCTTTTTAAAAGCTGCATAATATTCCATTGCATGTATATATCATATTATGCTTATCCATTAGTTCATCAGTGGATACTTGGGTTGCTTCCACCTTTTGGCTCTTGCAAATACTGTTGCTGTGAATACGGATGTGCAAATACCTCTTCAAGACCTTGCTTTCAATTATTTTGGACATATACCCTGAAGTGAAATTGCTGGATCATATGGTAATTTTATTTGAAATTTTTTTAGGAACTGACATGCTGTTTTCCATAATGGCTGTAGCATTTCACATTTCCACCAATAGTACCCAGTGCCCAAGGGTTCTAATTTTTTCACATCTACATCAATACTTTTATTGTATTTTATGTTCTTTTTTTTAAATAGTAGCCATCATAATAGGTGTCAGGTGACATATCATTGTGGTTTTGATTTGCATTTCTCTAATGATTAAGTGATGTTGAGCATCTTTTCATGTGCTTATTTATTGGCCCTTGTATATCTTCTTTGGAGAAATATCTAAATTCTTTATTTTAAAAATTGGACTGTTTTTTTGTTGTTAAGTTGTAGGAGTTTTTTGTATAGTCTGGATATTAATTCCTTGTCAGATATATGATTTGTGAATATTTTGTCCCATTTCATAGATTGCCTTTTTATTCTGTCAGTTGTGTCCTTTGAAACACAGAAGTTTTAAATTTTGATGTAGTCCAGTTTATCTGCTTTTGCCTTTGTTGCCTATACTTCTGGTTTCATATCCAGGAAATTATTGTCAAATCAAATGTCATGAAGATTTCACCCATTTTTTTCCTAAGAGTTTTATAGTTTTAGATCTTACTTCCTGAGTTTTTGCTAGGAAAAATGTCAAATTTAGAGATTAATTAGGAGAAAATTGGTATTTTTACAATATTGTATCTTCCCTCTCAGGAGTGTAATATAAATTTCTATGTTTTCAAGTCCTTTTTTATGTTGTTAAGTAACATCTAGTTTTTTTATATGTAGTTTTCTACATTTAATGGTGTAATTTTTATTATTTCATATTTGTTTCTATTGTGAATATTTTTCCCATTGTATTTTCTAACTGGTTTCTGCTAGTAGATAGGAAAGCTGTTAACTTTTCTACCTTTTTTTTGTCATCTTAGGAATCACACCATGGTTTATATAA
Organism: Panthera pardus; assembly: GCF_024362965.1. NCBI lineage: Eukaryota > Metazoa > Chordata > Mammalia > Carnivora > Felidae > Panthera > Panthera pardus. The sequence continues at coordinate 21,714,652 of NW_026526991.1, forward strand.
ATATTCAAGTTGATATTCTGATGAGGAAATTATATAACCTGCAAATAATAGCAACTATGTCTCTGAATCTTCAATCTTTATGATCTTTTGATTTTTTTCTCTTATTGAATTGATTGGACCCAGCATTACAGCATTAGGTAATGATAGTGTAGACTCATCAGTCTAGAAGCTAAACACCGCCATATATGTTTAAATAGTATCTCTGATATGACTCCTCTAAGTGTTATTCCATCTCTGTTCTTTCTCCTAGAGTTTTGGTTGTGGGGCATAAGTTTTAGGATCTCAATTTTATTTTGTATACACTATATGTTTAGTTTCTATGATAGTAAAGGCCTTTAACATTATTACTAAAATATCACTTGACATATTATGTTAATTTTCTAGTTATATAACTGAGCACTTCTATATTAATGTTTCATATTTGCCTATAAGTCTTTGATACCTATCACAATACCTGCTTCTTAGCAGGTATTCAATAACTATTGAATGTGTCACACACTAGAGTGAATCTCAAGCTTACCATATTTCTAAATAATATATCTCAATTCCTGATTGATCAGCTTTAAATGATATATCTTATTTCTCTGTGAGTAAGGATTTTAGCTCACTTATATTATCTCTGTCTACAATCCTTCTACATATGTTTGCTATTTTTTATGATAAATTTTAGGTGTGTGGTTTTTTGGTTTTTGTTTTTTTTTTACTGGTTAGCTTGGTGACTTTAAATAATATTATACTTAAAGAAGTTTAAATAATACTTTTATATTTCTGTGTTATGTTTCATCAACTTTGGGCAGTATTTCTTGACTTCCTATTTTGGAAAATTAAGATATTAGCTCCTGTGCTCCTTTTTTCATGTTTCCTCCCCTTCTTCACCTGCTACCTTATAGACTTATAGACTGTCATGCTTGTTCACATTTATGTTCTATCCTGTGTCACTGGCCAAGTTTCCCATATTTTGTTCATAGGCTTACACTACAAAATTTTAGCCAGTGAATCACATTTACATATTTATGTTTACAAATAGCATGCTGAAATTAAATTTACTTTTCTATCAAGACTCAAGGTCCAGAGGAAGGAGAATATATCTAGCATTAATATTGAATGATTTATCTTTCTTCTCCATTCTATCATTTGCCATATCTTGCTATCATGTACATTTTTTTAATCTATTTGACTATGATATTGATTAGATTCACCTCATAAGCTCTATAGCTGTTCTGTTGGTCATTTTTTGATCTGCACTTTTTTCTGAAGCCTCATGGCTTGAATTTCTTATGTCATGCAGGCTGAATCATATAGCTGATATTTTAGAGAGGCTCTAGAGTCCAAAACCTTAGATCCTAGTTTATTTCAGCTGCTCTTTAGGTTGAGGTCTATATGCCATTGCTTGGTTCTGCAAATTGGTACTAGAAATGTGAGCTGAGACCAGAGTGGGTGATTACCTAGTGGTTGCTTTCAATGGGAGTTGCATAAATTGGTACCCTGAAAATCTTGGTACTCAAAATTTAAGTTTTTTTTTTATTAAAAAATATTTTAGAGAGAGAGAGAGAGGCAGAATGCAGAGGGAGAGAGAGAAAATCTTAAGTAGGCTCCATGCTCAGCACAGAGCCTGATGTGGGGCTCTATCCATCACTCTGGGATCATGACCTAAGCCAAAATTGAGTCAGACATTCAATCGACTGAGCCACCTAGGTGCCCCTCAAGTTTTAAGTCTTGATAATATCATTTTGTGTAGTTTTTTAAAGTCCTGAATATGATTTGTTTGATACTCACACTCAGTACCTCTTTTCAACATTTATTAACTCACCCATGCATAGTAGGTACGCAGTGAATATTCTTCTCATGCCTTTCAAACCAAAAAGACATATGGAGTCTATATGCAGATTAAGAAAGGGAATGAGTAAGAAAATAATATTTTCTTTTGAAGACCTTCTCTGAGAAAAAATGATTGTATAACTGGGAGAATTCCTTGGGTTGGATGTATTGTAAGGAGGCATACTTGATGCCCTGTACAGCATTTCACACAAGCAGCATTATAGGTGAGAAAACCAAGGTGCAGAGAAGTCAATTAACTTGTTTATGGTGAAAATTATGAAGTAGCAGGGGTAAATATTCCAACTCAGTTCATTTGGACCTAATGCTCAGAACCTCTCCTTTTTTTTTTTTTTTTTTTTTTTTATCTCTTTAGCATTTGATCATGCCTTCTAAGAAAAGAGTATTGTTCACATTTACGTCTTCAGTAGTTCCTTCAACAATAGTGTGGAAATGGGTTGAGTGGGACTCTCCTCCCTTGGAAAAAGGGATATCTGATGATGTCAGAGATATCAGCTAAATGTTAATGGATCTTCATTTCTATTAGCAGAAGAATTAATACAAATTTCCTTTAATGAAGGTTTAGTGTGTCCATCAAATTCTATTTTGACTTATTCTGAGTTTGATCTTAGCTGCAATTAGGAATGAATTCTATATTTATATTTAGAAATATATTTCATATTTCCCTATCTTTCTCTGCTATTTTAATTATATAGGTTATTATTTCTTACTTTTCCTGCCTGATACTGCATTGTTTAACTAATGAATATCTGCTGCTTTCATTTTTAAAGGTGGTTCCTTTTCATATACGATGGAAGTACAGCTAGGGTTTTTAAAAAATGGAAATAGCTTGAGATAATCAAGAGAGTCAGGTAGAGCTAAGTTTTACTTAGCTTTACAACTTACTAGGTATATGTCTTTGGTAACCTGTCAATAGTTTTTCATTATTTTTAAGAGAGGGAACTTGTACCTACCTTGTAGGGTGATATGAAAATTGGAGAATGGGTTTAAAGCACATAGAACAATGCCAGACCCATATGGTAGTCATTATTATTTTTTTTTGCTCTCTTTAAAAAATATAAACTATTATATCTTTTAAGAAGTTATCCAGTCTCTGCTTGAATATCTACATGGATGAAAGCATGTTCTGTAAATTTCCATGTCTAACAAATATAAGCTGTGGAATTTCAGAAATAAATCACCTTGAGTATTAATTTCATCATTTGTAAAATGATGATAATAATAGTACCTACCCCCTAGGCTTGTGGTGAGGAATAAATGACATATATTGCTTCTATTAAGTGCTTACAATTGGGTCTAGCACTCAATAAATACTCAATAAATGTTAGCTCATAGTATAAGTACTAAGAGTAGAGCACTTACAAATATATTACAGCCTGAGTCACCTACTGTATTTTTTTCCACAGCAAAAGTTGTTCAAGTTCTTACTTACATGTGATGATTGACTATAATGTAATGTGAACTTTTAACTTGGTTTTATGAGGCTACAGCCTTATAGGGAGCAACCCATACTAACCACCTACTAGCTTACCTATCCTTGTGGTTCCATAATAAATATTTGCTGAATTTATTGTCTTTGGCAGGGATCTGCACACTCTCTGTAAAGGGTCAGATAATAAATATTTTAAGTTTTAATGCTATATGATCTCCATCACAATTATTCAGTTCTGCCATTGTAGCATGTTTTCACAATATGAAAATTTATGGTCATGGCTGTTTATTAATTAAACCTTATTTATGAAAATGGATAGTAAGCTAGATTTTTGCTGAAGTTTACTAATCTCAGGTCTATGGAATAAAGAAATTAGATCCTTAATACTTATAATAAAATTCATATAAAATCGTTCTATTTGGAAATATTTTCAGGTGAGAAAATGTTTTATCCTGTACAGAAAAATGGAAGTGAAGCCTAGAGAAATGGCAAAAATGAACCCCCAAAATGCATTCTCTGTGCATATGTAACAAGACTCCAAAGTTTAGCAAGCTAAACTTTTAAGCTCTACAGCACAATTTCACAGAGATTATTTTAGATATTCAGCTTAAACACATTTCTCAGCAACTGAAACCAGATTAGTGTCGGTATAGAACAACTCTGGACTTTTTTAGAAACTATTTTTTTTTTATTTTTTTTGAAAGTTTATTTAGTATTTTTGAGAGACAGAAAGAGACAGAGTGCAAGTGGGGGAGAGGCAGAGAGAGAGGGAGACACAGAAGCAGAAGCAGGCTCAGGCTCTGAGCAATCAGCCCAGAGTCCAAAGCGGGGCACGAACCCATGAATGTGAGGTCATGATCTGAGCTGAAGTCGAACACTGAACCGACTGAGTCACCCAGGTGCCTCTAGAAACTAATTTTTAAATGAGATGTATACCTTCTGTGGTATATCAGATGGGTACTTCTTCCAAATGCTAGCATGCAACCCGTTGCTACAAAACTGTTAATTCTAATTAATTCTGTTAATGCCACTTCCTTCCTACAGTTTTATTTAATGCTCCCCTGCCAGAAACAATATCCTTCCTCTTAATATTCAACTAACTTATTTTTGACATCTGTGTTTTTCTTCCTTTTATTATAGTTATTTATATAGTTATCTGATATCTATTCTTTTAGATTGTGAGCTGCCTGAAGGCAGTATCTGTGTCACAAATATTTTTGTTTTCCAGCACACTGTGTTTTATGCCTTGCATGCTGTAGGCACTCAGTCTATGCTTGTTTTCTGAATTTTTCTTTCAGTGTCTGTAGGGAGATATGCTGGAATGATGTAAAAAGTATTCTCTCTGGCAGTCTGAGTTCTACTTCTGACTTGATCACTTGCTAACAATATACTCAACTTCTCTGAATCAAGGTTCTGTTTCCTCATCTATAAAATAAGGATCATTCCAACACTGTATTATTTTGTGAGGATTAAATGAGTTGACAAAAGTGCCTAAACAGCAAACCTAAGCACATAAAACATTAGCCTTTATTATATCTAATGGATGTATTACATTTCTTTTTATTTTATTTTATATTATGATATAAATGTTCTAAAAATGAGTAGTTAATACATTAATAAGTAAATGTCAATGATGTGAAAAAGGCAGATAACATCTCTTATTGAGTGTGAATTAAAGAGATGTTATTATGTTGTTTTCTGCATGTGTCAACAAATATTTTACCCAGTTCTTTTGACAGTTACCATTGTAGCAAAAATAAAGCTATATTTAATTTGAATGAATTCTTATAAGGAATTTTATTTCTTGCCTTGATTCTGTGGCCAAATTAGGACTTGTTTCTGCTTATTAGGCTCCTGCCTTCTGAAAATAGGTAAAATTAACAGCATTTATAAGAGAATTTATAGAAAAGGAAAAGTGGTGTCCATTATCTTTTTATAGCCTATTAATGACTAGTGCATATTTTATACTGAAAAGGAGAGACCGCCTTAAAGAGATGAAAAGTATCACTAACCTTATTCTTTTCTTTATTTCTGGCGTGTTTATGTGTGTAGGTATGATAATGCACCATAACCCTTCTGTGAGACCCTGTAATCCAGCACTGATCAGGCTTAAGAATTTTATTTTTATATTAGTTTCAACATGAATTTTATAATTTCCTAAGTCTAACTTGTTTTCACAGTTTTTTAAAATATTTTTTTTAACATTTATTCACTTTTTGAGAGACAGAGATAGAGCACAAGCAGGAGAAAGACAGAGAGAGAGAGAGAGACATAGAATCCAAAGCAGGCTGTAGGCTCTGAGCTGTCAGCACAGAGCCCAAGGCGGGGCTCGAATCACAAACTGTGAGATCATGACCTGAGCTGAAGTTGTACGCTTAACCAACCGAGCCACCCAGGCGCCCCCACAGTTTTTTAATTTATAGTCACTTTAAAATATATTCTTATATATTTTGTTTTTACTTCATTTTTAAAATTATTTTTTTCACTAATTTTAAAAACACTTCCATAATAGCTTGATATTGGGGCACATGACAAGATTAATTCTAGGGACATTGATCATTGTCCAGTATCCCAAAGGACCTGAGTCTTGTGGACTATAAGAAATGAGCTACACCATTCTGCTTCCTTTTTCATGTGCTTCTGCTTAATAGCATTGCAGACATAGCAGAAAACAAATCATAATATAGTCTGTATAACAGTTTGATAGACCATAAAAAAAGAATCCTTTGAGGACTTTAAATGCCCTAATTTCAGCCATTCCTCTGGAGGTTTGAGTAAGAAGCTGCCTGACATGTGGCAGACCAAAGCATGGAACCAAGTATCCACCCTCTGCAAGGATGAGTCTTTCTGAACTAATCTCATGCTTTAGTCACCACTAGAAACCAGTTCTCTCAGGTCATCTATCATCACCCAAACTCTCACCCTTTTGTTGCTGTTATTGAACTGAGCTTCCATTCCTTGTCTACTCCCTACTGCCTGTAATAAACAAAACCCTTATGTTCCCATCATCTCCTTGTGAATGTTTCTTCATTTCTTGGCTTCATTTAGAAGTACTTACCTTTATTTTATACATATTAATTTATATCAGCTACACTGTTACCATGATATTGGTTAAGACTGGAATCTGTATATGTTTGTAAAAAGGGTCCTAAACCAAAATTTGTACCATGGACAATTGCTATTCTCATCATTCCCTTTTTTTCAGTAATCATCCCTTCAACATGTATTTATTGTTTTCTTGCTATATATCAGACACTGTTTTAAGTAAGGAGGATACAGTGAGAAAATCTTGTATTCTAGTAAGGGAGTCAAATAATAGCAAGTAAAGAAAGAAGCAAGAACTTTTCAGAGTGATAAATGCCGTGTGACAAAAGTTTTAAAGGTGATGGAAATGAGTGATGGGAGTGAGAAATAGATGACAAATTAAATTGTGTAGTCAAGGAAGGGCTCCTTGAGAAGGTGACATTTGAGTTGAAACCTAATGACAGGAAGGGACCAGCCACATGAAGAACTGTGTCAGGCAGGGTGAAGCACAAGTCAAAGGGCAGAGGGCTTCCCTAGAGTGATTTAGGGATGTGTTAGAGATTGAGGTCAAGATTGGGGCCAAATTTTATTGGGCTTTGTAGATCTGGGTAAAAAGTTTTGATTTTATTCTCATTCAAGTCAGATGTCATTAAGAGGGTTTTAAGCAAGGGTTTATGTGACTTGATTTAAATTTTTTTAAAAAATCAGGTAGTATATGCCTACCTGCTTATATTAAATATGTATCTGTGTTCATATGTATTTGTAAAGGCAAACTACCCAAGCAGAACATTAAATTGTCAGGAAGTTTTGGTTGGTGTTAGGGATAGATTCAGAGAAATCCCAGTATTTTGGGAGAAAGTGATGTTTTGTTCCCTGCCTTGTAAGTTAATAGCCTACACAGTAAATGTTCTGTTTTTTTTATACTTAAAAGTATTATGTGCTTTTTCGGAAAAATGGGAAAATGAAGAAAAGTGTAAAGAAGAAAAAAATTATTGATAGTCATACTGTTCAAACAAAACACTTTTGATGAATTTCTTGATTTTTTCTATGCAAGTGTGTGTATATGTGTATACTGTATACACACTGTCTTGACAAATACATATGAACACAGATACATATTTAATATAATCAGGTAGGCATACATATATACCCATATACATACACATATATATTTGTCATTATATTGCATATACTCTTTGGAGTTCTGCTTTTTTATTGAACAAACATTTTCCATATGTTCACAGTTTTTTTTTTGTTTTTTTTTTAATTTTTTTTTCTTTTTTTTTTTTTTTTTTTTTAATATATGAAATTTACTGTCAAATTGGTTTCCATACAACACCCAGTGCTCATCCCAAAAGGTGCCCTCCTCAATACCCATCACCCACCCTGCCCTCCCTCCCACCCCCATCAACCCTCAGTTTGTTCTCAGTTTTTAACAGTCTCTAATGCTTTGGCTCTCTCCCACTCTAACCTCTTTTTTTTTTTTTTTTTCCTTCCCCTCCCCCATGGGTTTCTGTTATGTTTCTCAGGATCCACATAAGAGTGAAACCATATGGTATCTGTCTTTCTCTGTATGGCTTATTTCACTTAGCATCACACTCTCCAGTTCCATCCATGTTGCTACAAAAGGCCATATTTCATTTTTTCTCATTGCCACGTAGTATTCCATTGTGTATATAAACCACAATTTCTTTATCCATTCATCAGTTGATGGACATTTAGGCTCTTTCCATAATTTGGCTATTGTTGAGAGTGCCGCTATAAACATTGGGGTACAGGTGCCCCTATGCATCAGTACTCCTGTATCCCTTGGATAAATTCCTAGCAGTGCTATTGCTGGGTCATAGGGTAGGTCTATTTTTAATTTTCTGAGGAACCTCCACACTGCTTTCCAGAGCGGCTGCACCAATTTGCATTCCCACCAACAGTGCAAGAGGGTTCCTGTTTCTCCACATCCTCTCCAGCATCTATAGTCTCCTGATTTCTTCATTTTGGCCACTCTGACTGGCGTGAGGTGGTATCTGAGTGTGGTTTTGATTTGTATTTCCCTGATAAGGAGCGACGTTGAACATCTTTTCATGTGCCTGTTGGCCATCCGGATGTCTTCTTTAGAGAAGTGTCTATTCATGTTTTCTGCCCATTTCTTCACTGGGTTATTTGTTTTTCGGGTGTGGAGTTTGATGAGCTCTTTATAGATTTTGGATACTAGCCCTTTGTCCGATGTGTCATTTGCAAATATCTTTTCCCATTCCGTTGGTTGCCTTTTAGTTTTGTTGGTTGTTTCCTTTGCTGTGCAGAAGCTTTTTATCTTCATAAGGTCCCAGTAATTCACTTTTGCTTTTAATTCCCTTGCCTTTGGGGATGTGCCGAGTAAGAGATTGCTACGGCTGAGGTCAGAGAGGTCTTTTCCTGCTTTCTCCTCTAAGGTTTTGATGGTTTCCTGTCTCACATTCAGGTCCTTTATCCATTTTGAGTTTATTTTTGTGAATGGTGTGAGAAAGTGGTCTAGTTTCAACCTTCTGCATGTTGCTGTCCAGTTCTCCCAGCACCATTTGTTAAAGAGACTGTCTTTTTTCCATTGGATGTTCTTTCCTGCTTTGTCAAAGATGAGTTGGCCATACGTTTGTGGGTCTAGTTCTGGGGTTTCTATTCTATTCCATTGGTCTATGTGTCTGTTTTTATGCCAATACCATGCTGTCTTGATGATGACAACTTTGTAGTAGAGGCTAAAGTCTGGGATTGTGATGCCTCCTGCTTTGGTCTTCTTCTTCAAAATTACTTTGGCTATCATATGTTCATAGTTTTTATAAACCATTATTTCTAATGAGAGTGTATCACTAAGAGATGGAAACATTGCTGAAGAAGTATTTTCAAGATGGAGTACAAGGATAGATAAGAATTCTTCCCTTTAATTGAACATCCTTTAGATTTTTTTATATTCATTTCCTAGTAGACTGGGGAAGACCAAACCAAAGCAACATTTTTTTTTTCTGAGAAAGAATTAATTCAGAGAACCAAAAAGTATATTTTCAGTCTGTTTTAATTATGGAAAACCTGGAAATATTACTGTTGATTTGAGATGAGGAGATAAATAATGAGACATGGGCAAAACATGATAGTAAACCATAAACATGATTATGTTTCATGTGTAAACATGTATGGTAGGGAGGTTTGATAGGAGAGAGGTTTCAGTGTAAACATACATGGTAGGGAGGTTAGACAGGAGAGAGCCCACAAAGGTGATATGTGTAAAAGAAAAATCAATTTTCAAAAAAACGATGGAGCACATGTGTAGGAATAGTTTACCTGTGAATATAAAGTGGATATTCTCCACTGAGAATGGCTTCCTTACTCAGAGGTAGAGAATTAATTTGGTTAGCTTCACTGAAAAGGAAGTGACTAAATCTATTTAGGAAAGGCAGGTGGTAATGCTACATAGAGATTTCTTCAGTTTTAAGGATGCCATGCTTTACTGCAGACACTTCAGTTAAACAGAGGATACATACTTAATACATTGCTTTTGGCTCTGGGCTATCACTAGACAGAGCTTGTTAATTCATTCCTTGAAGTGCCTCTCTGCTTTTCCTTCTTTTGCAGCCTCACTCATTGAGTAAGCTGCATCCTGAGATATCTCTTTTTCTTATCTGTTTTCCTTCCCATAGCTACTTAATCAAAACAGGCCAGAGAAATATGAAGTGGGCAGCTTTTTCATACTTAAATATTTATGCAATACAGACAATAATGCCCCAACTTAACTTTTCAAATGGAACACAGCTGGTTTTAAATATATTAGAGATTTATTGATAAATTCAGGAATGTAGCCACATATCTTGCAAATGTATAAATGAAAGAGAAACAAGTTTACAGTTGATTTTATTCTAAAAATAAAGTTAAATCAGCATATCAAAATAAAGTAAGGCAAAGAAGGTAGCATAGTGCTTGGCATATAGTAAGTGCTCAAACATTACAGACTCTGGAGCTAGACCTCTAGGATTCAGGTTCCATCTATATTTGTTTCTTTTCTTTTTTTTTTTTTTTTTTAGCATTTTGACCATTTTTTAAAAATATGAAATTTATTGTCAAATTGGTTTCCATACAACACCCAGTGCTCATCCCAACAGGTGCCCTCCTCAATACCCATCACCCACCCTCCCCTCCCTCCCACCCCCATCAACATCTATATTTGTTTCTTACTGGCTGTATAACTTTGGGCAAGTTACTAAAACTCCCTATGCCTCAGTTTCAATATCTGTAAAGTGGAGATAATCACAGTACTATCTCATAGGGTTGTTCTGAGAATTAAGTGAGTGACTGTATAGAAGGTATTTAGAATTGCACCTGGTACACAATGAGTCTTAGATGTGTTAGCTATTGTGTTGTAGCAGTAGGTGATATTCAAGAAGTCATAGATCATTTTTGTGACAATGATCTAAAATAAAAAGTGAAATACTGTGAAATAGTATTAAAGTGAAAACTATGTCAAATAGAAATATATCAGAAATCTTTTACCTTCATTAAAATGAAAGTTATTCCAAGGTAGAGCATGCGACTCTTGATCTCAAGTTGATGAGTTCAAGCCCAAGTTGGATGTAGAGCTTTAACAAATAAATAAAATGAAAGGTATTCTTATTTGGAATAAGAATTTTTCTCTATGAATTCTGTATTTCTTTCTCTTTTTTTTGAATGCATACATTTTATGACTTTACATTCTTTTTAGGCTTGAGAAAAGGAGGTGTTGGACTTCAGATCATGTTCCCCCAATCCGGCTAAATACCACTGGCAGTTTTTTCAGACTGAAAAATTTGTTCTAATCATCTTGTTTAAATGAATATCATGAATACTAAATATATAGAATATTTTTCACACTACTGAAGTACAATTGGTTTAGACATTCAGAACATTTAAATGAGAACTCATGTGTGAAAAATTAAGTTACTGATGATAGGAATATCAGTTAAGTTATAAAATGAATTTCTTGTAGAATTTCACAGATTGATACTTCACTAGTCTTGCTTTAAATAATAAATTCCTGGGACATACATTACGTATGATGCATGGCTTCTCCAATCACAGAAACCTTCCTTCTGAATTCATGTTTTCTTGTATATTGCCAAATTAAGGATTCTGCTTCTAATGCCTTCATTAAATCTCTATCATTGTTTTAAAATCTCAAATTGGAATTAAACATAATTTTATAAGTACTTTGTTATATTAAAATTCATCTGAGATTTTATCTGGATGGACACATCTTAAACCTAGTCTCAGGGGCTCCTGGTGCTGTCCCACCTATCACAAATGTCTCAGGTTATTTGCTATCAGATTCAACCTTTTTAATTTTAAAAACAAAACGAGAAATTTAGGCAAAGTGATAGACAAGCTCTGGGTATGCTTGAAATACATATTAGTGTATGCTTTTTAAAAACTTGCATTTTAGCAGTGATGGAGAGACTTTGAATTGCAAAGTGATGGTTATATTAAATGTGTTTTGTATATATAACAAATGAGGCATGGAGGAAGGGTGGGATTAGGAGACCTGAGTTTGGGTTGACTCTGCTGCTCTCCATAGTGTCTCACCTTGACAGCTATTTAACTGCTATGACTCTCATTTTAAAAAACCTATAAAATAAAAGTCTTATACTAGATCAGCATTTTCTAAATAGTATGATGACTAGTTCTGATTTCTAGTCTGTTAGCAGGCATTACTGGTATAAATGTTCCATGATCAAATATATTTCTGAAATTGAAGAGGTTTCTTTGCTGCTGAACTTCTCGGTGTTGTGTATATGCATCTCTAAAAGGGAGAAAAGAACAAGCAGAGTTTCCTAAACTTAGGTAACTACAGTGTCACTTTTTGTAGTGACACTATTTTTGGAATACCATTTGTGAACTCCTGAGCTAGATTATCTTATACATACCTCCTGATTCTGATTCTGTTGCATTCGCTAATATAACTTTAGTTAAGTTGTGGAATATATAAAGGCATAATCATTAATATTCTTGACTTCCTTGAAAAGAGTTCTATAATAAAAATCTCTGTTTTCTGTTTTCATTCATTGTCACAAGCCTGTGCCCAGCTGGCATCTCTGATATAAAAAGATTGAATCTTATAAATTAACTTTTCAAATTAGGATGCATTATTTTTTGTGTAAAGCAAATTGTACTTGTAAAGTGCCACGAAAAGCAATCTCTTAGTTACTTTTATGCTTTTCCTAAATGCATTAACATAATGGGATACTGTGAACATTAAGCTAAAGATACAATCTTACTCTGAAAAATGATCTTTCTTTTTTAAGGCAGTGTTAAAATTTGAGAGATAGAGTAGTTATTAAAGGAAATATAGCAAGGAAGTCTCATTTATGAAAATAAAACTTTATTGGTAGGAAAGAAGTGGAAATTTTAATTGGAAAAGTTTACACAGAATACAAAGTTTGATTAAAAAGATCATCTTCATAGGCTAGAATAAAGGGCTGAAATATATTTTGGAATCTGCTTATAGATGATCTTTATCATCCTCATTATTGAGACCTATTGGACACTGGTACTACAGTAAGATATTATATGCTGACTCTATCCAAAAGGGCTTTTAATGTAGTTAGAGGCATAGAACAGATACATAAAATCATTTGCTGAGTTCTAAATTTTATGGTTATAGTAGCAATACTAAAGAGGCATTATGACTGATAGCTGACATGTTCCGAGAAAATTTCCAGGAATTAAGTAGAACCTAAGCTGAAGACTGAACTTTGAATGTAAAGACAAGGGAAGACATTTCAGATAGAAGGAGGGATGTGAGAAGGTAGGAAGGCATTCTTATATCCTAAAGGAAGCAATTCATAAACCACTTTACATTGAGACAAAAGACTTTGTACTTGAAAAATAGAAGTAATAAAAATAGGGCTGAAGATGTAGGTAGGGAATTTAGAGGGAGTTAGAATTCCTTTGATTTTCTTAAACTTTAAATTAGATTAAGAAAACATACTTAGAAGCACTTTTTAACCCAGTTAAGTTTTACGAGTTGTGTGTTGACATGAGTGACTGATGTCCCCTGGGGGAATGGCTGAGGCATTTTTCTCAGAACAGGAATCTCTGGCCCAGAACAACACATCTATGAATAGTGATTTGATGACCACAGAACCACCTGCTTGTCAAATCCTCATGATCCACAGTCTTCCTGTAGCTTTTTTGTTGTCTGTCTGTGCCTGGTGCTCTTTTTCAACATTTATTGAGTGTACCCTGTGCTCTCATAAAAATGATAATCTCTTTCTTTCCTTCCCAGAAGCACAAAAATACTGCAGTTATGTGATTTGGTTTAAGAGAGAAAAGATGTAGGGATTGGGAAGTCATGGGATAGAAAAATTGTAAGGACCACTGGGCTAAGGTAATTTTTCATCAGTTCCCTAGAGGATTTATGCAAGTGGTAAGTTTTCATTTCCAAAGCCTTTTAGGATTGGTAATTCTCCTCAGCATTTATGAGGTCTCTAGCACCTGGACCCAAAGTACATATCATCAGACATAAATAGAACAATAAATGTTTTGTTTTCTCTGATGTAGACTTTAAGAATAATTTTCCAGAATGGTAGTCAGTATCTAAAGAAAGTTAGCTAATTGGATACAGTCTAGGTGGCCAAAACTCATAGCATAAAAATTATGGAGGAATTGCCTTGAAACACATTGGTACTAGCAATCAAATTCTACTAAAATTGATTATTTACCATTTAATAATTTAACAATACTCATGGCCAATGATTCCTTAATTGAAGTTTCTAATTTCCAAATACATATGTACACAACTAAAAGTTGAAATCCTTCTCTTGTAATTATTCTAAATTACCCCCTTTTCTCTGCATTCAGTCAGTGATAGTCATATTTATATCTTATCCACCCCTTCCTTTTATCCCTGAATAATTAAGAATCTTTTTTATTCTTTATCCAAATTTTTATTTAAATTCCAGCTGGTTAACATACATAACTAGTAATATTAGTTTTGGATGTAGAATTTAGTGATTCATCACTTACATACGACACCCAGTGCTCATCACAAGTGCCACCCTTAATACCCATTACCTATTTGACCCATATACCCTACCTCCCCTCCAGTAGCTCTCAGTTTCAGTTTGTTGTCTATAGTTAGAAGTCTGTTTCTTGATTTGTCTCTCCCCTCCTCTGGTCATTTGTTTTGTTTCTTAAATTCTATATATGAGTGAGATCATATGGTATTTGTCTTTCTCTGACTGACTTATTTCTCTTAGCATAATACACTGTAGTTCCATCCACATCATCGCAAATGGCAAAATTTCATTCTTTTTGATGGCTGAGTAATATTCCATTATATATAGATCTTCTTTATCCATTCATCAGTCACTGGACATTTGGGCTATTTCCATAATTTTCTATTGTTGATAATGGTGCTATAAGCATCAGGGTGCATATATCCCTTTGAATCAGTATTTTTGTGTCCTTTGGATAAATACCTAGTAGGGCAATTGCTGGGCCATAGGGTAGTTCTATTTTTAACTTTCTGAGGAACTTCCATACTGTTTTCCAGAGTGGCTGCACCAGTCTGCATTCTCACCAGTAGCGTAAGAGTGTTTGCCTTTCTCCACATCCTTGCCAACGCTTGTTTCCTGAGTTGTTAATTTTAGCCATTCTGACGCTGTATTTCCCTGGTGATTAGTGATGTTGATTGTTTTTTGGATGTTGAGTTTTATGCTTTTTATATATTTTGGCTACTAACACTTTATCATATATGTCATTTGCAAATATCTTCTCCCATTCCATAGGTTACTTTTAGTTTATTTATTGTTTCCATGGCTGCGCAAAAGCTTTTTATTTTGATGTATTACCAATAGTTTATTTTTGCTTTTTTTCCTTTGCATCAGGAGACATATCTAGAAGGATGTTACTTTGGCCAATGTCAGAGAAAGTACTTCCTGTGCTCTCTTCTAAGATTTTTATGGCTTCAGATCTCACATTTAGGTCTTTCATCCATTTTGAACTTATTTTTGTGCATAGTATAATAAAGTGGTCCAGTTTCATTCTTTTGCATGTAGCTGTCCAATTTTCCCAACATCATTTGTTGAAAAGACTTTTTCCCATTGCATATTCTTGTCTTCTTTGTCAAAGATTAGTTGACCATGTAATTGGGGTTTATTTCTGGTATGTCTATTCTGTTCTTTTGACCTATGTGGCGGTTTTTGTGCCAGTACTATAGTGTTTTGATTACTACAACTTTGTAGTATGTCTTGAAATCTGGGATTGTGATTCCTTCAGTTTTTTTCTTCTTTTTCAAGATTGCTTTGGCTGTTTGGAGTCTTTTGTGGTTCCATACAAATTTTAGGATTGTTTGTTCTAGCTCTGTGAAGAGTGCTGGTGTTATTTTGATAAGGATTGCATTGAATGTGTAGATTGGTTTGGGTAGTATAGACATTTTAACATTTGTCTGCTAATCCATGAGCATGGAATGCCTTTCCATTTTTTGATGCCGTCTTCAGTTTCTTTCATCAGTGTTTTATAGTTTTCAAAGTACCGGTCTTTCAACTCCTTGGTTAAATTTATTCCAGGTATTTTATTATTTTTGGTGCAGTTGTAAATGGGATTTTCTTAATTTCTCTTTCTGCTACTTTATTATTAGTGTATAGAAATGCAACAGATATTTGTGTATTAATTTTGAGTCATGGAGCCTTACTGATTTCATTTACTTGTGCCAGTAGTTCTTTTGATGGAATCCAGGGTTTTCTATATATGGTATCATGTCATCTGTAAACATTGACAGTTTTACTTCTTTACCAATTTGGATGCCTTTTACTTCTTTTTCTTGTCTGATTGCTGTAGCCGGGAACTTCCAGTACTATGTTGAATAAATAAAAGTAGTGAGAGTAGACATCCTTGTTTTGTTCCTGATATGAGGGGAAAAGCTCTCAGATTTTACCATTGAGGATGATGTTAGCCGTGGGTTTTTTATATATGACCTTTATTATGGTAAGGTATATTCCCTCTACTTGTTGTGGGTTTTTATCATGAATGAATGTTGTACAATGTCACCTGCTTTTTCTGCTTCTATTCCAATGATTGTATGCTTTTTATCCTTCTTGATGTGATGTATCATGTTGATTGATTTCCAAATATTGAAGCATGCTTACATCCTAGGAATGAATTGCAGTTGGTCATGGTGAATGATTTTTTAAATGTATTGTTAGGTTTGGATTGCTAATATTTTGTTCAGGATTTTTGCATCTATGTTCATCAAAGATATTGGCCTGTAGTTCTTGTTTTGTGTAGTATCTTTAATTGATTTTGGAATAAGGGTAATGCTGGCTTCATATAATAAATTCAGAAGTTTTCTTCTATTTTTTTGGAATAATTTGAGAAGAATAGATATTAACTCTTCTTTAAATGTTTAGTAGAATTCATCTGTGAAGTCTTCTGACCCTAGACTTGCTTGTTTCTTGAGGGTCTTTTGATTACTGATTCAATTTCATTGCTGGTAATCAATCTGTTCAAATTTTCTATTCCTTCCTGATTCAGTTTTGGGAGGTTATATATTTCTAGAAATTTATTCATTTCCTGTAGGTTGTCCATTCTGTTGGCATATAATTTTTTAATATTCTCTTATAATCATTTAGATTTCTGTGGCATTGGTTGTTATTTCTTCTCTTTCATTTCTGATCCTGAGTCCTCTCCTTTTTTTCATCAGTCTGGCTAAAGTTTTATCAATTTTGTTGATCTTTTCAAAGATCCAACTCCTGTTTTTATTGATATGTTGGTTTTTTTTAGTTTCTGTGTTGTTAATTTATGTTTTAATCTTTGTTAAAACATAACATTGCTTTGGAGTTTTAGTCTTTCTTTTTTTTTTTTTTTTTTTTTTTTTTTAGCTTTTTTGGGTATAAGTTTAAGCTGTTTATTTGAGATTTTTCTTGCTTCATGAGGTAGTCCTGTGTTGCTATAACCTTCCCTCTTAGTACTGCTTTTCCTCTATCCCAAAGATTTTGGACCATTGTGTTTTCATTTTTATTTGTCTCCATGTATTTTTTTTATTTCTTTATTGATTTCTTGTTGACCCATTCACTATTTAGTAGCATGTTATATCACCTCCATGTGTCGGTGTTCTTTCCAGATTTTCCCTTGTGGGTGATTTCTAGTTTCATAGCATTGTGGTCAGAAAACATGCATGGAATGGCTTTGATCTTTTTGGACTTCTTGAGACTGTTTTGTGGACTAATATGATTTATTCTGGAGAATGTTCTATGTGCACTTGAAAAGAATGTGTATTCTGCTGTTTTAGGATGGAATGTTCTGAATATATCTGTTATATTCATCTGTTGCAATGTGCCATTCAAAGCCACTCTTTCCTTGTTGATTCTCATTTTGGATGATCTATCCATTGATGTAAGTGAGGTGTTAAAGTCCCCTACTATTATTGTATTACTATTGATTACTTCCTTTATGTTTGTTATTGGGTGCTTTAGGTATTAGGGTGCCTCCATGTTGGGTGAATAAAATTTACAAATGTTATATCTTCTGGTTGGATTATTCCCATGATAATTAGAGAGTGTTCTTTGTCTCTTACTAAAGTCATTGTTTTATTATATTTTTTAATATTTATTTATTTTGAGAGAGAAACAGAGAGAGATTAAGAGAGAGCAAGGGAGGGACAGAGAGAATGGGAGAGAGAGAATCCTAAGCAGGCTCCACATTGTAAGTGTAGAGCCTGACATGGGGCTTGAACTGACAAACCACAAGATCATGACCTGAACCAAAATCAACAGTTGGACACTTAACCAACTGAGCCACCGAGGTGCTACTTAAAGTCCTTGTTTTAAAGTCCATTTTGTCCAAAATAAGTACTTCTACCCTGACTTCCTTTTCATTTCCATTTGTGAGATAAGTGCTTTCTCCATCTCTTCAGTTTCAATCTGCATGTTTTTAGTTCTGAAATGAGTTTTCTGTAGGCAGCACATACATGGGTGTTGCTTTTTTATCTTTTCCACCATTCTTTGTCTTTTCACTGGAGTGTTTAGTTTATTTACAGTTAAAAGTAATTATTGATAGATATGCATTTATTGCCATTTTGTTACTAGTTGTATGGTTGTTTTGTAGTTCTCTATTCATTTCTTCTTTTGCTCTCTTCTCTCATCATTTGCCTTTTTTAGTGGTGTACTTGGATTCCTTGTTCTTTATTTTTTGCATATCTATTACTAGTTTTTGAGTTGTGGTTGCCATTAGGCTTATATATAACATCTTATGAATATAGCAGTCTATATTAGGTTGATGGTTGCTTAAATTTAAACCTATTCTAAAAGCACTAAATTTATTCCTCCAACCCTCCCCACCATTTTAGTATATGGTATCATACTTTAAATTCTTTTATTTTGTGAGTCCCTTGACTGAATTTTATAGATATACTTAATTTTACTGCTTTGTGCTTCCTACTTAATCCTGCTTATGGTCTTTCCTTTCCATTCAAAGAGTTCCCTTTAACATTTCTTGTAGGTCTGGTTTCATCATCATGAATTCCTTTAACTTTTGTTTCTCTGGGAAAATTTTTTTTTAATTTAAGTGCAAGTTATTTAACATATAGTATAATGTTTTCAGGAGTAGAATTTAGTGATTCATTACTTACATATAACACCCAGTGTTCCTCCCAACAAGTGCCCTCCTTAATGCTCATCACCAGTTTAGCCCATCCTCCACTCAACCCTCCTTCAGCAACCCTGAGTTTGTTGTCTGGTATTTAAGAGTCTCTTATGGTTTGCCTCCTTCTCTGTTTTTATCTTATTTTTCTTTCCCTTCCCCTATGTTCATCTGTTTTGTTATATATATATATATATATATATATATATATATATATATAGTCACATCTTTTTTATCCATTCATCAGTCCAAATGGACATTTGAGCTATTTTCATAATTTGGCTATCGGCTATTGTTTTTTTTTAATTTTTTTAATGTTTATTTTTGAGAGAGAGAGAGACAGAGTACAAGCAGGAGAGGTGCAGAGACACAGAGAGAAAGAGAGAGAAAGAGACAGAGAGAGAGAGAGATGCACAAAATCAGAAGCAGGATCCAGGCTCTGAGCTGTCAGCACCTAGCCCAATGAGGGGCTCGAACCCATGAACCATGAGATCATGACCTGAGCCGAAGTCAGATGCTTATCCAACTGAGCCACCCAGGCGCCCCTGGCTATTGTCTATTGTTGACAGCACTCCTATAAATTTGAATCAGAAAGTTCAAATGCAGCCCCTTTGAATCAGCATTTTTATATCTTTTGTGTCCTTTAGATATCCTAGTAGTACTATTGCTGGGTCTTAGGGTAGCTCTATTTTTAATTTTTTTAGGAGCCTCCATACTGTTTTCCAGAGTGGCTGCACCAGTTTGCATTCCCACCGGCAGTACAAAAGGGTTCTCCTTTTTCCACATCCTTGCCAACATCTGTTGTTCCTGAGTTGTTAATTTTAGCCATTCTGACAGGTGTGAGGTGGTATCTCATTGTGGTTTTGTATTTCCCTGATGATGTATGATGTTGAGCATCTTTTCATGTGTCTGTTACTTTCTGGATGTCTTCTTTTGAAAAGTGTCTGTTCATGTCTTTTGCACATTTCTTCACTGGATTATTTGGTTTTTGGGTGTTGAGTTTGATAAGTTATTATAGATTTTGGATACTAACCCTTTATCTGATATATCATTTACAAATATCTTCTCCAATTCCATTGGTTGCCTTTTAGTTTTATTGATTGTTTCCTTCACTGTACAGATTTTTATCTTGATGTGATCCCAATAGATCATTTTTGTTTTTGTTTCCTTTACCTCCGAGACATGTCTATTAGGAAGTTGCTGCGGCCGAATTCAAAGAGGTTGCTGCTTATTTTCTCCTCTAAGATTTTGATGGCTTCCTATCTTCTATTTAGGTCTTTCATGCATTTTGAGTTTGTTTTTATGTATGGGGTAAGAAAGTGGTCTGGGTTCATTCTTCTGCATGTTGCTGTCCAGTTTTCCCAACACCTTTTGCTGAAGAGACTGTCTTTTTTCCACTGCATATTCTTTCCTACTTTGCCAAAGATGAGTTGTTTATGTCTTTGTGGGTCCATTTCTGGGTTCTCTATTCTGTTCCACTGATCTGTGTGTTTGTTTTTGTGCCAGTACCATACTGTCTTGATGATTATAGCTTTATAATACAGCTTGAAGTCGGCAATTGTGATGCCGCCAGCTTTGATTTTCTTCTTCAATATTACTTTGTCTATTTGGGGTCTTTTCTGGTTCCATACAGATTTTAGAATTGTTTGTTGTAGCTCTGTGAAGAATGCTGGTGTTATTTTGATAGGGATTGCATTGAATGTGTAGATTGCTTTTAGGTAGTAAAGACATTTTAACAATATTTTTTCTTCCAATCCAGGAGCATCAATGTTTTTCCATTTCTTTGTGTCTTCTTTAATTTCTTTCAAAAGCATTCTATAGTTTTTAGTGTATAGATATTTTACCTTTTTTGTTAGGTTTATTCCTAGGTATTTTATGGTTTTTGGTGCAATTGTAAATGATATTGATTCCTTCACTTTTCTTTCTGCTGCTTCATTATTGATGTATAGAAATGCAACTGATTTCTATACATTGATTTTATATCCTAGAACTTTGCTTAATTCATGTATCAGTTCTAGCAATATTTTGGTGGAGCCTTTCAGGTTTTCCACGTAGAGTATCATGTCATCTGCAAAGAGTAAAAGTTTGACTTCTTCCTGGCTGACATGGATGCCTTTTATTTCTTTTTGTTGTCTGATTGCAGAGGCTAGGACTTCCAGTACTACGTTGAACAGCAGTGATGAGAATGGACATCTGTCTGGAAAACTCTATATGTCTCATATTCTGAATGATAACTTTGCTGGATAGAGTATTCTTGGTTTCTGGGTTTTTCCTTTCAGCACTTTGAATATATCATGAACTCCCTTCTGGCCTGCAAAGTTTCTGCTGAAAAATCAGCTGATAGCCTTATGGGGTTTCCCATGTATATATCTACTTCCTTTGCTTTTGATGCTTTTAAAATTCTTTATCATTTTTTTTTTTTTTGCCATTTTAATTACTCTGTCTTCATGTGGACCTTCTTGGGTTGATTTTTTTGGGGTGTTCTCTTTGTCTCCTGGATCTGGATTCTGTTTCTTTCCCTAGTTTCAGGAAGTTTTCAGCTATTATTTCTTCAGATACATACTATGTCCCCCTTTCCTCTCTCTTCTCTTTCTGGGATCTCTATAATGTGAATGTTATTACACTTGATTATGTTGCTGAGTTCCCTTTTTTCATTTTTCATTATTTATCATTTTTTCTCACTTTTGTTCATATTGATTGTTTTCCATTATTCTTTCTTACGGGTCACTGATTAATTTTTCTGCCTTTTCTAGTCTACTAATTATTCCATCCATTGTATCTTAATTTCAGTTATTGACTTCTTCCTCTTTGGTTGGTTTTGGTTCTTTTTTATATCTCTTTGTTAGGGTCTCAATAACATTGTCCACTGTTTTCTCGAGTCCAGTGAGTATCTTTATGACTATTACTTTAAATTCTCTATCAAGCACCTTACTTATATCTGTTTTGTTTAGCACTCCTGCTGTGATTTTTTCATTCTTTCATTTGAGACATATTCCTCTGTCTCCTCATTTTGGCTAACTTCCTATTTCTGTGTGTTAGGAAAGTCAACTATGTCTCCTACTTTTGAAAATAGTAGCCTCATGAAGAAAAGATCCTGTAGTGCCCTGTGGTGCAGTGTCCTCTGTTCATCAGAACCTCATACTTTAAGGGAGTCTCCTATGTGTATTGCATGCACCTTCGTGTTGTGCTGAGCCACTCTTGCCTTCAGTCTAGTTTTCTGTAATGGCTCTTGTTGTCTGTTGTGGGAAGGGTTTGGTCCCTGTGTTATTAGTGGGCCTGTCTGGGGTTGCCTTGGACTTGAGTTGAGTCAGACCAGGCATATGCCAGAGATGCAGTAGCATGGAATTTCAAAGCACTTTCCCTGTGTTGTCCCTGAGAAGCTTTAATTGGTGAGCAGGGGTTACAGTCAGACCCAATGTCTGCCCCCTGCCCACTGCTGGGGCCATAGGGAAGTATGATTATCTTTCCCTCTCCTCTGAGCAGGAGTCACTGTGGAGTGGTGATGGCTCCCATTTTGTGGCACCACTTTGGTGGTCTCTAACCAAGGAATTTTTGATAGGGACAGGTCCACAGGAGAATACGGGGTTGGAGTGTGGTGGTAGCAAGGTTTCCGCAGGTCTGGAGCCAGTGTAGCTCCACAGAGGTGTGCCTGGGTAGCTTAGTAGGTTGAGCGTCTGACTTCAGCTCAGGTTATGATCTCGTGGTTTTGGAGTTTCAGCCCTGCATTGGGCTCTGTGCTGACAGCTCAGAGCCTAGAGCCTGCTTCAGATTCTGTGTCTCCCTCTCTTTCTGCCCCTCCCCTACTTGCTGTCTCTCTCTCTTTATCAAAAATAAATAAACATTAAAAAAAAAAGAAAAAGAAAACTGCCACAGAGCTAGAGGGGACGGATCGGCAGAAGTGAGTCCTTAGGAAGGTGGGTAGGATAATTTTTACACTGTCCCAGTTATCTGTGTATTTGAGCTGGCTGGCAAGCTAAAAAAATGGTCCCTGCCAACTCTTTTTCCTGGGGATGTCTCCCAATGATTTCAGTTCCTCCATCACCAGCTGTGAAGTTAGTAAGCAGTTTCTCTCCCCATACCCCAGACATATTTTCAAACTGCTGCTTCTATGCTGTATCTCCACAGGTGCTGTTTCTTGTGCTCTTTAAGGGTGGGGAATCAGTTCCTCTCACCCTTTAACTCTTCTAGAGTTGAACCCACTGATTCTTAAAGTTCCAGGTATTAAGCCCTGCTCATTGTAGGAACTCAAGAAATTAGGCCCCTCTGGTTTTCAAAGCCAAATGTTATGGGGATTCGTCTTCCGTGTTTGGGTTCCCTATGCCTGGTGTGTGTTGTTAGGGTCTGTTTCCTTCTCCTCTCTGAGCCTGTAGCATCCTTCTCCTGTGGTTGGTCCTATGTGTCCCTTTAGCTTCTGACCACGTGTCCACCTTCTGTACCCTCAAATGTGGCCTTTTTCTGTACATTTACCTGTGGAGAGTCTGTTCCATTAGTCTTCACATTGTTTTCTGGATTATTTACACTGATGTGGATATTATCTAGGTGTATTCATGGGACAGGTGACCTTAGAATCCTCCTACTCTGCCATCTTCCCTGGCTTCCAGAATGGAGAATTATTTTTATGCCACATGCCTGTCTAATACTTTGATTAGTACTTAATGGATAAATGAATAAAATGTGTCTTTTACCATAAGTCTTGCTGTTAAATCATTATTCTCTTACTTGGAACTCTCCACAAGCCTACTTTTGTTTTCTTCATTCTACAAAGATGTGATATTGTATTTTATATATACAGAATGTGGCAGTATATTAACTTTCATTTCTAATGGAGTTCTTATGGGTATAAGACTCAGATTATAATTCTTATTTCTTGGTAGGGACATTAAGTATATTTTTCAACTTTGTATATAATTCAAGAGATCCACATTTCCTTGCCTCTATTTCATTTATATTGGGTTCAGAGGTAGGCCATCTGAGGAAATTAAAACAAAAAGTAATTTAACATTTTGTTAAAATTATTCATGTGTACAACTCATTTGTATGGCTTTAAAATCAGAGTATAGAATTATTCAGTTTTATTTAACAGAAGTGTTCTATCATCTGCCTCAATCTCCATTTTATAGGACCCATCTGACTTTTTTAAAGGTCTAGCCAAAATGATTAATACCATTCACTAGAGAAACCTACTATTGTAGAGATCATCTTTCTGGAAATTCTCTTAAAATAATAATGGTCATTTTCCTCTAAGGAAACTTAAATGCAGTATTACTTTGTACTCCATACTATTGCATATGCCTTTCAAAGAAAATGAAGTAGTTGATAGAATGTCTTACATGATTGCTTTAAAGATCAGAAGTATATAGAAAAAATACTTGACAGGCTGATGACTTTAATATAATCTTAGGCTTTGTTTAGTTGAGTCTCCAGAATATTTTTAAGGGAGTATGTTCAAGTTTCCTAAAACTATTTAGTAAAAAATATGATGTAATGGCATGTGTTCATTTAATGTGCTATGTTATTATCTCTTCACTTCTCTCTCTTTTTCTCTCTGACATTAAATAATGCTTTAAGGTCAGGGATTATGTGTTACTTACTTTTTTATACCTACTACCTAGCAGACTATCTGGCACATCATTATTCACTGAGGGATGCAATAAAAAAGGCAACACTATGTGTTAGCAATATTGTGGAGAAATTGGAACACTCATGCATTGTTGGTAGGAATATAAAATTGTATAGAGAGTTCTCTAAAATAGTTTGGTGGCTTCTTAAAAAGTTAAACATAAATTTACCATATGACCCAGAAACTCTATTCCTGGGAATCTGCCCAAGAGGAATGATCCCATTCTTTGCTGTACAGTATCTTCTCTTGGTTTGTCCTTTGTCCTCCACTTTAATCCCAACAATATAGACACTTTCTTACTTCTACTTTTTGTCCTGTCCTGAGGTCAAAGTAATCTAGCTAAAAGATGTACATGAGTAAAGTCTAAAAGCATGAGCAGGTAGTGACATTTTTATATATAAAAACAATTGATTTGCTAATACACATTTTATGAAAAAAATTTGAGAAAATCTCCAATGTACATTTTTGTGCTAGACATAGTTTAGTTTGTTTGGTCTCACAATCTCACAGCTGAATCATACTTTAAAGACTAAAATTACATGAAATAAATGTAAAGCTACTATACTGGGTTGAATAGCATTCCCCCCAAGTTTATGTCTGCTGTAATCTCCAAAATGTGACTTTATTTGGAAATAGGGTCTTTGTAGATGTAATTAGTGGATGTGAAATCATAGTGGAGTAGGATGGACTCTAAAGTCAATATGACTTGTGTTTTTGTAACCAGAGGAGAGGACATAGAGACACACATACAGGAAAGAGGTCCATGTGATTATAGAGGCAGAGATTGGGGTAATGCAGGTATAAGCCAAGGAGCACCAAGGATTGCTGGTATCATGAGAAGTTAGGAAGGAGCAAGGAAGAACCTTTCTGTAAAGCATCTAGAAGAAGCATGGTTCTGCTGACATCTTGACTTCAGATCTGTGAGAGGATAAATTTCTATTGTGTCAAGCTACCCAATTTGTGGTACTTTGTTACGGCATTGCTAAGAAGCAAATATACATTTATTGAAAATAACAATATACATGTGTATTTATATCAAAGAATCTATTAAATGACTTGCTTTAGCAATCAAGTTTCTGGCTTTGAAATTATTTCATAGCTAGCTTTGGAGCCTAGGAACTCATATTACAGAGATGCTGTACATCTATTTAAATTTATGTCATAAATATTTACCAATGAATGAAGCTGGGTTGATCATTGACACTTACAAAAATTTATGCTGTAATTTAGAAATTGAAGAGAAAGTTTTCTAAGATTAATTTATTGGTAGAATTGAAGAATTACATGTTTATGACTTTCAACACAGTAGAATATGTATGCACAAAGCATATGTGTTTTATCTTAAAAGTATTAAAAGATGTCATATAGGGATACTTGCCTATCCCAGTAGATTTATTTAAAACATTCCTTTAATGAGTTAATATATGGGATCATATGGTGTAGGGAAGAAAATCTTTTATTTTACCTTTTTAAAGTTTCTTCTAGCTAGTGTAAGAATTAAATTGACATGACACAGATTAACAAGAGAAAATGAAATTTAATTTAATATGCATGAGAACCCCATATACATGAAGGTTTCACAAACAGAAAGGTAAAATGTGGTATGTATACCATCCTGAGCTAAGGAATGAGATAGGAGCTTGGGGCTTCAAAGGGGAGGATAACAATTCAGAGTACACTAAGAAGAGCAGACGTTTCTGGTAATTAGATGTTTGGCCTGCCATACAGATGTGTCATTCAGATAAATTATCTCTGATAATAACTCTAATTCTGGGAAAGACCCCCAATTTGGATCCTTCTAAGGAGTTAAGGGAGAGACAAAAATTTCTCTTGAGTCTGCAGGGTCTCAAATGCCTTTAGCTCAAAATAATCCCCCTGCCAAAGTTGTACATTTTGGGGAGACTTGCTTTGAACCCGTCAGTAATTAAAGGAACAGTCTTGGAATGCTTAGCTAGACTATGGCAGTGCTAATTTGTTAAATTGAACATAATTAGATTTGTATTTTCTAAAATGATTTGATATGTAATAATATTGATAGGCTTTCTCATTTTCTGAAAAATACATATTGCATATTTCAACATTTAAAATGAGATATTTTGGGGCGCCTGGGTGGCTCAGTCGGTTAAGCAGCCGACTTCGGCTCAGGTCATGATCTCGCGGTCCGTGAGTTCAAGCCCCGCGTCGGGCTCTGTGCTGACAGCTCAGAGCCTGGAGCCTGTTTCAGATTCTGTGTCTCCCTCTCTCTGACCCTCCCCCGTTCATGCTCTGTCTCTCTCTGTCTCAAAAATAAACAAACGTTAAAAAAAAAAAAAATTAAAATGAGATATTTATCTCATTTTTTTTTCTAGGAAAAGAATTTTTAAAATACACCAGCAATGATACTGTTTATCACACAATTTTATTTTTTTAATGTTTATTTATTTTTGAGAGAGGGAGAGAGAAAGCGCAAGCCAGGGAGGGCCAGAGAGAGAAGGGGACTGAGGATAGGAAGCAGACTCTGCTGTCAATGTGGAGCCCGATGTGGAGCTTGAACTCACAAACCATGAGATCATGACCTGAGCCAAAGTCAGATGCTTAACCAACTGATCCACCCAGGTGCCCCCTCACACAATTTTCTAATAAAACCAGAGTAGATACTCATTAGAGTCCACTCATTAGAGTTTCTCAAAAACAGTTTTATCTATTGCAATAGGTAACAAATCTGTTAAAATCCTTCTAATTATATGTCCTATGTTGTGCTGGCAACTGTAACATCATAGGTTTTGGGAACTCTTAATTTAAAATATTTACAACAAAGCCAAATATTTCAAAGAATCAATTTTCAGTTTATAATGTCCTTCCATTTTGATTTTAGGAAGTTGTCTCATTTAATCCTGAATTAGGTATTAATGTCTCTATTTCACAGATAGGTAAAACCAAGGCTAATTGTTATGTGACTTGCCCAAGTAGTTGGAGATATTATTTGAGCCCAAATTTGCACCAAAATCTATGCTCTTTCAAGAATAACATAACCTCATTTGGATTGGGTTAAAGCTTGCTTAAAATCAGGACTTTATGTGAAAGATTACAATTTGAATCCTGACTCTTCTGTTCATTTACTGGGTAGGATTAGGCCAGATCTCTTAACCTCAATTTTATCTGTAGTAATCATAGTAACTTCATTACTTACCACTTATTGTTCTAAGCATTTCACAGTTATTGACTCATTTAATCTTTATAACAACCCTATCAGGCAGATAAAACCCCATTTTACACATGAGGAAAATGAGATTAAGAGAGTTTAAATAAATTGCTCAGTCACAAACTACTCAGTGACAGAGCATCAAAGCCTGTGTTCTGTGCTGCCTCCCTGTGAAGATAGAGATAAATAATACCCATCATGCAGGCGGTGGTTAGCATAAATGGTATGTATGTAGGCACTTTGTAAATGGGAAAGGAGTAAAAAAAATATTAGATATTATGTATAAGAATGCTTTTTATTTTTTTTAGCTGGGGAAATGTCAGGGTAGACAGTTTCCTCATAATAAGTTTTATGGAATTTAAATGTTATCATCACATCCTAATTCTAGTGATATATTTCTTGAAATATCCTTTGAAGCAAGTTATGCATTTTGCTTCATTTAACAAATAAAAGTAAATGTAAAAGTTGTCTGCTACTAGGTTAGCAATTCATGTTTTATAATTCTTGATTATTCTACCTGCTTTAACTAAGGATCATTTGTTGAAGTCAATTAGGGTTTTTTTTTTTTAATTAGTATGCTACTAGTATTTGCATAAGAAGAATTCTTAAGTACTTTAAGAGTAAATTATTGCAGAGAACGTCTGTTTCTTTTTGATATATTTAATTAATGAGATGATTTTAGGTATTCTTCATAAAGTATCTTATTGGACTTCTGAATTTCAAACATTTTTCAGTAAGACACTAAAATTCTGAATTGTAAAATTCTCACTGCTGTTATCTGTATTCAGTCTCTGAGTTAATGTTTTAATTGACTATTATAATGGCACTTTACTTTCTGAGGACTTTCATAGTCTAGTGTCCTTTTTCTTCTTACAATATCATCTTCATCTGTATCTTCTTTTTTCCCTTCTCTTCCTCCAAGCCCCTTCCATGTTTTCTTCTTTGGTTCAAACTTTTGTTAACCTATATTACAAAAGCTCTTTTCTAATTTCTGGCCAAGGATAAAAAAATATTTTTTTCACTTTTTTTTCACTTCTGATCTCTGTTCAGACACAAGTCAAATACCCTCTTTGAGGGATAGACAGCAGAATGAAATTCCCTCACCACTTAGTAGTGAGTTAATAGTTTCCCTCCATTTGGCACTTTGTCATGACAGGATCATTCACTTCAAATTGTAATGCTTTTAGAAATCATATTCACCTGTTTCTAGTTGTCATTGTAAAGGACATTTTCTTTGCTTTATATCATTTACTAAGATAGTTCTAATCATAATTTCACTAAAATGAACAGAGCTAAGATCTCCTAGGTAGGGGAAGTCTTGCTCGTAGTAACAAAGTCACCATTATATTAGTATGAACAGAGGGCAGTCTTAAAGTATAATAACATGCTCTACTTATCCACAGAGGGTTTTTTTGGAAATGTGAACCCATTTTCAATCTATTAGAGTATTGGTTTAAATAACTATACACATAATTTGCTCTATTTATGAAAGGTCATCCTAAATAAGATCTGTATTCCATTTGTGTGGAGGAGCAAGGCTCATTGGCTTTGACTAGGACTGCACTATGCCTCCTCCCTGATAATTCCTGTTAAATTTGTGCTTCCGTTCATAACTGGGTGTGGAATGGTAATGCTGAAAATTATTACTTACCCTTGAGAGTGGAAAGAACAAGGTTAAAAACGATTTATGATTTTAATATGACTTAATATTGACTTTAAATATTTAGCAATCCTAAATGTTTTGGAGGCAGGATACTTTTACTCCCTTAAGAGTTCTATACACTATGGAAAAATAATTACTCCTAGAAGGTACTTGTTGTTGGATTGATGAATAATTTTAAGCATTTTGTTGCAGTATAAAAGGAAGATTCACCAAAAAATATTTTATTTCTAAGAATAGATTATTATTTTAACCAACATAAAGTATATGAAAGTGACAGTTATGTGTCTTAAAACTGTAGTCATGGTTACTTTCCATCAGAGTATTTTCTTTTCCTCCACTTTATCCTGGAAAGAAATCAAAACATCTATTTCTGACATTTTAGGATAATAAATAACATTAAGTTTTGTTCCAATGCGAGAATAAAGTATTGTTGATATTAAAAAAACCCCAAAATCCAGCTATTTTAGCAGCAAAAAGTTTATTAAAGAATAGTAGAGGAATTATAATTCAGGGCACGCAAACTGTGGCAAACTATAGGCACGTTCAGAGAACAGAGAGGGGCTTGCTTTTATGGAGGAAAGGAGGAAGTTGGGAGGGACTCTTTAGAAGAGTTCAGGGTGGTGATAGCTTCTCATTGGCTTAAGAGTGTAGTGGTTTCTCATTGGATGGGCTACTCCTGAGCAAGGAGAAATTTTTTCTTTCTCTTACTGGGGTATGTAAAGTAAGCTTATTCCTGTTGGGGAATGTCAGATATGCTTTTTACAAGGAGTGGTAGTGTACGAGAGCCTCTTCAGGGCTTCCTGACTCCATTTTAAATAAGGTTTTCCTTATTTTTTTTCACAGTATTGATATCAAATGAGATTTCCTCAACAAAAATATCTAAAGGGAAATTTAGTAGTTCTCTTTGATTCCTCTGGGACTAGTTCTGCAAAGTCATTGGAAAAGTAACTAACTAGTCATTAGATAATAAGATCAGAATTATGGGTTTTGTGTGTTCTCTTACTGTTTATATCTGTATATATGTTTTTTAACCAGCTTTTAAATATACATTGGGTACACAATATGGTACCAGTGCTACAGAAGATATAAAAGAAAAGAAAAAAATTATAATTCACCTAAAAGGAGTAGATTCTAGGAGGAAATATAAGATACTCCTAGAAGAGAACATTGAATTTGCAATAATTTGTTCAGTATTGTCTGTTAAGTGCAGAGACTATTGAAAGTAAGAAAATAAATATGTAGAGTCAAGGTGATTTCCAAGAAGTCAGAGATTTTAAATCTCTTTTGTTCAGAATATTGTTTCTCTGATTACCACAAAAATACATGTTTAGTGAAGAAAATTTGAAAAATAAGTTGACTATAAACGTTCACCCAAAATAACTAGTTTGCCTCTATGAATTCAGCTAACACTTTTCCTTTTATCTGTAGCCATTTTCTACCTGGACCAAGTTTCCCAACTCTCTTTACATGACTAATTCTTACTCATCCTTTAGGCTTTAGGCTTTAGGATTTATGTATGTATGTATGTTTGTATGTATGTATGTATGTATGTATGTATGTATGTATGTATGTATATATGTATTTCTTTATAGTTTATTTATTTATATATTTATTTGAGAGAGAAAGTGTGAGTGAGAAAGGGGCAGAGAGAGAGAGAGAGGGAAAGAGAGAGAATACCAAGCAGGCTTTACACTTAGTGTGGAGTTCAGCCCACAAACCTTGAGATCATGACCTTAGTCTAAGTCGAATGCTTAACCGAGTAAGCCACCCAGATGTCCCTAGACTTTATTCTAAATGGCACTTGCCTTTAAAAAAGTTTTCAAACCTCCTAAATTATTTTAGGTTCTCCTACTAATGTTATCTTATTTAGTCTTTGGGCTTCCTCTACCTTCATGAAATATTTATGCTCTTGGATTCTGTGGTA
This sequence comes from Panthera pardus, assembly GCF_024362965.1. NCBI lineage: Eukaryota > Metazoa > Chordata > Mammalia > Carnivora > Felidae > Panthera > Panthera pardus. Next base: position 21,745,962 of record NW_026526991.1, read on the forward strand.
GATGCTGGGAATACAGTGATAAACATGGTAAACAGAATGTCTATTACCATGGAGTTGGCAATTATGATGGAGACAGACAAGAAACAAATAAACAAATAAATCAATCTACATAACATTTTGTTCCAATTACTAGTAAATGTACTTTTCTCACTAGACCATCAACTCCATAGGATAAGTACTATGTTTTTTTAAAGAAGTTATCTAAACTAACTAAACACACTGTGTTTGTTTGAAATGAATGATTACTGAAACAATGAATGAATAAGTTGACACTTTTGTGCATTTTTCTCATAAATCACATACATAAACATACACTTTTCGTATCTGGTCAAAATTGAAATATTGTTATAAATACATACTATACATTTTTGACTTAACATATCTTGAACATATTCCTATGTGAGTAAATGTTTTAATGGTCACATAATATTCCATTATAAGAATGTACCAGGATGATTAGTTAAGCACCCCCCCATTGAGATTCTTATTTTCACTCTTTTCCTGACTCAGAACCATACATGTAGATTTTTTCCAGTAGTTTACTATTACAGATTATGTTCTGATGAACATCTTTATGCATAAATCATTATATGTTTTTTTTTTTGTTGTTGTTGTTTTAAATCATTATATGTTTGATTATATTTACTCAGACATATTTGAATCACTGGACAGAGGTTATTATCTTTTTTAAGGTTTTTGTATGGATTGTCAAGTTGTATTACAGAAAGGTGAGGGACAATTTATATAATTTCCTTAGGTTTTGAAACTAGCAATGGATATGACCTAATCAAAAGGATGCTGGCTGGCAGGAGCAAGGACACAGAAGTGAGAAGTAGACAATTAAAAAAGAGAGAAGAATCACATGTGTTATGTTGTGTAGTAAAGAGGGATGGGGTTGGAAATCTTGGGACAGGTAAACACTAAATGAAAACTTTCAACTTTTAAAAACAGATAGTTGGAGCTACTGTAGGATCTTGAAAAGGAGTGGGATAAAACTGTCTGTGGAGTCAAACATATCATAAGTCAAATTAATAACTTGGTGACTTTAAGCACTTGATTCATTAACTCTTAAATTTCAGCTGTATTTCATTCACCTTTCAAAGGGCTTTGGGAGTCTGGATACCTTTCTGGTTCTTCAAGCTGTCCCACTACAACTGTGGGAGATTTGTGAGGGGCTATTCTATGTTTTCTCTACTCAGACCCCTCTCTGAACTGTTTTGTATATAGCTTTTCTTTTCTTTTCTTGGTTAAATTTATGTTTATTAACAGCATGCATGATTCTGTGAAAAACAAGCTTGACCCCTCCCTGGTCATTCTGGCTCTCAAGGGCAATGTGTTCTGAGGACAACTGCCTGAAGTTCTGTCTCTTAAACTCCATTTGTGTCTTCACCTGGTTATACCTAGTATCTGGCTCAGGGGGTTGGTAGTTGGACACTGGTGGCATGTAATCTGACCCTTCCCTCTCAAAGGGGAACAGACTGGGGTTAACAGAATGAGATTTGGCTTGATGGCCTTCACATGGAGATCCTAGGACATGAGTCACAGCTCTTACAAAGCTTCCTGCTAGGCCTCAAACATGGACCTGATAGCATCCTTCTCTATCTTGTGCTCTTGCTGCTTGTACCAGTACTTCTTTTTCAGAAGCAGAGTTCTCCTCTGGCCCTTCTCAAAAAGGAGCTCTACCTGGGGATACTCTCTTTAGCCAAGAACCTTACAGGGATAATATCTTCAGTGGAAATTAGCTCTTAGCCAGCCTTTTCCAGCCAAGACCTACAGATCCTCTTATTCAGATGGCCTTTTGGTGCTTAGTCTTTTTTAGGATTTACCTTCTTCTTTTGTAGAGGTTCTGATCTCATGAGAATGAGATCCCAGAAGGTCAACAATGAAGCTCACTGGTGGGTGTTCCTAATCTGTGCCTGCCAAGTTCCCAGAGCAGCTATGGCCCCTCTGGCAGCCATCTGGTGAAGAATGCCTTATCTAGCATTTTGTTGAGGAGAGTTTGAAATGTTTCTAGTTTGTGCCAGGGAAAATGAGGAATCAGCTTCACTGTCCAGAGATTTGTCTAATCTTATCTGATAGACTATGTGATAAAATAGGGAAATTCAAGGCATCATAATTCAGGGGAAATGGAAACATGTACATTGGTTTAATATTTCCAAAATATTATCTCTGTTACATTATTATTAGATACAGCATTTAAAAAGTTTATCATTTCTTACAGTTCATGGATTCAAGCCCCATGTTGGGCTTCCCACTGACAGTGCAGAGCCTGCTTAGCATTCTCTTGTTTTTCCCTCTCTCTCTGCCCCATCCCTGCTCACTCTTGCTCTCTCTCTCTCAAAATAAATTAATAAAAACTTAAGAAAAAGTTTATCATGGCACTAAACTCAAGGTGAGAAGAAAGTGTAAAAAGCCTGGAAGCAGGTTACCTGTGCTTACCTCCAGGTAAACATTTAATTAGAGTACGAAATGCTTCATGTAGGAAGGTTCTTAAAAATTCAATATAACTTGTAATTTCTCTAGCAAAAAACAACTCAAAATATATTTTTTATTGATAGTTGGCCTGAAGTATCATCTTTATATATAAAAGATTACATTTTTTTCTCTGAACACAAATTTCTAGAGCCCTCTATTATCATCATAAACTTTCTTCTGGAGTTCAAAAACCCTTTTAGAAAGAAGAGAAAAAAATGGCTATCTTCCCTCTATAAAATATGGATGAATATTTGGTATAAATTATGTGAACTTATATTGAATAACTAGATAGTTTATTAATTCTAAGTGTGTTTAGCTCAAAGCATTTTTATGTGCACTATAATTTATCTTGAAGACTTAGTGGTAGCATTCTACTGTTCTTTTTCCATTTCCAGAGCTGAAACCTTCAGATAGTTATTCTTTTGTATGAACCTTGATTGTTTCATTATATTTACCCTTAATATTTCAAGACTTTCTCCACAACAGATAGGCTAGGCAACACACTATAGTATCTGACCCAGTGTACCTTGGACACATAGGCTGAAGATTTAGTTAATTCCAGTCATTCTCTCTCCTCTTTTGGCTCCTTTAATACTTGTCTATTTTGGTTTTTTACTTAACTGCTGGACTGAATGCCCACTCTTTATCCTTTTAGTCCCTAAATGTTAGTAATTCACTTCAATTCTATCCCGTGTTTTCAACTGTTTTCTACCTAGATCTTTTTCCTGAGCTACAGATACTATTTAAAACTACTTATGCTATCTGCATCTTGGTCTGGATTCTCCAGAAGTGCCTCATATTGCAACATATCCAAATGTGAAACTTCTGTTTCCCCCTAAATTGCCCTAAATGTTCATCATCCACCATTACGAAGCTAGCACACAGCATTTTCTGTGATCTGCCATTTTCATTGCTATTGCTACTGTCCTAATTTTAGGATCCATTTTATCTTTACCGAGGTCATAAATAAATTTAGAAGAGACTTTATTTAATATACAAGTTTGATTTACTAAAATATAATAATAACGACTGAACACTATATAAAGGATTAGAGATGACATATTGTACATTTTAATAATCATTAAGGAGCATGGTAAAATCATTCCATTTGTAATCAGTTGATCAATTAGAAACTTCTTCGCCTTTCTGTTTCACTCAGTTTCAGTGCCATGACTGTACATTTATTTTACTTTTTTGTAGGTAATATTTATGTTTTTTCTGTATATGACCCTTTGTCAAATTATGATGCTATGACTAGTGATTATTGACTTCCACTCTTCTACCACGTCGCTGTCACTGTGACCCTTGTAAAATGATCTTTAAGTATATTGGAAGCATCTTCATGTGTTAGCTACCTCTCTTCTCATAAAACAAAAGTAGTAACATTCAATGCAAAAACTTCTTTACCTGCTGTGCCATTTGCTTTACCCCCTTTTTGTATTTCTGTTTCTAGCTCTCACTTTTTCTAATTATTCTTAACAGTAACAGCTTAGAGTGCAATTAAAATAATTTTTATCAAAAAGAAAAATAGTAATTGTTTTAATTTTAATAACTAGAATTTCAGATAAAAGGAGTTTGAATTTGGAATGCAATACTGTATTTCTCAGGGCTTTGTGTTGTTAACCCAGTTTTCATATATTATGCCTATGACATTATAAAATTAAGGTGGTAGTATTCTATAACAGCCATGTAGATTTAAGGGAGCTAATTTATGTGCCAGTGTTGTCCTCAAAAATGGTGTTAGTAAGATATACCTGACTCTATGTCTGTGCTTTGTTCCCTCAACTAAAGTTAAAGTCCTTGGGATCCCACAATATTTTTGTCTATCCTCCCACATGGAATATAGTGTTATTGAATATAGGAGTTTTATAATCATTTATAAATGATGACTCGTAATTTGTCAGGGAGTTTTAGAAAATGCTGCATTTCCACAAGAAACAATTTGGCATTAATTGGGGAGAAAAAGAACCCTGAATTTATCTGTTACTTATCTATGATTTACATAGTTTTATAAGTTACTTCACAGTTATTTAATCTAAAAAGTCATTCATTAATGGAGTAATTCTTGTGAGGGAGAAAATTAGAACTGATCATAAAATAGTGTTATTCATTTATTGGAAGTCTAAAGAAGCTAGGTGTAATGGGTTTTAAATCAGCCACATTCATATAGCCACTGTATCATTTATTACCTAGCCCACTGAGAATCTTAAATGTTTATAATTAATTATAGTAATTCTCCTTCCCTATTCAAGACCTACTTTGAAGAAAAGAAATGACAGTTTATATATTTCCATTTATATTATGTTTGTTAGATTTTTTTTATTACTTAGCTCATACACCAAGAATATTCAGTTGTATTTTATTTCTTGCATTGAGAAAAAAAAGCCCTCATAGTTTGGTTGCAATGATTAACTTTGGTGGTCCCAAAGTAATGTGGTATACATGTAACAAAAAATTAGTGGTATAATTAATGGTTATACCCATATGTGCCTTAAATCTTAGAGCCCTTGGTTCCTGACAAAGCACTATTTTTGGTCATGATATAATAAGCATTTCTCATTTGTGAAATTAAATGTGTCCCTGCAGAGGCTACATGTAAATAAAATCGTACTTAAATACACTAAAGGGGGCCAGATATTTCAGGAAAATGTAGAGTGACATATTTTGTGAAATATATCCTTGTCACCTTTCTGAAAATAAATACTAAACATTAATTTTGGTGCTTGATGCTTTCTTTCTGGTTTTTGTATTGACATGTAACTTAGTTACAATGAAATTAATATATTGTAATATATAATTTGATGAGTTTTCACAAGTATGTACTATATTACTACCAACACAATCAAGATATAGAATATTCCTATCATTTGAATTAGTTTCCTTATGCATATTTGCAGTCAATCCCCTTTGTGCCAAGACTTTAAACGTTCTTTGAGGTTTGCTTTCATTATAGCTAAACATTTTCTAGATTTTCATATGAATAGAATCATATAGTGTGCATTTCTTTGGATCTTGGCTTTATTTAGCAAATTGTTTTTGAAATTCACCCATTTGATAGTTGTCCATTCTTTTTGTTACTTGGTAGTGTTGTTTTTTATGGGTATATCACAATTTGGTTTTGTGTGGACCATAAGTTTTTAACTCCCTTAGGTAAATACCAAGGAGCACTATTGCTGGATCACATGGTAAGAATATGTTTACTTCTATAAGAAACTGCCAAACTGCCTTCCAAAGTGGCTGTACCATTTTGCATTTCCACCAGGAATTAATGCGTGTTCCTATTTGTTCCACATCCTTCTCAGCATTTGGTGTTGTCAGTCTTGGATTTTGGCCATTCTAGTAGGTATGTAGTGGTATCTCATTTTTTTACTTTAATGAAATCAGCTTATTAATTCTTTTTTCATGGATTATGCCTCTGGTGTTTATTTGTTTGTTTGAAGTCATGACTGAACCCTAAGTCATTTAGATTTTCTCCTATTTTATCTTCTAGGAGGTTTTTAGTTTTCTGTTTTATATTTAGGTTTATGATCCATCTTGATTTAATTTTTGGAAAGGGTACAAAGTTTGTGTTAGGATTCATTTTTTTGTATGTTGATGTCCATTTGTTCTGGCACAATCTGTTGAAGTGACTACCTTTGCTCCACTCTGTTGCATTTGCTTCTATGTCAAGGATCAGTTGATTATATTTATATGGTTGTATTTCTGGACTTTCTATTCTACTCCATTCTATTTGTCTTGTTTTCATGGATACCATACGGTCTTCTTCGACTTCTTTACTCTATTAACTTTATAACTTAAAAAATTTTTTTTAATGTTTTATTTATTTTTGAGAGACAGAGAGACAGACAGACAGAATCCGAAGCAGGCTCCAGGTTCTGAGCTGTCAGTGCAGAGCCTGATGTGGGGCTCTAGCTTATGGACCGCGAGATCATGACCTGAGCCAAAGTCGGACACTTAACCGACTGAGCCATGCAGGTGCCCCTAACTTTACAGTAAAGCTGTATAATATCAGCCCTCCAATTTTGTTCTTCTCTTTCAATATTGGGTTGACTATTCTGGGTCTTTTGCCCCTTCAATTAAACTTTGGAATCAGTTTATTGATACTCACAAGATAGTTTGATGAAATTTTGATTTGGATTATGTTAAATCTATGGATCAAGCTAGGAAGAACTGATATCTTGTTAATGTTGAGTCTTCCTATCCATGAACATAGAATATTTCTCCATTTCTTTAGTTTTTCTTTGATTTTTTCATCAGAGTTTTGTATTTTTTTCTCATACAGATCTTATACATATTAGGTTTATACCTCAGTATTTCATTTTGGAGAATGCTAATGTAAATGGTTTTATGTATTTACTTTCAAATTCCACTGTTTATTGCTGCTATATAGGAAAGCAGTTAACTTTTATATATTAACCTTGTATCCTGCAACCTTGCTATAATTATTTATTAGTTCCAGGAGTTTTTTGTCAGTTCTTTTGGATTTTCCACATAGATAATCATGTCATTTGCAAACAAAAATAGTTTGTTTGTTTTTTTTTAACTCAGAACCTGAACTCATGACCTTGAGACCAAGATCTGAGCTGAGATCAAGAGTCGGACACTTAACCAAATGAGCTACCAAGATGCCCACAAAGACAGTTTTAATTCTTCCTTCTAAATCTATATAACTTTATTTTTATTTTCTTGCCTAATTACATTGACAAGGGCTTCTAGTACGATGTTGAAAAACAGTGATGTGAAGGTCTTTCTTGCCTTGTTTGTTACCTTAGTGGGCAAGTTTTGAGTTTTTCATTAAGTGTATTAGCTGTAGGTTTTTTGTAACTATTCATTATAAAGTTAAGGAAGTTTTCTTCCATTTCTACTTTATTGAGAGTTTTTATTAAAAGTGGATGTTGGATTTTATTAAATGCTTTTTCTATATCTATTGATATAATCATCTGATTTTTCTTCCTTAGCCTGTTAATATGATGGATGACATTAATTGCCTTTTGAATGTTGAACTGGCCTTGCCTGGGATAAATCCCACTTGGTTATGGTGTATAATTCATTTTATACATTTTTGCATTTGATTTACTAATATTTTATTGAGGAATTTTGCAACTGTGTTCATGACATTATTGTTCTTTAGCTTTTGTTGTTCTGTTTCTGCCTATTTTTGGTATTAGAACAATGCTAGTCTCATAGAATGAGTTAGATGTATTATCTCTCCTTATGTCTTCTAAAAGAAATTATAGAGAATTGGTTTGATTTCTTCCTAAATATTTGGGAGAATTCACCAATGAACCCATTCTGGGCCTAGTCCTTTAGTTTTGGGATATTATTAATTAGTAATTCAATTTCTTTAATACATGCAAGTCTATTCTGATTGTCTATTTCTTCTTTTGTGAGTTTTGGCCAGTTGTGTCTTTCAAAGAGCTGGTCCATTTTATCTAGGTTATCAAATTTGTGGGCATAGTGTAATTCATAGTATTCCTTGTTTATACTTTTGATGTTCCATCTGTAGTGATGTCATCTCTTTCATATATTATTTTAGTAATTTTTGTTCTTTTTAAAAAAAATTGTTAACCAAGCTACAAGCCATCTATTTTATTGATTTTTTTTTAGAGAACCAGCTTTTGATTTTGTTGATTTTCTCTATTGATTTCCTATTTTAATATCCATTGATTTCTGCTCCAGTCTTTATTATATCTTTTCTTTTGCTTACTTTGGCTTTAACTTGCTATTCTTTTTCTAGTTTCCTAAGGTGGAATCTTAGATGATTGATTTTATATCTTTTTTCTAATGTATGCATTCAATAGTATAAATTTCCCTTTACCTATTGCTTTCACTGAATCCTACAAATTTTGATAAGTTGTATTTTCATTTACATATAGTTCAAAGTATTTTGAAATGTCTCAAGATTTCTTCTTTGATCTATATGTTATTTAAAAGTGTGTTGTATAATTTCCAAATATTTGGAGGATTTTCCAGCTATTTTTCTTTTATAGATTTCTAGTTTGAGCCATTGTAATCTTAGAGCAGATATTGTGTGATTTTTATTCTTACAAATTTTTTAAAGTACGTTTTATGGCTTAAAATGTAGTCTGTTTTGATGGAAGTCCATGTGAGCTTGAGAAAAATGTGTATTCTATTGTTGCATGAAGTTGTTTATAGATGTCTAGTATATACAGTTGGTTGATAGTACTATTGAGTTCATCCACTCCTTACTGATTTTCTCCTGCTGACTCTGTCCATTTCTGTTAGAGAGTGTTGTGAAGTCTCCATATATAATAGTTAGTGCATTTATTTCTCCTTGTATTTCTATCAGTTTTTACCTCATATATTTTGATACTCTATTTTTTAAAGTGCATACACAATAAAAAATTGTTAGGCCTTTTTGGAGAATTGACCCCTTTATCATTATGTAATGTTCCTCTTTATCCCTGATAATTTTCCTTGCTCTAAAGAGGTTTTATTTTGATTTTATTTTTTTCAACGAAATAATAACATGACCATTTATTGAGACTGATGTGGGAAATGGTGTGCTGGAGGAAAAAGAAGATGCTATGAAAGAGTCACCTTGAGGAGTGGAAAATAATTTTTCTCCAAACCATGTTAAGTTGCTCTGTTTTGTTTTAGTCAGAGAGTTAGATTTAGCCAGGATAGGGATTTGCCAGGTAAGTACAATAAAGAAAAAAGAGAATGATTGTGACAAGTGAACATCACTATATTATAAATTCTAAATTATTCCTGGATATAGAAAAATATAGTTTTATTGTATGAAACGAGTTTAATACTGACATCTAAACCCAATTAATATAGTGCCAAAATTTTAAACAATGAACTTTTTCACATATCTACACATGTTTAGGTACAATATTACATAAGAGAGTATAGCAGTTTAATCAAAGGATAATGCCTATGACCTAAGTAGAATTTATTCTAGGAATAGAAGGCTAGTTATACACCAGAAAATCAATCAGTATAATCTACTGCATCAATAAATTAAGGATAAGCAAAGCTATATTAGGTAATGAAAATGTATTTGGGCCTAAATATCATTTCAATATCTATTATGATTTATTGGCTAAGATTTCACTCTTTAAAAAAATTTCTTTTATTTGAGTATAGTTCATATAAAGGTGTTACATGCATTTTGGGTATACAACATACTGATTTAACATCTCTCTATATACATTATGGTAAGTTCACCACAAATGTAGCTATTGTCTGTCATCACACACTGTCACCATACCATTGACTCTATTCCCCATGCTGAGGCTTTTATTCCAATGACTTTTATTCCATAACTGGAACCAAAGTCTTCTACTCACCTTCACCCATTTTGCCCATCTACCCACCTCTCTTCCTTCTGGCAACCATCAGTTTGGTCTTGCATTTACAGGTCTGATTCTGCTTTCTGTTTGTTTGTTTGTTTATTCATTGTTTTGTTTTTTAGATTCCACATATAAGTGAAACCATATGGTGTTTGTCTTTCTCAGTCTGACTTATTTCACTTAGCATAATACCCTCTAGGTCCCTCCATGTTGTTGCAGGTAGCAAGATCTTATCCTTTTTTATGGCTGAGTAATATTGTGTGTGTGTGTGTGTGTGTGTGTGTGTGTGTGTGTGTACTTCACATTACATCTTTATTCATTCATCTATCAATTGACCTTCAAGTTGCTTCCATATCTTGGGTATTGTTAATAATTCTGTAATAAACATAAGGGTGCATATATTTTTTGAATTAGTGTTTTCATTTTCTTTGGGTAAATACCCAGTAGTAGAATTACTAGATCATATGGTATTTCTATTTTTAATTTTTGAGGAACATTCACATTATTTTCCACAGTGGCTGTACCAATTTACATACCCACCAACAGTGCACAAGGATTCCTTTTTCTCCATATCCTCACCAATACTTGTTATTTCTTGTCTTTTTTGTTCTAGCCATTCTAACAGGTGTGAGATATCTCACTGTGGTTTTGATTTGCATTTCCCTGATGATGATTGATGTTGAGCATCTTTTCATGTCTCTGTTTGCCAGCTATATGTCTTTGAAATATCCATTCAGGTTCTCTGCCCATTTTTTAAAGTTGGATTATTTGGTTTTTGGTGTTGAGTTGTATAAGTTCTTTATATCTTTTGGTATTAACTCTAATTGATAGATCATTTATAAATAACTTTTCCCCTTCAGTAGGTTATTTTTTCATTTTGCTGATAGTTTCCTTTGCTGTGCAAAGGGTTTTTATTTAGATTTAGTCCCAATAGTTTATTTTTGCTTTTGTTTCCCTTACCTCAGGAGAGCTATCTAGAAAATGTTGCTATGGCTGATGTCAAAGAAATCATCTACATTCTCTTCTAGGATTTTTATGGTTTCAGGTTCAACATTTATGTCTTTAATCCATTTTGAGATTATTTTTGTGTATGATGTAAGAAAGTGGCCCAGTTTCATTCTTTTGCATGTAGCTGTCCAGTTTTCCTAGCACCATTTAATGAAGATACTGTCTTTTCCCCATTATATATTCTTGCCTCCCTTTTCATGGATTAACTGACCATATAAGTGTGGGTTTATATTTAACATTTTTATTGTGTCATTTATCTCTGTGTCTGTGCCAGTACCATACTGTTTTGATTACTACAGCTGTGCAGTATATTCTGAAATCTGGAATTGTGATACCTTCAACCTTGTTAAATTTTTTTCAAGATTTCTTTGGCTATTTGGGGTCTTTTGTGGTTCCATACAAATTTTGTTATTTGTTCTAGTTCTGTGAAAAAAAATGCTGTTGGTATTTTGATAGAGATTGCATTGAATCTGTAGATTGTTTTGGGTAATATGGACATTTTAATAATATTAATTCTTCTAATCCATGAGCATAGACTATCTTTCCATTTATTTGTGTCATCTTCGGTTTCTTTCATCAGTGTTTTATAGTTTTCAGAGTATAGAGCTTTCACCTCCTTGGTTAAGTTTATTCCTAAGTATTTTATTCTTTTTGGTGTAAGTGTAAATGGAATTGTTTTCTTAATTTCTCTTCCTGTTGTTTTGTTCTTAGTTTATAACACACTACTGTTTTCTGGGTGTTAATTTAATATCCTGCAACTTTACTGAGTCCAGTTACTACTATTAATAGTTTTTGGTGGAATCTTTAGGGTTTTCTGTGTATATTGTCATGTCATCTGAAAATAGAAACAGTTTAACTTCTTTACAAGTATGGATGCCTCTTATTTCTTTTTCTGGTCTTATGGCTGTGGCTAGGATTTCCATTACTTTATTGAATAAAAGTGAGAAGAATGGACATACCTGGGGCACCTGGGTGGCTCAATCAGTTAAGCATCTGACTCTTAGTTTTGGCTCAGCTCGTGATCTCATGATTCTTGGGTTCAAGCCCCTAATTGGGCTCTGTGTTGGCAGTAACAGGACTACTTGGGATTCTCTCTCCCTCTCCCTCTTCTCTCTGCACTCCCCCTGCTGTCTTGCTCTCTCTGTCTCAAAATAAATAAATAAACCTTTTTTTTAAAGTCAGGAGAGTGGACATTCTTGTCTTGTTCCTGATTTTAGAGGAAAAGCTCTTCAGTTTTTCACCATTGAGTATGATGTTAGTTGTGGGTTTGTCATATATGAACTTTATTATATTGAAGTATGTTCCCTCTAAATCTACTTTGTTGAGAGTTTTTATCATGAATGGTTGTTTAATTTTGTAAGGCTTCTCTCATGGGAATTTTAGTAAGTATGCTTGATTTGCTTAGCACCATGTTCTCTCTGTCTGGTTAAGGCAACCTATTTACTGTCTTAAAAGTTTTATATGATCAATTTTCTTATCCATAAATGGAGATTATAATAATGGATGGAGGTAATATACCTAACTTCTGTTGTTATGACTTAAATGATATAGCATGTTCAAAATATGCTGTAAGAATTAGAGCCTGACACATATTATATATTTGATATATTGGAATGTAATAATTTGTATAAGTTAAAGCTTTACATGTCTATAATTCCTATTATCACAGATATAGGACTTTTTATAATGTATAACAATAATTACATGTATCTACAGTTATCTTGGATAACTTATCACCTGAATTTTACCATTTTAATGTTACCTCAAAATTATATTACAGTGTAAAATTTTATATTTATTTTACTAGCCTGCAGTAGTTTCCTTGTTGAGTAAGCCCACAAGTATCTAGAATGCAGCACTTCAAATTTTGTACACTGTGGTTAAAACTGACATTTCTAAGCATTGGAGACTCTGTTAAGTTTGACTAATTATACTTTAGAATTATAAAATTGATTTAAATTATAAACTTATGTGACATATTTGAGTTATCAAGTTTCTTTAGAGTCAGATTTGCAGAGCACCCATTGAATTGCGTGGCATAAGGTCAATATCATGTTCCTTCAGAAAATTTTAGCAAAATGTAGTATGGAAAACAGAACATATATGTTTGGAAACTTAAACTAATATAATGAGTAACATTTATTTTCACATTTTGGAACAATTCCATTGACATTTTTATTTAATTTTAATTGAAGATTATTTTAATCCAATTGCTGAGAAAACATTTTTTAATTTTTATTTGAGAGAGAGAGAGAGAGTTGGGGGGGAAGGAGCAGAGGGAGAGAGAGAAAGAATCTTAAGGAAGCTCCACGCTCAGCACTGAGCCGACACAGGGCTTGATCCCATCACCCTGGGATCATGAGCTGAGCCAAAATTAAATTGGATGCTCAACCTACTGAGCCACTCAGGTGCCCCCAATTGCTGAAAAATTTTATGATTGCTTATTAACATTGTAAGTATAATACTTGAGGGGCACCTGGGTGGTGCAGTCATTTGGGCATGGGAGTCTTTATCTTGGGTCCGGTCATGATCTCGCAGTTGCTGAGTTCAAGCCCTGCATCAGGCTCTGTGCTGATGGTATGGAGCCTGCTTGGGATTCTGTCTCTATGTTTTCTCTGCCCCTCCTCTGCTTGTGGTCTCTCACTCTGTCCCTCAAAATGAATAAACTTAATTTTTTTAAAAGTATAATACTTGATTCCTAAATCTTAGAATATAGTAACTATAAGGAGCCTTCAGTTGGAGGCTGTTGGAGAAACAGAGAGGTAAAAGTGCTCAAGTCATAGAGCTAGTTAGTGATAAATCTAGGATTAGAATCTAATTTTCCTAATTGTCATCTTATCTCATTCTATTTTATTTTATACCAGATTCTCCTCAAATGCATCATGTTCCCTAAGGCCTGGGCTCCACATGGATATATTTTATGCATATTTGGGTATTATTTGCTTACTTGTGGGTAGTCCAAAGAGCTAGGTAAAATGCTGTGAAAATTCAGCTTTCACAGGCTATTAGACTAACTTCTAATTCATACCACTTATGTGTTTGTCTGTAGAATGCTCCATTCCCTTCTTTTTGTTTCAGGTCCACCAAATCTTATTATACTTGGATATAATTATAACCTAGCTACAGAAAGCCCTTTGATCAGCTCTATAATTACTGCAATGATCACATCCCTTTGAGAAAAATCATTTTCCAGGTGGTGGCATTCCCCTGTGATGGATCAAATCACCTCAAATAAATAGGACTTCAAAATTCCAAAAGACCGTGAAATGTAAAAGAATACAAAGATAAGAAACATGTTTGTGTAGTATATTTGGGCACTTCTATGTTTCCTCATCATAGCATACTTAAACATTTGAGACTTAAATAGGAATAATACCACTCCACACAGACTGAATGTGGAGTGATTCAGTCATATAATCATATAATCATATAATAATCATATAATCATATAATAACTCACATGCATTGTTTTGAAAAAAGACATTTAGAAAGCTGAGATTTTAGGGGTGCCTCACTGACCTCGGTCGGTTAAGCATCCCACTTTGGCTCAGGTCATGATTTCATGGTTCCTGAGTTCAGGTTCCTGAGTTTGGGCCCCACATCAGGTTCTGCCCTGCTGATTCTAGGGAGCTGGCTTATGATTTTCTCTTTCCCTCTATCTCTGCCCCTCCCCAACTTGCACTCTCTCTCTCTCTCTCTCTTTCTCAAAATAAGTAACTTAAAAAAATGAAAGTTGAGATTTTATAACTGCAATAATTTGCTATTACATAATAAAGTCTTCATAATCTAAAAGTCTGTACAATGCACAGATATATACTGTACTTAAAAATGAAACATAAATTTCTTAAAAATCTCTTAAAATATAAATTTAGTTTGCAATGCCGTATGGGGTTTGCTTTTAAGGAAAGCCTCAGCAATTTTTAAAAATAAATTTGAGAACTACTTGGCAAGATGCCTAACAAGCTCTATTTTATCTACTTTGGAAAATCTAATTTTTTTCATATTTTGATAGATTTATTTGCTTAACATAAGAAGAAGAGACTTTAGATATATTATTAAACTTATCTTAAAAATTTATTATTAAAGTATTATGTATTATATGTACTTTTATAAGGCATATTACTATTCAATTTTTGTTATTGAAAATTCAAACACATACAGAAGTAGAGAAAATAGTGTAATAAAGTTTCATGTACCAATCATCCAGCTTCATCAGTGATCAACATTTTGCCAATTGTGTTTGATTTATCCTCTTTTTTTGAAGCAAATCCCAGACAACAATAATTACTAATTAATATCACTCACTCTACAAATCATATTAAAATTTCCTCAATTGTGAGATAAACAACATTTCCAATGTAATAGGCTGAATCTTTACATGAACTAGTGAGTGAAAGATGTTCAGAAAGAGGAAAATAGATCTATGGCAGAGGGCTCGTACATTTCTGGCTTCTTGGTAAACAACAGCAGAAGTAATGTTCATGGTTTAAGAATCCTTACTTTGCAATCCCTGCAAGAGCAATCTAACAGTGTATGGGTGTGTCATGTGTATTTGTGTCCTTATGGGGAATGGTGATGGCAAGGTCCATAGGAGAGGCTGAGCAACATTGTTGCTGGGTGAGGCTCCCTAGGAAACCAACTCCCAATAATGACTAAGGAATAGGAGACTTACAGAGAGTACTGTTGAGATCAACACATGTGGAAGTGAAGTGAAAGAAAGGAGACAGGACTGGATAGAGGGAGAAGTTGAGATGGTAAGCTGTCTTAACAGAGACCACAGCCAACCCTCTGGAAAATTATAATCAGGGATGATGGACCATCTGATCAGTCAGTCACTGGGAGCTAGTGACCCTGGAATCGGGTGGGCAGTGGGTGAGGAGGCTGTCTTCAGCCAAGGCAGTCCTCAGAGGGGCTGACAACAAATAGCTTTACATCAGTAGCACTGTCAACAGGTTGGAGAATAGATCCTTCCTTCCTGAACTGGAATCTGGGCAGCACATAAGAGTATCCACTCCAAACATTTTTTAGCACGATAGTCTATTCCTATATTTTAGGTTTTTTCTAAGTATCAAGTTATCAAATGCTTTTATATACCAGGTATTTTACATAAATTAATCTTTACATCAACTCTCTAAGATAGCTCTTATTTTCAGTATAAGGAATCTGAGAGGGTGGTTGGCTGCTCCAAGTTACACAGGTGATGGATGTGGAAGAATTGAGATTTCATCCAAATTCTGACTTCCAGCCCTTTCCACAAGGCAGCACAGGTGCTAGCTGCATTGTTCTGATGGAGTGCTTATAATTAAAGCCCTCAGACAGTACATGTATTATTACTCTGCTTTTTGCTTGTATCTACCAGTTAAGTTAGTGACGTATGTTTTTAAATTTTAAAGTCATGTTTATTTAAGATCTTTCAAACCTATTTGAAATTCAACTAAAACAACTCAGGTTTGAGGGGTGCCTGGGTGGCTCAGTTGATTAAATGTCTGACTTTGGCTCAGGTCATGATCTCGCAGTACATGGGTTCGAGCCCTGTGTCAGGCTCTGCGCTAACAGCCTGGCACCTGCTTTGGATTCTGTGTCTCCCTTTCTCTCTGCCCCTCCACCATTCACTCCCTGTCTCTCAAAAATAAATACATAAATGGTAAAAAAAAAATCAACAAATTTTGACAACTCAGGTTTGAGTAGATTTCCTGAACAGGTTGGAACATGTTCTCTGTACTTCTTTAGAGCTTTATTGAAATCATGAGATGAAAAGCAAAAAACAACACACACACACACAAAAAACCCTCCAAGAAAATAGCCAAAGGCATATTAATATCTTTATAATTATTTTTCTTTCTGATTTGCACTGCTTTGGGAAAGAAAACACTAGATAATCACTATGAATCATTGTAACCATTTTTCCTAGCCTTTCAAACTACTGAATGGAAATAGGGAAAGCTGAGTTCTGTTCATGATCCTCCAGTATTCCTCCCTGAGTGATCTGGGGAAAGCCACTTAACTCATTTTATGCTTTAGTTTTCATATTTGAAAATGACTATAATAAAACTACTTTCCCCTTTATTTTTTTATGCTGAAAATATATGCTTATTTAAAATAAGTGTAAATGTGTGTAGTCTTTCACTCTCCCTTCATTCCAGGGTAGTTAACATACAATGTTTTAATAGTTTCAGGTGTACAAAATGTGATTCAACAATTCTGTATATTACTCAGTACTCATCAAGATAATCTCCTTACCTTAAATGACAAATATATGAATAGATTAGATGCCTTGTGATTGCTTTGAAGCAACTCCTTAAGAACATGATGTTTCTTAACACTTTCTGTTAGCTAATAGAATTTGTTAATTACTATCCCTTTACTAATTTTTTCAGAGAATATATATATTTGTAGAAATATTTTACAAATGAAACGTTATAAGCAAACTCATTAAGGGGCGCCTGGGTGGCTCAGTCGGTGAAGCGTCCGACTTCGGCTCAGGTCATGATCTCGTGGTTTGTGAGTTTGAGCCCTGCGTCGGGCTCTGTGCTGACAGCTCAGAGCCTGGAGCCTGCTTCAGATTCTGTGTGTGTCCCTCTCTCTCTGCCCCTCCTTCACTCACACTCTGTCTTTCTCTCCTTCAAAAATAAATAAACATTATAAGCAAACTCATTAACACGTTACTGAGCATTTTGTCAGCAGCCAAATGAACTGATCAAATTTGATTATTAAGACGGCATTTGACAGGTATGGTAAATAAAATAATGGCTGTCAAAGATGTCCACATTATTAATTCTCAAAACCTGTGAAATATTACCTTACATGACAAAAGGGGCTTTGTAGATGTGATTAAGCTAAGGATTTTGAGATGAGAATATCATCCTGGGCTATCTAGGTGGGACCAATGTAATCACAAATGCCTTATAAAATGGACATAGGAATATCAGAATGAGAGAGAGATTTGAGGATGCTATGCTGATGGCTTTGAAGGTAGAGGAAGGGACCATGAGCCAAGGAGTGCAGTTCACTTCTAGAAGCTGGAAAAGGCAAGAAAATACATTCTACTGGAGCCTCCTTAAGGAATACAGCCCTAAGGATACTTTGATTTTAGTCCAGTGAGACTTATGACAAATAGAACTATAAATAATACATTTGTGTTTTTAAAGCCAATAAGTTATGGTAGCTTGTCCATAGCAACAATAGGAAACTAATGCAATAGGACTGTCATTCCATTTAACCAGTGGATCTTGGTCTGTATGAATAAGTTGTCCTTGTTGTCAAGTCTGAAAACCACACTTGGAAGAAGGTGGGGGGCTCAGGTGTGTGTGCCTCAGGTTGCCTTAAAGGCCTCTGTTCATCTCCAGATTAAGCTCCGTCTCAGTTCATAAGCTTTTTCCTGGAAGGTTTGTCTGATTATCATTTCTTGATGAGTTAAAGTGTAGGATATGAACAGTTATGTTCTCTAATAACATCTTAGGAAAGCCTTCCCATTGAAGTTTCTGTTCCATTAAGACTACAGTTTGATTGGCTGCTCTTTATAGTATGTCAGTGTCTTGGTTCTGATGAGTTTATCTATCCATGAGTGTCTGATGAAGACCCCTCCTCTTTTCTGAATGTCTCCTACTACTTCATTGAGAATCTTTTAGACACCTCTTTATCCTCTTTCTTTGGAGTTCTACCACCAACATTCACTGCTGCTAAACCAAGGCTTTTTAGCATCACTTGGAGAAAGTCAGAAAACCATAAAGATGTATTTAAGGAAAACTTTATGATCTACAACTAGATATGTGTTTGTGTATATATGTGTATGAGTGACATGATGGGGGAGTGGGGAGTGACATCATAATTTTCTTCCCAACTCAAAGGTGTATATACATATAAAGGGATTTTCAGATGTAACTAAGGCTCCTAATCAGTTAACTTTAAGTTAATCAAGTAATATTTTACTGGATGAGCTTAACCTAAGCACATAAGCTTTTACAGAGAGCCTCACTCCTAGAGTTGTAAGAAACAAAATTCTTCCAATTACCTGAATGAGCTTAGAAGAGATCCCTAAGCTCTAGATGAGAATCACATAACTGTAGCCCAGCTGATACTTTGAATGCAGTCCTCTGGGCAGAGGACTGATCTAAGCCATGCACGGGCTCCTGAGTCACAAAAACTGGAAGAAAATAATAATTTTGTTATTTTGTAATTTCCTACACAGTAATAGAGAAGTAGTATAGATTTTGGTACCAAGAGAGGCGTGCTGCTGTAACATATACCTAAAATGTAGAAGTGACTTTGGGATTGGGCAATAGAGCCTATTGGAAAAAAATTGAGGAGCATAATGAAGAAATCATGAATCACTGTCAGCACTCTTAGAAACCTAGACTTTGAGAACACTGCCTTAAGGGCTCAGAAGTGAGGAGCATGTTATTAGAAACTGAAGGAAGAGGGATCCTTGTGTCCTGGCAGAAATATTAATGAAATTGTATAATATGTGAAATATTGTGAAATATTAATTTACATATATAACTGAGGGGACCTCCAAGCAAAGTTTCAAAGATGTGTCTGATTTCCTCTTGTTGCTTATAATAACATGCAAACAGAGAGAGATAGATTAAAGGAAGAAATGTTAAACAAAAGTGAACTTGGACTGAACGATTTTGAAAATTCTCAGCCTCTCCAGATGGCAAAAGATGCTAAAATTCAGAAATGGCTGCCAAAAGTATGGCATTGAGAAATAGCTGAGTGTGTGGCCATACAGCTTTTCACTAAAATCTCAGAAACATCAAAATGTCAGAGTATTCAGTCACACAAAGACATCTTTCAAGAAATTAAGGGTGTGCCTCATTGATCTTTTAGATCAAACCAGAGGACCTCTAGAGTCTTAAGGGCATTGTCCTTCAGCCATCCCTGCAGGAGGCCAAGACATAGAAAAGGAACAATCTTAAAAACATTCATGGATATGGCTTTTCTCTACTGGAGTGAATCCCTGGGAAATCCATGGAAGATTCACAAAGTTCTTGAGAAATTTATATCAGCAAAAATTTGCTAGCTTAGTATGAAAGGGACAGAGATAGTACAAAAGGAAAAGATGCTGTTGAATCCCCCAAATTTTACTGGCAGGAAACAGGCTAATAAATCTACTGGGCAACAAACATGTGCTACCTTTCATAAAAAAGGAAACATGACCCATAAGACAGAACCAAGAAGGATGAGACTTAAGAGAATAAAAGGGAGAGCCTAGGAGAATTTTTCCCAGTCTCTGAAGCCTAATCAAGAACCGCCCATTTGTTCACTGGATTTCAGAACTGCTTTGGAACAGTGACTCCTTTTTGTTTATCTTACATTCCAGCCCACCAGCCCCACCACCCTTCTGAACTGAAATGTTGATAGCTGTTATCCTATACCTATCCTAGTATTATTTGTTATCAGGGTAGGTGAAAACCAGATAACTTGTCTCTTTAGTTCCACAAGTCCATAGATGAAGAGGAATTGTGCTCCAGGAGCTGAGAATAATGTATTATACCCAGAAGTCTCATCCCTACCTGAATTCAGATGATATGGTTTCGGACTTAGAGCTGATGAGATTTTGGACTTTTAGCTTATCTGTCTTATTTACCACAATGTGTTCAATTCCTCACACAGAGTGCCTGGTGAATAGCAGATTATGGAATATGTATAATTCTTTGTGAGCATTATTAGCTTGAATCAGTACCTATCATTCTGATCAATTTTGGAACAATAAGGAGGTTAAGTTTTATGATTCTTTAAGAATTAGAGTCCGATTACTAGATAATGGTTAATTCACCCAAGTAAATGCCAACCTAAGGAAACTTCATTGGGCTTCCACAAATATTTCTCCAGAGCAACTTTTCTATTTTGCTGCATATACCTTTAAACTTCTACAATTATATTTTCTTTACCTGAAATCCCATAATTGGTCTAGAAGGTAATTAGGATCCCAGCCTGAGAAGATGATGTTGTAGTGTCAGAAGGGTTCTTGGTAAAAGCAGTATTAGGAAATGTAATTAATTTTAAATTTGAGAAAGCTCAAGTCATAGCAGGAAGGGGAATGCAGTAATCTAGGTAAGCACAGATTCCGACTGGTTGTGCTAAAACCAGAAATGAGTTAGGAATTAGTGGAAGAAGTAGTTCATGTAAGGAATATTCATGGTCAGAAAATCAAAATGTGCCATTTTCAGGATAAGAATAAATTGTATTTATATATTTATTCTGGTTATAGGCATAGATTAAAATAATGTATACCTAACACTACAGAAATACAAAATAGAGAAAAATATAAGTCCATCTTATATACCATGGATAACCACTAACATGAATTTCCTAAATTGTCCTCTGGTTTTATATATATATATATATATATATATATATATATATATAAATATATGTAAAATATATATAAATATATATAAAATATATATAAATATATATAAAATATATATATAAATATATATAAAATATATATAAATATATATAAAATATATATAAATATATATAAAATATATATATAAATATATATAAAATATATATAAATATATATAAAATATATATAAATATATAAAAATATATATATATATTTAAAATTAATTTTGTTATTTATTTGCATAAAATTGAGGTAATTTTATACATAGTTTTGTAACTTGATTTTTTTCACTGAGCAATCAATTTGAGGCATCCTTTTATATCAGTACGTGTATATCTATTCCATTCTCTTTAGTTGCATTGCATACATATATTAAAATGTATATGTCTGTTCTGTTATTGATAGATACAGTTTGACTATTCCCAATTTGTGGCTTTGTAAACAGTACTGCAGTAAATATTTTTGTACGGGCATTTTGGCGTAATTTTGTGAACTCAGCAATTCTACACTTAGGTATGAATTCTAGAGAAACTTTCATTCAACATGCATAGGAGTATTAATTATAACACTGTACTAGTAAAAAAACCAGCATGTAACAGTCCAAATTTCCATTTTTAAGGAACTGGATGAATAAATGATGAAATACCAATATCTAGAAAACTAAAAGCATATAAGAGGATATATACACATATATATAATATAAATAATATAAAATATTATATATGTTATTATATATATAAACATATACCACATCTTCTTTATCCATTTATCAGTCAGTGGACATTTGGGGTTTCTCCATAGCTTGGCTATTGTTGATAACGCTGCTATAAACATCAGGGTGCATGTACCCCTTCCTTCAAATCTATATTTTTGTATCTTTTGAGTAAATACCTAATAGTGCAATTGCTGGGTCATACAGTATTTCCATTTTTAACTTTCTGAGGAACCTCCATACTGTTTTCCAGAGTGGCTGCACCAGCCAGCATTCCCACTAACAGTGCAAGAGGGTTCCCCTTTCTCCACATCCTTACCAGCACCTGTTGTTTCTTTAGGGAGACTTTTATCATGTCCCAGACACTGTGCTGGACAATGGAAATAAAGTGATGAATAAGAAAGACATGGAATCAGTCTTCATTTTGCTTAGAATGTAATTGGAATTAAAGAGCTTCACTCATTAATTTTTATTTGGTTATTAGATCAACAACTATTTATTGACCACTTTCTATGTGCTAGACACTATGATAGATATTGAAGAGGAAGTCATGGGAAAGATTGCTGCCTTGCTTTTTGAAGTTTGTAATCTCTTTAGAAGACAGGAATTTCACAAATTGTTATTTCGTTATAACTGTGATAAATATAGGGTGCTGAGAGAGTATATGCTAGGTGACCTGACTTAGTTATTCCCAAGAAGATGATGTAAAAACTGAGTTCTATAGAAACTTATGTAGAAACTGAGTCCAGAAGGAACACTAGGAATTTTACAAGGAAAAATAAGAGTATTCATGGTGGAAAGGGCCAGAGGTAAAAAAAAAATCACATGTGCCAGGAACCCTAAACATATGGTTAAAACACAGTGTTCCAGGTGGGGAGACCTGACTAGTGAATCAGAAGAGGTAAGCAGTAACCAGTTATGAATAACCTTGCAACTTATAAGAGGCAAGCCATACTCAGATTTTCACTTTAGTAAGTGTGTTTCAGCTAAATTGTAGAAAATGGCTAGGAGACTGAGAATATTGAATGTAGTAAGCCTCAATTGATATCATCATTCAGGTCCAAGATTTTTGTGGTTTGAAAAAGGTTACTGGCCATGATGATGGAGAGGAATATCTGTTCTCCCACTTAAGTTTCTCTACTCCATTTTCACTTTTCTGAAATTATTTCCTGCCTTTCTCAGATACTCCCACCTGTGACATGAACTCCTATAGCATCCATCCATCCATCTTTCCAGCTCATAATAAGTATAAGAATCTGGCACTGTGCTAGCTTATGGGGATATATCATAAATATAGTTTCCTGCCATTATGAGGCTTAACGTTTTATTTATTTTTTTATTTATTTAATTTTATTTATTTATTTCTTAAATGTTTTATTTATTTTTGAGAGAGAGAGCATAAGTGGGGAGAGGAAGAGAGAAGAGGGAGACAAAGGATCTGAAGCGGACTCTGTGTTGACAGCAGCAGGCCTGATACAGGGATCAAACTCAGGAACTGTGAGATCATGACCTGAGCCAAAGTCAGACACTAAACTGACTGAGCCACCCAGGTGCCCCTATTTATTTATTTTTAAGTTTATTTATCATTTATCATATCATTTATTTTTGAGAGAAAGAAGGAGCAGGGGAGAGACTGAGAGGGAATCCTAAGCAGGGTCCACGGTGTCAACATGGAACCTGATGCAGGGCTTGAACTGACGGACTGTGAGATCATAACCTGAACTGAAACCAAGAGTCAGACACTTAACCAACTGAGCCACCTGGGCCACCCCTCAAGGCTTAACTTTTAGTGGCGATCATAGTTCAGTGTGAAAAATGCTCTGATGGAGACAGAGGTCGCAAAGAAGTACAAATAGAAATTAAGCAGGAATTATAGTTTTCAGGAAAGATTTATTGTATGATATGATATTATTGAGCATAATGATGCATTTGAAGAACTGCAAATTATTTTATGTGATAATGAATGTGGAAATGAATGGTAATAGAGGTGGCAGTAGAAATGGTGAGAAAAATTAAAGTAGTCCAAAATTAGGTGTTTTAAGTGTCTGTTTACACCACTGAGGGTGGTATCACAATTATCAGTTTCCATGTGCATTGTCAGATGCCCCCAGAGGCTGAATTACCCAGAGGTAAGGTATTCTGGAGTCTGAGTGGAGCTTGAAGTAGAATACCATTTGGTGTGTGTGTGTGTGTGTGTGTGTGTGTGCGCGCGTGTGCGCGCACACGGGAACATTAAAAAAAACCAACAACCTTAGAATAGAGGGGTCCTTCTGAACAAATAATATATTGGAGCATAGTATATAAAGTAATAATCAAAGGAACATCACAGAGGAGGTTAAGCAAGGACAAGTAGCAAGACAAAAGGCAACTGCAGGGCAAAAAAATTCCCTGAATCTTTGAGAACTTTTAAAAAAATTTTTGTTTTTACATTTATTTATTTTTGAGAGACAGAGAAACAGAGCACACGTGTGGAGGGGCAGAGAGAGAAGGATATAGAATCCAAAGCAGGCTCCAGTCTCCGAGCTGTCAGCACAGAGCCCGATGTGGGGCTCGAACTCACAAACCATGAGATCATAACCTGAGCCGAAGTCAGACGCTTAACCAACTGAGCCACCCAGGTGCCCCTCTTTGAGAACTTTTAGTACTTCTCTGTAGATGCTTTTTTGCTCATGTTTGTTTTTTGAATTGGGCTCCTAGACACATGGGATTAGTGATTGGGGGTAGGGAACATGTCTTGAAGGTAAGGATTCCCAGACCTAAGTGTGCAAAATAATTAATGACACTATTTTTTTAAAAAAGAAACACAGTTTCCTGGGGCACCTGGTGGCTCAGTTGGTGTCTGCCTCTTGATTTAAGCTTAGTCATGATCTCACAGTCCTGAGACTGAGCCCCCATCCGGTTCCATGCACAGCATGGAGGCTGCTTGGGAGTCTCTCTCTTTCTCTCTTCCTGCCCCTCCCCCACTCATTCTCTCTCTCTCTCTCTCTCTCTCTCTCTCTCTCTCTCTCTCTCTCTCTGTCTCAAACCAAATAAACTTAACAAAGAAAACAAAACACCTCAACTTCCTATCAAGTAAATCTGGGAGCAGCTAGGACTATGATTTTGAGCAAGTATCCCTGGTGATCTCATGCAAGTGCTAGTAATCCTTCCACTGTTTTGTATAACCAATATGTCTATGATTCCTATAATTTTATCACAATGCTAAAAGAAATTATTACACAGAAAGCTCAATGGACAGAGCACAATGGAAACCATTAGAGATCTTTATCTTTCATTAGCTAGTGAATGCATGTTCTTCAGGCAAATTTGTTTTATCTCATTGCTATTACTAAACTCAATTTCTTCATCTTGTACACAATATTCTTTGTCAGATACTTTGGTTTAGCAAACATCTTGCTTCATCAAACATTCTGTGTCAAGTATCCCTAGAGGTGTCAGACACTTTTGAGTAACAGAAATAAAAGAAGATAAGAATGAAAAGAAGGAAGGGAAGAAGGAAAAAGGAAATAAATATCATAGCATAACCCAATTAAGCAAATTCCACTGGTTTTCATGAATACCTGTTTATTTACTAAGACCTTAAAATCCATCTGCTTAACTCAACAAAATTTGGCAGGGACTGATCTCAGACTTCCTACTCTTTGCCTCAAATTCTATTTTAAAAATTGGAATAAAAATTTGCCCATCTCTAGTCTTCTGTTATCTATCACATTCACTGTGATTTCTGAAGAACTATGGAAGATACAGCAATCAGTATATGTAAGTTCTTTTAGTGCACTGAGATATGGTACATGTGGGCTGGAGACTTGGACTTCCCTTATGTGGGTTGATGCTCTTTAACTGTTATATGACCTGTCTTGAGTCTCAGTTTCTTCTTTATATTTAATGATATTTCCAGTTTGAAGGTCACTCTTCTTCAAACATATGGAAGCAAAATAGGATTTGGTTAACTTTACCTGCTTGCTGTCATTTGTTAAAATCAAATTATTTTTTCCAAGCAGTATAGTTACCATAAGCCTTTCCTGTTCTTATAGCTATGAATATAACAAGAATTACAATGGCAAAGACTTTTTGTCAGACATAGTATTTTTACATCAGTTATATAAATAATATAAAGGTTTCAAATTCTTGAGGAAAGTAGTCTAGTTTGGAAGACAGACACAACTATGAATTTGTTTTCAGAATATTTTATAAAACAACCTTAAATGAGCTCTAATAGCATTTCTACAAAAAGCACTTGTTAACAATGAATTTTGCACTAAATAAATTTTTGAAAATTTACATACTGTTTTTCTTAAAGAAGTCCTGTTTGACTATGTGATGGTATCTTTTTTTAAAAAGTTATTATTGAAGTATAGTTGACATACAGTGTTATGTTAGTTTCAGGTGTGCAATGTAGTGATTCAGCACTTCTCTACATTACACAATGTTCACCACAATAATTCTTGTCACCACCTGTCAGAATACAATGTTATTACAATCTTATTCACTGTATTCCCTGTGCTATCCTTTTCATCCATATGATTTATTTATTTTATAACTGGAAGTTTGTAATCTTAATCCTCTTTACCTATTTTGCCCATCTCTCTACACTGACAACTACCAGTTCTTTGTATTTATGAGTCTATTTGTTTTTCTATTTGTTCATTTGTTTTGTTTCTTATATTCCACATAGTGAAATCATATGGTATTTGTCTTTCTCTGACTCATTTCACTTTGCATAGTATAGTCTAGGTCCATCCATGCTTTTACAGATGGTAAGATTTCATTCTTTTTTGTGGCTGAGTCATATTTCATTATATATATATGATATATAAGCAAATGTATACTTATATATGTATTATATATATTATATATGTATATGTGTATATACATATACATATACATATACATATACATAATTCATCTGTCAGTGGGCACTCAGTTTGCTTCCTTATCTTGGCTAGCATAAATGTTGCTGCAATAAACATAGAGGTTAATTTATCTTTTAAAATTAGTGTTTTTTATTTTCTTTGGGTATACCCAGTAGTGAAATTATTGGATTAAAAATATTTCTATTTTTAATTTTTTGAGGAACCTCTATACTGGCTTCCACAGTGGCTGCACCAATTTATATTCCCACCAATAGTCCCTGAGGGCTCCCTTTTCTTGCCAACACTTGTTATTTCTTGTTTTGTTTTGTTGACAATAGCCATTCTGACAAGTGTGAAGTGGTAGCTCATTATGGTTTTGATTTGCATTTTTCTGATGATTAGTGATGTTGAGCATCTTTTCATGTGTCTGTGGCCATTTGTGTGTTTTCTATGGAGAAATGTCTATTCATGTCCTCTGCCCATTTTTAAAACAGAATTGGGTTTTTTGTTTTTGTTTGTTTTTGTTTTTGTTTGTTTTTTGGTATTGAGCTCTATATGTTCTTTACATATTTTGGATACTAACTCATTACTGATAGATCATTTATAAATATCTTCTCCCATTTAGTAGGCTGCCTTTTAATTTTGTTGATAGTCACTTTTGCTGAGCTGTGATGGTATCTTTTTATTTGAAAGATTTTCTCTCTCTTCTCTCTTCTTCCCTTCTTGCCTGCCTGCCTGCCTTCCTTTCTTTCCTTTTCTTCCTTCCTTTCCTTATTTCTCTTTTCCTTCTCTCTTCTTTCTTTCTTTCTTTTCTTTCTTTCTTTCTTTCTTTCTTTCTTTCACAGTTAATTAACATATACCGTGGTATTGATTTTAGGAGTAGAATTTAGCGATTCATCACTTATCCCATGCTCATCACAAGTGCCCTCCTTCATGCCCCACACCCATTTACCCCATCTCCCCACCCACCTCCTCTCCAGCAACCCTCAGTTTGTTCTCTGTATTTAAGAGTCTCTTATGGTTTGCCTTCCTCTCTGTTTTTACCTTATTTTTCCTTCCCTTCCCCTGTGTTCATCTGTTTTGTTTCTTAAATTCCACATATAAGTGAAATCCTATGATATTTATCGTTTTCTGACTGACTTATTTCACTTAGTATAATGCCCTCCAGTTCTATCCATGTTGTTGCAAATGGCAAGATTTCATTCTTTTTGATTGCTGAGTAATATTCCATTGTATATATACACTGCATCTTCTTTATTCATTCATCAGTCAATGGACATTTGGGCTCCTTCCATAATTTGGCTATTGTTGATAGTGCTACTGATTTTTTTCTAAGTAAGAATTTCCTCTTAAAATGAATAGCAAATCTAGATTTGTTTATATTTAAATTTTATTTTTACATATTTTTATTTTACATATTGTATCACTCAATTTGGACATGGGCAATCTTATAAGCTATTGTGTAAACTGAAAATTCAGTTACTAATGGGGCAAAAGGAGAGAAATAAGCAGTCAGTTGGTGATGGAGAGCATTTTAAGGAAGGGTTGAAGGATTTGAGTTGATAGACATGACACAATTATGAATAATATCTGGTAAAAAAGATACCAGTAAATTGCTACCTATTAGTGATCTTCTCTGAGCCCCACCCCACCTCCATTTCCCACTATGTTGTCATGGCAGTTCTCCATTATTACACTCATCGCAATTGGAATTATTTATTTAGTGTTTACACTAAACACTATTTATTTAGTGTTTACACTGGACAATCTTGTTCCCTACAGTGATGCACCTGGCATATAATAGGATCCCAATAATATTTGTAGAATGAATACTTTTATAACTTAAATGATCAGATTATGTATCCCTAGTTTATATGGTAGCTAATAATTGTTGAATAACTGACCGAAGGAATACGTTTAACAAGAATGGAGTAAAAGAGCAGTCTTTCCCAGAATACTCCCTTTGTGCATTACTTTTTCTCTTCACATATCTATTAGCCTTTCTAGTTTTGGCTCTGAACTTTTTCTTTTGAGCTAATTGGTGAGTAAATTGCTTTACAGATGTTCACCTTCCAAGAATATGTGGTAGAATACATCATTAATGATAAAATTGCATACACTTATCAGAGATGGGAAGAGTATTTTGTGGAATGGAGTGGGGTTCCTATTGTTCCTAAGAAACACATTCATAGTCCTGCCTCTCTTTCTCTTTCTTCCCTTATTTCCACAGATATTTTTTGAGCATCTAATATGCTAAACTGTTGGGGATTAGAAAGCAAAATGTTTTAAAAATTATGTAAGGGAAAGAGAAGGGTTATTTGGTAGAGAACTTTCCAAAACTGGGTGGAGGAATATTGACTTGATATTCCATGCCAAGGAGATACTGCCCTCTTCAGCTGGACGGTGACAGGAAAATTTCTAGAAGTTATTTAGCCAGTCACTGGAATAAATTCTGATGATATGCCTTTATAATATTTCATGCTTACCTTTTAGAAGGCAAAGAAATTATATAAGATAAGTGAATTGTTTTAGCTAAGCAATATAAAATTTAATATTTTTCTGCAATGGTCAGTACAATCAGTTTGGTTATTTTTATTTGATTATTTAAGATATATTTTGTTGCTATTACAAGTTTATAATTCATACATCATGTAACTATGATTTTTGTTTTAGTTCTTTGTAGCATAGGAGAAGATCAGAGAAGGGAAAGAAGTCATAAAAACTAAACTCTCCTACAAACATTTTTGCAATTTGCAATCCTTATTTATTTTACATGAAGGTATCCACTATAATACATGTAGAATATCCTCTGATACCATCTACTTTTAAGGCTTGCTTTTCTGGAATGTTAAGTGAAAAAGAAAAACAGTATTTGATATTTTAGAATATTTAAACAAGGTATTTCTTACAGAGTTTATTTTATGCACATGGGACTTGAAGATAATTCGTTTATTTGGTAATACCTGTTCAGTTCAACAAAAATTTAAGTCTAAAATGTTAGTATGTTGAAAAGGTACTTTGCCACTCAATAGAGTAGCTCATATTCCACACCCTAGAGTATAAAATACTCTCAGAGTTACCCATTGCCTCATTAGTAGATTAGAAAAGAGCACCTGTAGGCCTGGTGCCTCATGATCATACTCAGGGCCATTAGGTGTTTAAGTTCCCATGTTCTTGTTTCTTTTTTTATGAAGATGGGGGCTGGGTCATCTCTCCCTGGTAGAAAGATAAACTTCCTAAGGTAAGACCTTATATTTTATATCAAAATTAAAGATAGAATGAATGAATAAATAGTACCAGGCATTTCTCAGTGTTATCTCATATAACCCTCACAAGAGTCCTTTGATGTATGCATTATTACACAAAATTTAGTGACTAAGAAAATGATGTGTTGTGGTTAGGTGACTTGCCTAAAATAAACAAGGTAGAAAGCAAGTGGACCACTCAGATGCAAGAATACCTGCTGTAGGTTTATTCTGTCATCAAACAGCAAACAACCTTCAATAGCCCACTTACCCCTTTGCCCCCAAATAGTAAATTCACCTAAACCAGCAATCAAAACCCATCCAAACTCACAAGGCGCACACCAGGTGGCATGGTGAGAGAAAGCTTGAATAATTCACAGGAATATTTTCTGTATTTCATTTCTCTTTTTAGGTTATTTATACCCTTAAGGGAAAATTCAAGAAATGAAAAACAGGAAAAGTTCTGGGCTTTCTTTTAGTCTCTGATGAAATAAGGAATCAATAATGTTGGTTGAATGTTGAATACATTTGCTACACTCCCTCATAACTTAGATATGTGATATAACGCTTTAACTTGGGAGAGAGAAAAGGAAAACAGAGTCCAGTTGCTTTTTTAGATGTAGCAATAGAGCTAGTCCACAGGTGCCTAGAGTGTCCTGTTTTTTGTCTTTTCAAGAAGAAAGGATCAAATAATTAAAATATCTCAGTGCCTTGGGAGTATGTCAATGGTTTGGTGAATTACAGTAACCTTCCCTCTCACTTCCAGTAAGATCACTTGATGGTAAATGGCGCCACTTAATCAAAGAGACAAATAATTCTGCTAATCCTCAAAAGACAGCTACAAGAATAAACAAATAATTAGAAAGTATTTTGCAGAGGAAGGGTTAAAATAGCAAGCTTTTTCAGCTTAGGAAGAAAACAGAGGACTTTTCAGAGCATTTTTGAAAACTGTAAAAGACTTTATGCAGTAGAAAGGTTACCAGCATGGACCCATAATGCATCAAAATAAGATATGGAGTTTTACAAAAATACAGATGCTGAGGTTCCACCCCACCCAAGAGCTACTGAATTCGAATTACAGTGGGGATAGGGAGTGGGTGGGGTTCAGACCTATATGCTTTTTAAAAGCTTCACTGATGTTCCAGATGCACATCTAGGATGGGGAACAATTGCACTTGTTACTTAGTCTGTCATTATAACTAACTATATATGTGCTTTATAACTAACTAAATATATAGGTGCTTGTAGACTCCTTATATTCCAGAAACTCTTGTCATGAAATGCTTGGTAATTTGAAATGCTTTGCTCATAGGCAGTGGTAATGGAGTGTTCCTAAAAGGAAGCTCATATAGTGTCCTAGGAGTGGTGTTAGATCTTTTACATGGAATATTTTATTTCATTCTCAAAGCAACCTTTTGGAAAGATATCATCTGCATTTTATAAATGAAGAAAAGAAGCTCTTAGGGCTTTTGTGATTTGCCACACATAATAAAGTATAGTAAACAGGATTTGGATCCAGGGGTGCTTGACTTCAAAACCTGATCGAGAAAATGAATGTGAAAATTTAAGGCATATTGGAATAAAAAATTTACCAGATTAATTGTTACTGATACAAGAATTGAGGAGGGAGAATTGAAATTATTGATAACATATGATTTATTGATTTCAATATTTGTTCATGGTAACAAACTATATCCACACTTATTAAGATACTATTCAAATTATGGGTGGCATAATCCAAACACATAATGTTTGGGAAAATAATTTGGCTTTTTTTCTTTTTCTCATAACATCTTGAATTTCATAGTTATTCCTTTTCTTTTCTTTTCTTTTCTTTTCTTTTCTTTTCTTTTCTTTTCTTTTCTTTTCTTTTCCTTCCTTTTCTTTTCTTTTCTAAACGTAGTAGCAGCATCTTCAAATTCAGCTTACAAATCTTGGTTTCCAGTGAAATTCTGACTTGACTTTTCTTTTTATGTCATTTGATCTTGGTCTTGCTAATGCCACAGGTTCCTCTGTGTTTACTGGACTAATAATTTAATTTTAGTGTATCTTGTTGGCTATGGTGCCCCATAATGGTCTTCCTTTTTTCTACCAAGAGATTGGCATGTATTTTTAGTGTCAGGAAAAGGTGAATGCCTAGAGACATTTTCTGACCTGACTGCCATGTCCACTGCAGTCATCATTAGCTATTTTTTTAATTGCTAACACACACATCTACATAAATACACTGAAGAATAATCACCTATATAATGCTTTTGACTAAGTAACTACATCTTGTTTAGTTTTGTTGGTACTGAGCCTATTACATTATAACTACTCTTGGAAATACAGTTCAGTGATGAATTTATCGTATCATTGCCATGCTTTTTCATAAGGGTATGTTGGAGTTACTGTTTTTCATATTCTTTTCTATCAGGGAATTATTGAAGACCTTCCTATTTAGGTGGGGAAGTTTGGCAATAAGTTTGCTTCTATGTTACCAGTGATGGTATTTAACTCTGTGACTATTAGTCTCATATTCTTAGTTTTTGATAGTTTTACCCTTTTAATTTTTAATATTCATCTTTCAGGTACATGATATAGTTTTTTAAAGAAATCTGAGCTCTAAGAAAAACATCTTAGTTATTTCACAGAGGGTCTTAACTGAATTTTTAACTATCTTTTTTTATCATAAAACCAAAGCCGAGTTCAGTTATAATTTATAGAGTTGAACTGTCCATGAATAGCTTTGAAAATAAATGTTTCTGTGTTCATATATCTTGAACTTGTAAGTTGTTGAAAAAATGTTTGTCATAGATTCATAAAGAGAAGTAGCTGCTGGTTTTTCCCCCTGATTGAAAGTGACTTTTGGAAGGGAAATTGAGCATTTTAGGATAATATGATTTTGTGATTCTGTTGCATATATGAGACTCAGGTCACTGTTCCAGAGACAATCAGAACAACCCAGAGATTCTAAGTATTATGAAAAAAAATAAAGCAAATTCTTTCACAAAACCATTTGGGAGTTTATAAGACTATTCTCTTTAATAAATTATATGACTTTATATAGAGATCTTATTTTCTGGTATGAATAAAGTTATAATTCTTTGTGTCTAAACTTCATTCTAATAGTTCTTTCTTTCATGGTTTGGGGGAGAAAAGCATGTTTTACTCATATCAGCTTATATAATATATTTAATTCCTCTAATACCCAGTTATGCCAGTCTATGCTCTGTGTCTATAAATGTTTTTTTTTTAGATTCCACATATAAGTGTGATCATACAATATTTGTCTTTTGCTGTCTAATTTCACTAGCATAATGCTTTCAAGATCCATCCATGTTGTTGCAAATGGCAGGATTTTCTTTTTTATGGCTGAATGATATTCCATAATATGTATTTATTTAAATTAATTAAGCTAAGACTGAGGTAGTTCTAATGCCCTGGAAACCTTTGTAAGCAAACCAAGATCTAAGCCTGTAAATGCCTCAAGGTTATGACATTGATACCTAAGGACAACCAATGACAAATAGCAAACTAGGCTTTAAGCTATAGCTAATCAATAATTTCCTTATTTTTCTTCTTCCTCTTCTCCATGAAAGTCTCCCCAAGTTTTTTTTTAGTGTAGCACTTTTAACAACTTCCAGTTTGGTGCTGCCTGATTATAATTGGTTTTCGGTCAGAGAAACTGAAAATGTTTAATATGTGTCAGTTTACCCTTTAACTCATTCTGTATATATATCTCACATGTTCTTTATTCATCTGTCTACAGACACTTAGATGTTTCTATATCTTGACTATTATAAATAATATTGCAATAATCATGGGGATACATATATCTTTTTGGGATTGTGATTTCATTTTCTTTAGAAAAATATCCAGAAATGAAATTGCTGGGTCATATGGTAGCTCTATTTTTAATTTTTTTGAGGAACCTCTGTATTGTTTCCATAGTGGCTGAACCAATTTACATTTCCACTAATGTTGTGCAGGGTTTCCCTTTTCTCTAAACCCTCACTAGCCATGTCTCTTGTCTTTCTGATAATAGCCATTCTAACAGGTGTGAGGAACAATCTCATTTTTGTATTTCCCTGATAACTGTTGATGTTGAGCACCTTTTCATGTATCTGTTGGCCATTTGTATGTTTTCTTGGGAAAAATGTTTAATCAGATCCTTTGCCCATTAAAAAATGTTTATTTATTTATTTTTGACAGACAGAGATAGAGAGCAAGTGGCGGGGGGGGGGGTGGTGGGAGAAGGGAGAGGGAGAGAGAGAGAGAATCCCAAGCAGGCACTGTGCTGTCAGCACAGAGCCGGCATGGGGCTTGAACTCATGAACCATGAGATCATGACCTGAGCCAAAATCAAGAGTCAGACACTTAACCAACTGAGCCACCCAAGCATGCCTCCTTTGCCCACTTTTACATTGGGTTATTTGGTTTTTTTCTACTGAGTTGTGTGAGTTTTTTTGTATATTTTGGATATTAATCTTTCATCAGATGTATGTCCTTCTATTCTATGGGTTGCCTTTTCATTTTGCTGATTACTCCTTTTATGTAATTTAAAAGTTTGTGTAGGATTGGTATTAAGTCTTTTTTAAGTGATTGATAGACTTCCATCATGAAAGCTATCTGGATCTGGCCTTATTTATATTTATGGGAAATTTTGAAAATTACTAATTATATTTCTTTACTAGATATAGATATGCTCACATTTTCTATTTCTTCTTTAGTCAGTTATGGTAGTTAGTATCTTTCTAGGAATTTGTCCATTTCATCTAGGTTATCTAATTTGTTGACATAGAGTTACTTGTTATTCTCATGTAATTCTATTTATTTCTGTAAGGTTGGTACTGCTGTCTCTTTCCTTTTTCATTCCTGATTTTAGTAATTTGAATCTTCTCTCTTTTATTTTGGGCACTCTAGCTAAAGTATTGTCAATTTTGTTGATCTTCTCAAAGATCCAGCTTTTGGATTTATTGATTTTTTCTATTGTTTTTCTATTCTCTATTTTCATTTCATCTAGTCTAAAGATATTCATCTCATTACTTCTGCATGCTTTGAGTATCCTTTTTTTGTTTCTAGTTTTTGTATTCTGAAGATTATATCATTGATTTGAGAGTTTTCTTTTTTATTATAAGTTTACAAGTATGAATTTCCCTCCAAGAACTACTTTATCTGCATCCCATGCATTTTGGGATGTTGTGGGCTTTTTTTCCCCTCATTTATCTGAAAGTATTGTCTAACTTAACTTGGGCTTTATTCTTTGAATCACTGGTTATTTGTGAATGTGTTTTTCAATTCTCACATATTTGTGAGTTTTCCAATTTCCTTCCATTATCAATTTCTAATTTCATTCTTTCATGGTAAGAGAATATCTTACCATGTATCATTTCAGTCTTTCAAATTTATGGGGACTTATTTTATGGTCTAACATAAAGTCTATTCTGGAGAATATTCTGTGTGCACTTGAGAGAAATATGCATTCTATTGTTTGGTAGAATGTTCTATAGATGTTTGTTAGATGTGGTTAGTTTATGGTACTGTTCAACTCTTTTATTTGCTTATTGATCTTCTGCCCAATTGTTCTATCCATTATTGAAAGTGGAGTATTGGATTCTCTAAGTATTATTGTTGAACTTCTTATTTCTCCCTTTGATTCCATCAGTTTTTATTTCATGTGTTTTGGGGCTCTGTCGTTAGGTGTATATATGTTTATATATGTTGTGTCTTCCTGATGGATTGACCATTTTTTAGAAAAATCTCTAATAACAATTTCTGTCTGAAAGTTTCTTTTGCCCAATATAACAACATGGGTTCGAGCTGCATGGGTCCACTTATCCATGGATTTTTTTTACAATATAGTACTGTACATGATTTTTCTCTGATTTTCTTAATAAAATTTTCTTTTCGTTCACTTTGTTGTAAGAATACAGTGTATGATACATATAACATACAAATAATGTGTTTATTGACTATGTTATATCAGTAAGGCTTTTGGTCAACAGCAGACTATTAGTAGTTAAATTTTGGGGAAGTCAAAAGTTATATGCAGATTTTTGACTGCATAGAGAGTTGGCATCTCTAACCCCCACATTGTTCAAGGGTCAACTGTATAGCCACTTCAGCTTTCTTTTGCTTACTGTTTTTATGGTGTATCTTTTTCTAACTTTTTACTTTAAACTTATTAGTGTCCTTGAGTGTAAAGTGTATCTCTTATAGGTAGTACATAATTGAATTATTAAAAACAATCTATTATGCCATTCTCTGCCTTTTGTTTGGATTACTGAATCCATTTACATGTAATATAATAACCATTAAAGTAGGATTTATGTCTGCCATTTTGCTATTTGTTTTCTTATGTCACATCTTTTTTTCCCCTTTACTCATTTATTGCCTTTCTTCGTGCTAAATAGATATTCTTAGTTTATCATTTTAATTCCTTTGGTATTTCTTTTCTATTATTTTAGGGGGTATTCTATGATTACAGTTAACATAATTCCTTTTCCAGAGAGGCTATTAAATCTTGAGAGTTCTCTTTGGATGTGAGATTGCTTTTAATGGTTTGAAACCATTCAGCTTCCCTCTCCTCCCTGACAATGGCTTGCTGCTGGTTTTAAGATTTACTATTATTATGAGGCTGCTAGTTTTCTCACTGTAGAACCGGGGAAAGGGAAATAAGAATGGGATAAGTTAAAATGTCTTAATGCTTACTGTTTGTACAAAGATCCTACTCATTTTCTGGACTAAGTTCCAAATTTTTTGCAACATGAATTGTCACAAGCTTTTAATTTCCAGAGTTCTATACGAGTTGATTTTGACAATTTTTTTTTTGTGTGTATGTGTACGAGTGTTCTTGCTTTTATGGAGGAGTAGACTTTTGGAGATGTTTACTTATTCCAGAAGTGCTTCTTCACTGGCCTTTAAGAGGTGGGGATAAGTCAGGTTCAAATTCAGTGTTAAGATGAATAAATAAGCAGATGAACTCAGGTGAAGAAGAGTACTGGCATAAAGTCACTTGGAAGGTGAAATAACATAGGTGAAATTGGTGAGTTGAAGGTTAAGGTGGAGAGTTTTGTTTAGATAAAAAAGCACTTGTAAGATACTTGATTTTTTTGGACCATGAAAAAGGTGAGGATAATGATGTTTGAAGATTATTCTAATGGTTGTACATAGAATGAAGTGAAGCTGTATAAAAACAGAAATGAGTTGAGAGATAATGGCAATAATCTGCATTGTGTGGTTCTGAACCCTGGTTTAACATGGCAGCTAAGGATATAGAAATGCAAGGGTGACTCATGGGATTTACTGATGATAGATGGGTCTGAGGAGTAAGGAACAGAGGAATTTCAAAAGATATAAATGTTGCTACTCTGCTTTGCAGAGATGCTGGTCGAGTAATAGTAATGAGAATAGTGGAAAAGCAGACAAGTGGAAAATTTTTATTTTGACATCCTTAAATTCCTTCATTTAACTAAAAGCCAGGGTTTTATGCCATCAAAGCTAAATATCATCAAGAGACCTCTTAAATCACATTAATTTAGTAAAAGTAGAAAGAAAGGTTTTTCTTTTTTTTAAGTCTAAAGATATTCCAAAATGTTTATTATGTTAGCTTACTTTTCTAACATGTAATTCTCTGGGAAAGCAGATGTAAGAATTCTAAGGTTTTGTATTAATGGAGTTTAATTATGGTGTATAGAAATGATAGTTTCACAGCTTTGAATGTGTATTCATAGTACATCTTTTATAAATAAAAGAGTCCTGGGTTCAAGCACTACTTGTACTTAGAACACAAAGGTTTTTTGTCAGCATGTGGATCATCATTATTTTTCAAATGATTTTCCTCCTTTATTTTTCCATAATCCTTGAGGAGAGAAAGCAATAAATGAAAAATGAGATGATTGTTAATGAAATGATCACTTTATGTAATTGAAAAATATTATTTCCTGTGTGGGATTAAAGTCTGCTTTCTAAAAAAAATTTTTTTGAATGTTTTATTTATTTTTAAGACAGAGAGAGACAGAGCATGAGTAGGGATGGGGCAGAGAGAGAGGGAGACATAGAATTCTAAGCAGGCTCCAGGCTCTGAGCTGTGAGCACAGAGCCCAACACAGGGCTCAAACTCACGAACTGTGAGATCATGACCTGAACCAAAGTTGGATGCTTAACCAACTGAGCCACCCAGGCACCCCTAAAGTCAGCTTTCTAGACTCTTCCCTAACCTATTTCTCATTCAGTTGTTCACTTCTGTACATACTTCTAATAAGCTTGAACCTGGATATAGCAGTACATATTTCCATATTGCCATTGCACCAGTCTTCTTCAGTATTCTAAATAATTATATTATTCATCAATACGTGTGTTCTTCTAAACTTTTAAAGCATTAATTCACAGATGTGTATCATTTACCTTTAATTGGAAGTTAAAATAACAAAAGTAAATTATGATGTTATCTTCCTTGTCTCTGTGAGTAGAGAAATAAATGATTACAAAAGCATTTCTTATAATTAAAGTTTCTGTTAAAATAGACGAGATGGGAAGGCTTTGGGAGGCCATTTAAGTTGTCCACCCTATTTTTAAGGCTTAATTTTCTTAATATTGGTTATTTATAGTATTTATTTATTAATCCTTTTTAAATTGATCGATTCAGTCATTTAACATAAATAAAACAATTTTTGAGGGGTGCCTGGGTGGCTCACTCAGTTAAGCATCCGACTTTGGCTCAGGTCATGATCTCATGGTCTGTGGGTTTCAGCCCTGAGTCAGGCTCTATGCTGACACTTAAGAGAGCCTGCTTTGGATTCTGTGTCTCCCTCTCTGTTTGCCCCTTCCCTGCTTATTCTCTCTCTCTCTCTCTCTCTCTCTCTCT
This sequence comes from Panthera pardus, assembly GCF_024362965.1. Classification (NCBI taxonomy): domain Eukaryota; kingdom Metazoa; phylum Chordata; class Mammalia; order Carnivora; family Felidae; genus Panthera; species Panthera pardus. Next base: position 21,784,776 of record NW_026526991.1, read on the forward strand.
CTCTCTCTCTCTCTCTCTCTCTCTTTCTCTCTCAAAAATAAATAAAAAACACTTAGGGCCGCCTGAGTGGCTCAGTCAGTTAAGTGTTTGACTTCAGCTCAGATCATGATCTCATGGTTTGTAGGTTCAAGCCTCGTTTGTGGCTCTGTGCTTACAGCTCAGAGCTTGGAGCCTACTTCGGATTCTATGTGTCTCTCTCTGCCCCTCCCCTGCTCATGCTCTCTCTGTCTCTCAAAATAAATAAACTTAAGATATTAATTAAAAACATTTTTAAAAATTAAAAAAAAATTGAAAATCTACTCTATGCAAGAATTGTGCTGCATTGAGTTCCATGAAATGTACAAAAAAGCACTATATGGAAACACTTGCTCTCTGGGAAAAAGAATTTAGAAGTAACTAAGAACATAAACACCAAATATGAATATAGGATCTGAAAACCTAGTGTGTCATGAGATACTGAATTATCTATACAGAATATTACTGTTGTGTTTAGATTTAGAGAAGAAAGAAAGCCATATAGGCAAGAATAGTCCTGAAATGCTTCATGGACTAAGTAGAATTTTACAATTGGTTGTGAAAGAAAAGAAGTATTTCTATGGGCCTAGAAGAGCCCCCTGATCCTCAGAAGTGATGTCAACAGCATAAGCAAAAAGGCAAAAGCAGAAGTGTGACATTCAGGATGGGAGCTACTGCACATATCAGCCTTAAGGGAGCAGAGAGTTTGTGTTGAAATGTATTTTTGGGGAGGCATTGAAAGCTTTAAAAGAGAATAATTCTTTAAAAATTCATATTATTTTTTAAAATTTTATTGTTTATTTATTTTTGAGAGAGAGGGAGACAGAGACAGAGCACAAATTGGGGAGGGACAGAGAGAGAGGGAGACACAGAATCCGAAGCAGGCTCTAGGCTCCGAGCTGTCAGCACAGAGCCCAACGCAGGGCTCAAACCCACAAACTGTGAGATCATGACCTGAGCCGAAGTTGGTTGCTTAACTGACTGAGCCAACCAGGCACCCCAAAATTCATATTCTTATTTAAAAACTATTTATTGGATGATTACTATTGTCTTCTAATAATACTATGTCTGGGCTATAATACCTACTCTTTAGGAATGATATGAGCTATAGATCTCAAACTGGATCCTTTATGGGGATACTCTAAAGGGCTTTCAATTTCATATAGGCACCAAGCTTGTTTGTAGATTGCATCAATAATAGATCTTACGTATCCATATCCATATTTATTATTTTCAAAAGTGCATAGTTTTGCTATGATTAATAAAATGGAAATTTATTGTTGCAGTTTGCTCTTGTATTTTTTTCAAATAATGAGATCCTAAAAGTATAAACTTACCTATTGGAGTTGGGCAGATTCTTTCTTTTTGCTTCATATTTTCATGTGGAGAGACTTCGGATTCATTTAACTGGGCTTTTCTCTATTTCTACTTACTCCTCAAGGGAGTTGATTCATTTGTAAATTTGGGAGCAGAAACCGAATATGTGTCACTAATTCTCTTTGTGATCTTCTTACCTGTTGAGAGGATGTGCAGTTAAGCTTAGTAAACAATCTGCTCAGCTTGGGAAACCTGATGCTAGTCTATTTAATTTTGGAAGATAGTGATAGGAAGCCTATATCTTGCATTGCACCTAAACCACATTTTCTAGTATTTGCTCTGTCACTAACCTAGTTGATATTTTAATCCATTGTATGAACCCTTTGTTTTATCCACAGCTTGGCTAACTGTCATCTTTGGGCCAAATTTGACCCAATCCAGGCCAAATCTGGACAAGCTCTTTCAATTACATATTGTGTGTGTTATGTTTTACTGGTACAACAGTAGCACTGGGTAGTTGCAACAGAGATCATATGGCCTGAAAAGCCTAAAATATTTACTCTTTGGCCCTTTACAGAAAAGACTTGTCATCCCAGGACTCTTATCTATAATTTGGTCAGAGGATAAGGAAGTCATTTATTGTACTTCCTAAATTCCTAAATTAATCCTAACATTATCATAGATGGGTTTGTGAACATTTTTACTTTGAGAGCTTGTTTTGCTATTCAAAATGGTAGAAACCCTTTCCTTTTTTAAAAATGGAGTGGAGTCAGGGATGAGAGTCTGGAAGCTATTAAATAACATAGGTATGAGCCAATGAAGTTTGATCTAGCTGGTTAATTACAGAAATAGAAAAGTAATACTGGGCTTAGGAGTTATTATGAAGTGCAGATTTTATAGAAGCTGATGCCTGCTTCTTAACAATATCAGTAAGCATGACGGAACAGCATAAAGCAAATGTCTCCAAGAGTTTGAGCCTAGGTGACTGGGTAAAAATCCTGGGAGCAGAATATGGTGTATTTCTGATTCTGTCTGCCTTGCCACTGGTCCTTTAGGCCAATTCGCTAACTTTAGGAATAAAGGCTCCAAGCGTAGTTATAGTACAGTTACTCCTCACAATTATCAGAACTACCAACACTACACATATGTCTGTGCAACATCAACATCAAATCCAGCATTTTGTTCTTATGAACCTGATGATGTCCTTTGTCTTCCCAATACTTAAGTTAATTCTTAGTTATTTTTCTAACAGCTTGACATGGTTTATCTCTTAGTTGTAAAGCCTGTTTATTTACTTATGCTTGAATATTCAATTTTTTAGTTCATTTATTTAGTGTTTATCCATTTTTCTAATAATTTATTTTCTGCCTCTTTCCAAAAAAGAATATGAAGCTTTTGACTCCTCACACTGTAAAGAAAGTCTTTTATTTATACAATTTTGGTTTCTTTCTTTTCTTTTTCTTTTCTTCTCTTTTTAAACTACAAGTAATGCTTTGTGGACAATACACTCCTGTCTTTCAGCTTCAAATTTGCTTCATATGATGCAGTTTTCTCTTTGTCATCTTGTTTTGGTGAAATACATTCTATTTCTTTTGACTTCTTATGTAGATTATCTTGGTCTTTTATTGAGGCTTCGTACTGAGCTGATCCCTATTTAGTTTTGCTGGCATTTGGCGTGTTTTCAGTTGCATTTGTTGATTTATTAAGGAGATTATTCTTGCGATTTCACCATCTTCAATTTCACCTGGGATATGCAAATTTCTACATAATAGTACCAGAAATAAAAATTAAAGTTCATTTATATTTGAACCTTCCTCTGGTGGTATTTAGACATAGAATTTTTTAAATGAAAATAGCATGTATATATAGTTTTTAAAAAAGAGCAAGCAAAACAAGAGAATATGGTCTCATTTCCCAGTATTGATCACTAAGTTTTAAATCATTCCTTCTGAAATATTCCGCACAAACACAATATATATGTACATACTTTTTGCACAGATATGAACATATATATTGTTCTTTTCTTTGTTTTAGCTCAAAATATCAGTACCTATACAATTTATCTCATTGTTTTGAATGCCTAGTAATAATGGTTACATTTATTGAACAGCTAGGCACTTAGGCACTATACTAAGCATTTTATAAAATTCATTTCATTTTATTTCAAATTTATTTCATTAATTTTATCATCACATTCATAATCACCAACACTTTTATTTTGTTTTATTTTATTTTATTTTATTATTTTTTATTTTTTCCAACAACAGTGTTAAGTAGATACTATTAGTAATGTAATCTTTGCTAAGACATCTTTGCTGAAACAGACTTGGCCAAGACAACTTTGCTGAAAATGACAGAGCTGGAATTCTATCTTCACACTCTTTAACTACTATTCCAGTGTTGTTCAAGTCTATTTCACCAACCAATTGCATTAATATGACCAAACTTGTAAAACGTAGATTTCCAGCTCACTGTCAGAGATTCTGATCTATTAAAAATTTGGAGGAGAGTAAGAACTCTGAACTATTAACAAATGGCCTAAGTAGATTTTATGTAGTCTAAAGTCTGTGGATCTCTGCATTAGACTACATTGCCTCCTGTATGAATGATATTTATTAAACAGTCTCTTAATGATAATCTAAAAATAGTTTCCAGTCCTTTAATATTCTAAACACTACTTAAGTACACATCCTTATATGTAGATTCTTATTTGTATTTATTGGTTGAATTGTAGGAAAGATTTCTAGAACTAGAATCCCTGGGTCAAAAAGAGCATGTGCATGTAAAATTTTGACACTTGGGAATTTTATGAAGAACAGAGATATTCGTCTTTTCCTTGCTTGTCCTTAGTTAATCATTTGTTATTTTCCAAGGAGTAAAAATTTTAGAACACTGAAAAGTATTAATTAAAAGTTTTTTTTTCAACCAGTTCTTTTTGTTTATTCTTTTTAACCCTTGTATTAGTTTGTTAGGGCTGCCATAACAAAGTACCACAACCTGCATGGCTTAAGCAACAGAAATCCATTTTCTTGTAGTTCTGGAGGCTAGAAGTCCAAGATCAAGATATCAATAGGGTTTGTTCCTTCTTAGTATTATGAGAGAATCTGTCCTGTGCCATTCCCCTTGTTTCTGGTGGTTTGATGGCAGTCTTTGGTGTTCCTTGGCTGTTGGCAGCACAGCTCCAGCCTTCACATGGTGTTCTCCCTGTGTATGTGTCTGTCTCTAAATTTCCCTTCTTGGGGCACCTGGGTGGCTCAGTTGGTTAAGCATCAGGCTATTGATTTCAGCTCAAGTCATGATCTTATGGTTATGGAGATGGAGCCCTGCATCGTGCCCTGCGCTGTTAGCATGAAGCCTGCTTGGGATTTTCTCTCTGCTTCTCCCACACTCATGCTCTCTGTCTCTCTCAAAGTAAATAAATAAACATAAATTTAATTTCCCTTCTTTAGTGGGACACCAGTCATTGGATGAGGGTCTCACCCTAATGACTTCATCTTAATTTAACTAATTGCATCTGCAACAACTTTATTTCCAAATATGATCACATTCGGAGGTAGTGCAGGTTAAGACATTGACCCATGAATTTTGGGGAGACACAACTTACCCCATAATATACCCAAAGTGACATTCTTAGATAGTATCCACACTGGTTTCTCAGCACTCTTCTGTTGACATTTCTGCTATGGTTTCAAATGTTTAATCAGCACCTTCAACTTTATTTATTTATTTATTTAATTTTATTTTTTATTTTTAAAAATTTACATACAAATTAGTATATAGTGAAACAATGATTTCAGGAGTAGATTCCTTAATGCCCCTTACCCATTTAGCCCATCCCCCCTCCCAAAACCCCTCCAGCAACCCTCAGTTTGTTCTCCATATTTATGAGTCTCTTCTGTTTTGTCCCCTCACTGTTTTTATATTATTTTTATTTCCCTTCCCTTATGTTCATCTGTTTTGTCTCTTAAAGTCCTCATATGAGTGAAGTCATATGATTTTTGTCTTTCTCTGACTAATTTCACCTAGCATAATAATATATATATATACCACATTTTCCTTATCCATTCATCCATCGATGGACATTTGGGCTCTTTCCATACTTTGGCTATTGTTGATAGTGCTGCTATAAACATGGGAGTGCATATGTCCCTACAAAACAGCACCCCTGTATCCCGTGGATAAATGCCCTAGTAATGCAATTGCTGGGTCCTAGGGTAGTTATATTTTTAGTTTTTTGAGGAACCTCCATACTGTTTTCCAGAGTGGCTGCACTAGCTTGCATTGCCACCAACAATGCAAAAGAGATCCTCTTTCTCCACATCCTCACCATCTGTTGTTGCCTGCGTTGTTAATGTTAGCCATTCTGACAGGTGTAAGGTGCTATCTCAATGTGGTTTTGATTTGTATCTCCCTGATGATGAGTGATGTTGACTATTTTTTCATGTGTTGGTTGGCCATCTGGATGTCTTCCTTGGAGAAGTGTCTATTCATGTCTCTTGCCCATTTCTTCACTGGATTATTTGTTTTTTGGGTGTTGAGTTTGATATGTTCTTTATAGATTTTGGATACTAACCCTTTATCTGATATATCATTTGCAAATATCTTCTCCCATTCTGTCGGTTGCCTTTTAGTTTTGCTGATTGTTTCCTTCGCTTTGCAGAGGTTTTTATTTTGATGAGGTGCCAATAGTTCATTTTTGCTTTTGTTTCCCTTGCCTCTGGAGACGTGTTGAGTTAGAAGTTGCTGCGGGCAAGATCAAAGAGGTTTTTGCCTGCTTTCTCCTCAAGGATTTTGATGGCTTCCTGTCGTACATTGGGGTCTTTCATCCATTTTGAGTTTATTTTTGTGTCTGGGGTAAGAAAGTGGTCCAGGTTCATTCTTCTGCATGTCACTGTCCAGTTTTCCCAGCACCATATGCTGAAGGAACTGTCTTTATTCCAATGGATATTCTTTCCCACTTTGTCAAAGATTAGTTGGCCATATGTTTGTGGGTTCATTTCTGGGTTCTCTATTCTGTTCCATTGATCTGAGTGTCTGTTCTTGTGCCAGCACCATACTGTCTTGATGATTACAGCTTTGTAGTATAGCCTGAAGTCTTTGAAGGTATTGTGATGCCTCCTGCTTTGGTTTTCTTTTTCAAGATTGCTTTGGCTATTCGGGGTCTTTTCTGATTCCATACAAATTTTAGGATTATTTGTTCTAGCTCTGTGAAGAATGCTGGTGTTATTTTGATAGGGATTGCGTTGAATATGTAGATTTCTTTGGGTAGTATTGACATTTTCACAATATTTGTTCTTCCTATCTAGGAGCATGGAATCTTTTTCCATTTTTTTGTGTCTTCTACAATTTCTTTCATAAGCTTTCTATAGTTTTCAGCATATAGGTATTTCACCTCTTTGGTTAGATTTATTCCTAGGTATTGTATGGTTTTTGGTGCAACTGTAAATGGCATTGATTCCTTGATTTCTCTTTCTGTCGCTTCATTGTTGGTGTACAGGAATGCAACTGATTTCTGTGCATTGATTTTACATCCTAAAAGTTTGCTGAATTCATGAATCAATTGTAGCAGTTTTTGGTGGAATCTTTTGGGTTTTCCATATAAAGTATCATGTCATCTGCCAAGAGTGAAAGTTTGACCTCCTCCTGGCCAATTTGGATGCCTTTTATCTCTTTGTGTCATCTGATTGCAGAGGCTAAGACTTCCAATGCTATGTTGAATAACAGTGTCGAGAGTGGACATCCCTGTCTTGTTCCTGACCTTAGGGGGAAAGCTGTCAGTTTTTCCCCATTGAGGATGATATTAGCGTGGGGTCGTTCATATATGGCTTTTATGCTCCTTCTAGCCCTCCTTTCTTGAGGGTTTTTATCAAGAAAGGATGCTGTATTTTGTCAAATGCTTTCTCTGCATCTATTAAGAAGATCATATGGTTCTTGTCCTTTCTTTTATTGATGTGATAAATCACATTGATTTGTGGGTATTAATCTAGCCCTGCATCCCAGGTATAAATCCTACTTGGTTGTGGTGAATAATTTTTTTAATGTATTGTTGGATCTGGTTGTCTAATATCTTGTTGAGGATTTTTGCATCCATGTTCATCAGGGAAATTTGTCTGTAGGCCTCCTGTTTAGTGGGGTGTTTGTCTGGTTTTGGAATGAAGGTAATGCTGGCTTCATAGAAAGAGTTTGGAAGTTTTCCTTCCATTTCTAATTTTTGGAACAGCTTCAAGAGAATAGGTGTTAACTCTTCCTTAAATGTTTGATAGAATTCTCTTGGAAAGCCATCTGTCCCTGGACTCTTGTTTTTTGGCACATTTTTCATTACTAATTCGATTTCCTTACTGATTATGGTCTGTTCAAATATTCTATTTCTTCCTGTTTCAGTTTTGGTAGTGTATATATTTCTAGGAATTTGTCCATTTCTTCCAGATTACCCATTTTATTGGCATATAATTGCTCATAATATTCCTGTATTATTGTTTTTATTTCTGTTGTGTTGGTTGTGATCTCTCCCTTTCATGCTTGATTTTATTTATTTGGGTTCTTTCCTTTTTCTTCTTGATCAAACTGTCTAGTGGTTTATCAATTTTGTTAATTCTTTCAAAGAACCAGCTTCTGGTTTCATTGATCTGTTCTACTGTTTTTTTGGTTTCAATAGCATTAATTTCTGCTCCAATCTTTGTTATTTCCTGTCTTCTGCTGGTTTTGGGTTTTATTTGCTGTTCTTTTTCCAGCTCATTAAGGCGTAAGGTTAGGTTGTGTACCTGAGATCTTTCTTCCTTCTTTAAGAAGGCCTGGATTGCTATCTACTTTCCCCTTATGACTGCCTTTGCTGCGTCCCAGAGGTTTTGGGTTGTGGTGTTATCATTTTCATTGACTTCCATATACTTTTTAATTTCCTCTTTAACTGCTTGGTTAGCCCATCCATTCTTTAGTAGGATGTTCTTCAGTCTCCAAGTATTTGTTACCTTTCCAAATGTTTTCTTGTGGTTGATTTCGAGTTTCATAGCGTTATGGTCTGAAAATATGCACAGTGTAATCTCGATCTTTTTGTACTTACTTAGGGCTGATTTGTGTCCCAGTATATGGTCTATTCTGGAGAACGTTCCATGTGCACTGGAGAAGAATGTATATTCTGCTGCTTTAGGATGAAATGTTCTGAATGTATCTGTTAAGTCCATCTGGTCCAGTGTGTCATTCAAAGCCATTGTTTTCTTGTTGATTTTTTGATTAGATGATCTGTCCATTGCTGTGAGTGGGGTGTTGAAGTCTCCTACTATTATGGTATTACTATATTACCTTATTATATATTACTGTATATATAATATACTATATAATATATATATTATACTATATAATATACTATAATATACTATATAATATATATATAATATACTATATAATATGTATTACTATATATATATATTGGTGCTCTCACATTTGGTGCAGAAATGTTTACAATTGTTAGGTCTTCTTAGTGGATAGACCCCTTGATTATGATATAATGCCCTTCTGCATCTCTTGATACAGTCTTTATTTTAAAGTCTAGATTGTCTGATATAACCATGGCTACTCTGACTTTCTTTTGTTGACCATTAGCATGATAGATGGTTCTTCATCCCCTTATTTTCAATCTGAAGGTGTCTTTAGGTGTAAAGTGGGTCTCTTGTAAACAGCATATAGATGGATTTTGTTTTCTTATCCATTCTGTTACCATATGTCTTTTTATTGGAGCATTGAGTCCATTTATATTTACAGTGAGTACTGAAAGATAGGAATTTATTGCCATTATGATGTTTGTGGAGTTGGAATTTCTGGTGGTGTTCTCTGGTCCTTTCTAATCCTTTGTTGATTTTGGGGTGTGTGTGTGTGTGTGTGTGTGTGTGTATATATATATATATATATATATATATATATATACACACAACTTTTCTCCCCTCAGAAAGTCTCCCTTAAAATTTCTTGCAGGGCTGGTTTAGTGGTCACAAATTCCTTTAATTTTTGTTTGTCTGGGAAACTTATTATCTGTCCTTCTATTTTGAATGACAGCCTTGCTGGATAAAGAATTCTTGGCTGCATATTTTTCCGATTCAGCACACTGAATATATCCCACCACTCCTTTCTGGTCTGCCACATTTCTGTGGATAGGTCTGCTGCAAACCTGATCTGTCTTCTCTTGTATGTTAGAGACTTTTTTTCCCTTGCTGCTTTCATGATTCTCTCCTTGCCTGAGTATTTTGTGAATTTGACTATGATATGCCTTGTTGATGGTTGGGTTTTGTTGAATCTAAATGGGGTCCTCTGTGCTTCCTGGATTTTGATGTCTGTGTCTTTCCCCAGGTTAGTTAAGTTTTCCACTATGATTTGTTCACATAACCCTATTTCTCTCTCTTCCTCTTCTGGGACCCCTATGATTCTAATGTTCCTTTTTAATGAGTCACTGATTCTTAATTCTTAAATTGTGCTCTTTTGCCTTAATCTCCCTCTTTTTTTCTGCTTCGCTATTCTCTTTAAGTTTGTCCTCTGTATCGCTGATTCTCTGTTGTGCCTCGTCCATCCTTGCTGCCACTGCATCCATCCGTGATTGCAGGTCAGTTATAGCATTGTTAATTTCATTCTAGCTATTTTTTACTTCTTTTATCTCTGCAGGAAGGGATTCTAATCTATTTTTGACTCCAGCTAATATTCTTATTATCGTGATTCTAAATTCTGGTCCAGACCTCTTGCTTGTATCTGTGTTGGTTAAATCCCTGGCTGTCGTTTCTTCGTGCTCTTTCTTTTGGGGTGAATTCCTTTGTTTTGTCATTTTGAAGGAAGAAAAGGAATTAAGGAGGTAGAAAAATTGAAAATAAATAAAATTAAAATTAAAAAAAATATTAAAATTAAAATCACACACACTCAAATTGAATAAATGATGCTAGATCTTAGGTGTGTTTTGGTTTGGGTGTTGAAAGTGGTTTGACAGATTAGAGAAAAAAAAGAGCGGGGAGAGAAAAGGAAATCATTTGAGAATTTGAAAAAATGAATACACTGAAGTAGACGAAAATGAGATGATGGGGGTAAAATAGAATTTGAAAATATATACACAAAAGTAAAGAATATAGTAAAAAAAGATTAAAGAAAAATATTTTTAATAAAATTAAAAATAAATATGAATTTTTTAGTTTTCTGTATTTAAGAAAAAAGAAAAGAAATGAAAAAGAGAAGAAAGATAAAAAAAAAACAAATCATGTGAAAATTTGAAAAAGTGAATACATTGTAGTAGACTAAAATAAAATGATGGAAGTAAAATAGAATTTGAAAAAATTTACATAAAAGCAAAAATATAGTAATGATAATTAAATAAGAATATTTTTTAATAGAAATTGAAAATAAAGATGAAGTCTTTCTCTTTCTGAATTCAAGAGAAAGAAAAGAAATGAAAAAGAGAAAAAAGAAAAAGAAAGGAAATTGTTTGAAAATTTGAAAAGGTGAATACACTGAAGTAGACTAAAATAAAATGATGGAAGTAAAGTAGAATTTGAAAAAATTTACACAAAAGTAAAAAATATAGTAATAAAAATTAAAGAAAGTTATTTTTAATAATAATTGAAAATAAAAATGAATTTTTTTCTATATTCAAGAAAAAGAAAAGAATTGTAAAAGAGAAAAAAAAAGAAAGAAAATTGAATAGATGAACCTGCTAACAGATTGCAGTGGACTGAAATTGCTTCGTTTTCCCCTAGAAGTCAGTCTATGTAGCTCTTTATAGTCCATAAATTAAGTCAGCAGTGAGACTTGTGTTCTTGAAGAGTGAAGTTGGTCCAGTTGGGTGGGGTAACAGCTCTGCTCTCCACTGGATGGTGTTGCTAGCCTACTGGGGTGGATTGTTATGGAGCTCATAGGTGTGTATGCACATGTGCGGGAGTGGTGAAAATGGCGCCACCCAGCTACCCAGTCTGTTTTCCCTGATCAGCAATCACGCACCCATCCTCTGTCTTCAGCTCTCACCCACTCCCCGCTTTTTCACTCTCCGTGACCAGGCCCCAGGTAGTACCTCTCTCCCAAGTTTTGTCTCAGATGCGGCTGTTTTCCCCAGCCCCTTATGTCCGAAGGACTGTGGCTTTGACCCGCTCCACCCTTCTGTGGGAGGGTCTCACTGAGCAATGGCCGAATGAACAATGGCCGAATATTGGCTGCACCCAGGAATGCCCAATGGACCCTGTTGTCACCGGTGCCCCGAGACTGCGACCAGGTGCCAGTCCGTCCCAGAAAATGTTTGTAAGACAGTGTAGCAGCAGCGTTGCAGGGATTATGGAAAATCACAACACACATCGGCTCCAGGCTTCACCCTTAACAACCTTGCCCCAGCACCAGCGAATGTGGCCGCCTTCTGGGGTAGGCTGGGACTGGGTGGCTTCAACAGTCTCTGCCAGGTGTCCTTCCAGCAGTGGAACCGCTTTTCCCCATGTGACCTGAGAACCTCCCGGACCCCACTCTGTTCCTGGGGATTCCCCTTTCCCACCAGAGCACTGCCAGTTATTGAGCTGCAGAGTTGCAGCCTTTGTGCTCCCCTTGTGTACAGTCTTAATGGAATTTAAACCCTCTCCTTTCTCCTTTCTCCCTTTTTAGTTTAGTCCCTGTGGCTGTTTCCAATTTTCCATTTTCTCTCCAGCTGCTTTTGGGGAGGGGTGCTTTTCCCGTATCCCCCCCCACCCTGGTCTCTGTCCTCTCTCCACTCGCAAAAGCACCTCCCTTCCTGCGCCTTCTCGCTCCCCAAGTTCACCTCTCTGCATCACGTACCTGCTCAATTCTGCGGTTCAGGTTGTGCAGATTGTTGTGTTAATCCTCCAATCAGTTTTCTAGGTGTGTAGGATGGTTTAGTGTTGGTCTGGCTGTATTTCAAGGACGTGAGACACACACAAAACTTCCATACTGTTCTGCCACCTTGGCTCCTCTCCTCAGCACCTTCAACGTTGAAGTGACTGATCAAGAGAGTCTTAACTAAGAATAGATATACATGGACATTAACTGATAACACTTTCCAAAGGGGAACATTATCCTGACATCCTGACAACCATTTACAACTCAAATGATTGCTTTTGATTACAACTTTTTTCATTCATGAGAGAGGCTTCATAGGAGACAGGGTTCCCTCTACATACCCCCCTACACACACACACACACACACACACACACACACACACACACACACACACTTCATTATTTGATAGATAAAAAGTAGCAAATGTACATAATTTTTTAGAAGGTATAAGTGATAGTTATGCAATTCATATAAATAGTGCCTTATAACATCGTGCTTTAGGAATAATAATGGCAGTTTATCAATCCCATCTGTTTCCAGGCAAAGGAAGAAAAATTTCAACATGGCAAAAGTCCAAAAGCTGATGCAATCTAAAGATTTGCTTTCTAAAGGTCTCCTGTAACAATTGACAAATTAGCTGGAAAGAGGTTTTAAACCAATACAAACTTCAACTAACAGTACCCATTTTTCCAAACCCTCATTAACACTGTGTATTATCTATAGCAATTTGATCAAGAATGGTATACCCTGTGTTACTTTAATTTATATATATTTAATTATAAATTAGATCAAGCTCTTTTCATATAAGAAATTTCTAGCTGTTTCTCAACTACTCTTATCCTTTGTCCACTTTTCCCTAGGTTGATGATCTCTTTCATCTCGATTTGTAACTCTCTTTATATAATAAAGATATTAGCTCTTTGTCATATGTGTCAAAGAATTTTCCAAATCTATCATTTGTATCTTAATTGTTTTTATATCTTAGTGGCTTAATAGAAAGTTATTTGCATGTACTCAGATTCATCAATGTTGTTCTCTACAGCTCTGGTTGTATGTCTGGTTATAGCTCCTGTTCAAAGTTCATTCCTATTTTAAGCTTATTATTATAAGGGTATTTACTTATTATTTAAATACTTATCTGGAGTTTATTTTGTTAAAAGGAATGAAATATTAATCCAGCTTTATTATTTCTTTTCTAATGACTTGTCAGTTATCTCACTGGCAATTATTAAATAATCCATTTTTTTCTTGCTGATTTGAAATAACACCTTTGTAACATAATAAAATAGATTTTCACAAGTATTGGAGCTTTGTTTTTTAAAATTCTCTCCTTTCTTGCCTTTCAATTATTGTACCAGAACCATTTATAATTTATTTAAGTATCTGCTAAAGGCTTATCTCCACCCCCTCCATTACTTTTCTCTTTTCAAATTGATACCTGGCTATTGTCACACATTTATTTTTCCAGATTTACTGTAGGATTACTTGTCAAGATCCAAGATGCAGTAGGAGGAAAACTCTATTGCAATATTACTGCATCACATGTAAGATGAAGTGAAAGTGAAAGAATCACTTGTTAAAATATTGAATCATATCATAATATAACAAGGAGTATTTTTCCATTGGATTTTAGTTTTAATGTATCTCTCTCGATCCTTAATAGTTTCTGTTGCCTCCTTTGAGATGCCTTCTGCTAGGTTATTCTATCAGTTTTCCATTGCTGCAGTAACAAATTACAATAAACTTAGCGGCTTAAAAAAGCACACAAATTTATTATTTTACATTTCTGGTAGTCCAAGATGGTGCCCACTGGGCTAAATTCAAGGTGTTGGTAAGACTGCATTTCTTTCTAGAGACTCTAAGGGAGAATGTATTTTCTTGCTTTTTCTAGTTTCTGTAAGTTTGCCCATTCCTTGATTCATGTCTGCCTTCCACCTTCAAAGCCAGTAATGGCCAGGCAAGTCTAACACATTGCATCACTCTGACGCTGACTCTTTTCTCTTTACAATGACTATAATAATGCAGGATGATCTCTCCATCTCAAGTTTCTTAACTTAATCACATCTGCAAAGTCCCTTTTGCCATGTAACATAATATATTCACAGGTTTCAGGGATTAGGATGTGACTATCTTTGAGGGGCCATTATAGTGCCTACCACAATTATCAATGCTCCTTTTCCTAGGGCTGTCCTGCTGTCACTCATTCTTCCCTCCTACCCAAAGATTCTCATTATTATTTTCTTATTATTCCATATTTATATTGTAGTCTTCCATATTTGAATGTCATTGTAAGTCTCTAAGGGATAATTTTCTTGATAATTGTGAGACATGTCAGAACAGTTAAGACCACTTCCAAAAGCTTTTGCCTACTTTGAGTCATTTGGGATTGTGAGTCATCTCTAACTTTGAAAGAGCCATAAACCCGCACTCCCTTGTGTTAGTATTACTGCTCTCATTATTAGAAAAAGGATTCAGAAAGCAGTAAAAGTATGCAGGTAGCTTATCATAATACTAAGCCAACACTTCTATTCTCATCGTCTTATTTACCTAATATCTTAAAACTCATCTAAGTCAAATCACCATTTTCTATTCTCAAGAGACGTCTTGTGTTGATCAGTGTAGGCTTGAAGACTTCCAGTAGCAGAACTCAGCAGCCAGTTTCATACTGGGAAGCATTAATTGTTAGAAAGCCCATCCTGAGCTGAAATCTGTCTCCTTGTTACCATCTGTCCATCTATAGTCTTTCTACCCTCTCAGTGATAGAGAACAATTCTAATCACTCTTCTTTTCAAATACTTGTGATAAATGTTTTCCTGTACCTTTTCATCTTCAATCTTTTTTTCATATGACATGGGTTTGATACTCAAAGTTTTCTTACCCACGTCTAGAGAAAACAGTCCATTTGGTCTTTGCATGTTTTCTAACGTAGGCCCCAGTACCAAATTGAGGGCACCAGGTGTGGTCACACTGAAGTGTTGGTTAAGCTGCTTCCATTTCCTCCATGTGGTTAAGAATAGAATCACATTCACAGAGATGCTGTGCCAAAGTAATCTAGAAAAACACCTAAGGTAACCTTATTTCTTTCCTCTTTTCTTTCTTTCTTTTTTCTTTTTTCTTTTCTTTTCTTTCCTTTTTTTTCTTTTCTTTTTCTTCCTTTCCTTTCCCTTCCTTTCCCTTCTCTTTTTTCTTTTCTCTTTTCTTTTCCTTTTCTTTTCCTTGAGAGAGAGAGAGAGAGAGAGAGAGAGAGAGATCAGGGGAGAGGGACAGAAGGAGAGAGAGAGAGACAGAGATGGAGAGGGAGAATCTCTCCACGCTCAGTGCAGAGCCTGATGCTGGGCTCAATTCCATGATGCTAGGATCATGACCTGAGCCAAAAATCAAGAAATTAAGAGTCAGACGCTCAACTGAATGAGCCACCCAGGCACTCTGGGTAGCCTTATTTCTGATAAAAAATCACATGATTGGTGCATTTGAGAAACAATTGTGCCTATATCTGGGTCCCAAGTTGTTGCTAAGGTTCTTCATAAGTCATAAAGTCAAGTATCCCTTAATCCTTTTAATGAATAAAATCTGCACCACGTAATAAGGATGGTCAACATGATGCAGTTAGCCTGTCTTTTATGAAATTACTAAACAGGTTAATTCCCAATTCTAATTAGCACAGATGAAGGAAGGGCTGTCACAATTGCTACTCTAAATATCAAACTTGTATTAAATCAGTCAATGTCACATTATCTCTTGAGTATATTATATTGTCATTCATACTGTCAGCTGTACCTCCTAATTACTTTTTTCATGGTATTGCTTATCTATACACCCTCAAGCTAAATTTTTATAACTAATATATGTGCTAAACCAAAAGACTTTATATTTAATCACTAATAAATTTGACTTGTTAGATTTAGCTTACCACTGGAATTTTAAAACTTTTGGGAGCACAGTGTGAGCAACACATGAAAGCATATTATTTAGGCATTTTATTACTCCTGTTTATTTTGGGGGGGATCATATGTTCTATTCATTTAGTCAATGCTTATAGTATGCATCTTTTTGAAGAAGTATTGTTGGGTCCACACATTGCACAATCAACTATAGCAGGTACACTGAAGCTGACTAAGTAGACTAAACATGGAAGCCAGACATTCCCTCGGGAGCTGTCAAGTCAGACACTCAGGGCTTTAGGGGCCTGTTCAGGATTCAGGGACAGAGCATTTTTAGTCCCTCAAGAGACAGCTGGCAAACACCAAGATAGAGAACACAATCCTAGGTATGCTACTCTTATTTAAAAAAAACAAAAACAGAAACAAGAAACAAGCACAGAAACAAGTCTGGGATCCTGCAACCAGGCATTAGAATATAATTAGAGGCTAAATATCAAGAAAAAAAACAAAAACTGCTAACCAAATTGGAGCCCAATTATGCTAAATTAACTACAATGGAGCCTTGAAGGTGAGTCACAAATTGTAGGGCCAATTTTTTTAATTCATCTAGTCCATCACCAGGATTTATCATCAAAAGTATGTTGATAATTAGCTTGTATATCAAAGTCCAGGCTTCCCACTGTAAGGAAAAAGGCTTGCAAAGGTTAGGAAGTTGGCAAGGCTATATACTACCTAATAACATATGGAGGTTTTTTCTTTCCCTTAGTTCTGACAGTAAAGATCTTGTCATAGTCCTTTTTTAAATCTGTGATACAATAATATGAACACTAAAATAGCTGTAACAAGACCTTAGCTGGAGCCCTGAAACTTCCATTAACCAGATTCTGAATATTGAAGAAGTCACTGAGGAATTCCAAGCCTTATTTTTTGGGTGGAGATACTAATAACATTGGTAGGCTGGTTGTGAGGGCTAATAAGAATCATCTGGGCAAATGAAGTACTATTCACTTTGCAGACTATAAAACAAGTGTAAATTGCTATTCTTACAGTGATTTGCATCTATGATAGTTTCTGAATGACATTGTTTCAGATTTCATTAATTCAACATATATTTATTAAGTGCATACTATATGAAAATCATGGTCATAGTCCTTGCCTCTATGGTTTTTTAATTCCAGTGGAGGATGTGGGCCTTAAAATACTAACTAAAATATTAATTATTTTATATGTTCATTTTTAGTATGTATTGACAGAGTCCTAACATGAATATGGTATTTTGCTAGGTGATAGATAAGCATGTCTTTAGAAATTAACCTCACTTATCTTATAGATTAATGGGATTATGTTTAACCTCTGGTTTATTCTCCCAGATCTAGTTATTTCATTTAGCATGCTATCTGGATCATTAATGCATCTAATGAAGTCATTTAGTATAGAAACTCTGAGATATCATGAAAAGCCATGTTAAATATTTAAAAAAGAATCAACATGTATTATGACTAGAGCATTTTATGTTCTCTCTAAAAGTTATGATGAAAGTAAATGAGTTGATTTTGACATAATTTACTAGCATAACCTTATGCTAGTGTTTGAAAGTGAATTAATTGGAAGAGGAACAGAGAAGGCAAGGAGACTAGTTAAGAAGTTGTTATAGCAGTTCAAGTGAGATACAGTGGTGACCTGGACTTAGGGTGGTAGCAGGAATGGAGAGAAATGAAAGTGTTTGAGGTATTATTCAATGATGAAGTAAGGGACTTGGGGATTGACTGGGTATAGCATTGAGGAAGAATGAGGATGGAAGAACAGCCCCCAAATTGTTAGAGTGGCTGGTGTATGGCAGTACAATTTACTGACAGGAAACAAAGGAGAGGGAATGATTTGAGGAGAAGTTGACAAAATGTTTAAAGATTGTTTTTTAAAAATAAACATGAGGATAATTGTGAATGTTTTGACAGAGATGAACATGAGGGGAGACTTATCCTACCAGATAGTAAGATTAATTTTAAGGTTTCAGTAATCAAAACAGTGTGATTTTGGTACTAGAATAGATTGACATATGGAACCAATTAGAAAGTCCAGAAACAGATTCAGTTAAATGTAAGCATATGGTATATACCTATTGTTACAGGAATTCTATTTCAAAAGAAATAGTTGAATATTTAAACACAGGTATATGCATAAGAATGTTCCCTTAAAATCAAAACATCGAAATTTCAATATGATAAGATTCACTAAAATAAATCATGACCATGTGTATACTGAGACTTAACCTTAAATTTATCAAGTAGACACATATTTGTCATTGAAACTTGTTCAGAATGCATTATTAGAAGTAAATACATATCAGAATACAAAGCATTACATATAATACATATACATATTTATAGATAATATCTTGATATAAGGATATCTTGATATCAATCTCTAGCACTTAGTATAGTCCTAAGTATATATGATAGATTCCCAGTTAATATCTGTTGACCAATAATGCCTGGTATATGAAATTAAGGTCTTGTGAAAAATCCCTTGAACCGTCATCCCACTTTGGGTGGGAAAATGCAGTGTCCTCCTCAAGATTTCTGTAGAACCTACAGGATATCCTGTCTTGGTTCTCCTGATCACCTCTTGCTGTAAACTCCTGTATGTGTAGAACTCTTGATCATTAATTTTTCTCACCTTGTGTCTGTTCTTGACTCTCTGCCCAATGACTACATACCTTGGTTAGTTGTACAAAAAGACTCATTCAGAATGTTAATAGCAAATTGTGCTTAATAATAAAACACCTAGGAAATGTTTAAAAGTCCACTGTCAGGAGAATCTGTAAAGTATTATTGTATACCTATACAGTGAATTCCGTTACCACTTTGAAAATAAATGAAACTCAGAAATTTTATATTGATTGAAAAAGTCGTAGAAAAGCAAGAATATTTTATACTATTCTTATGAAAGTCAAAAGCATGTAGTACAAAACAATTTATTCTTTATCAATGCTGCTTACATATATAGTTAAATTTCAGCAACAACTCAAGGAACACAAAGTTCAGAACAAATATTAGCCATGGTTGGGGAGGGAGGAGGAGAAATTGGAAAGGGGAGCACAGGTAGGAAGCGTGGGTTTCATGGTAATGTTCTAAACTGAGTAGTGGACACACATAGATTCATCTCATTATTTTATTATATCACATATCCACCCCTCTGTTGAGGGATACTAGTCAGATATTTTGTTGAGTGTGCCTTCTTTAATGAAAAATAATGGCACTTTCTTAGTAAGCAGAAGAGGGTGTATTTCATTGTTGTTTAAAATATTTTTTTCTTTCCTTTGCACACACTCACATGTCCACACACACATTTACAGAGGGAAGCAGTCTGGGAGGATATACAGCAAAATGTTACTATTAGTTTCCTGAGCATGCTGTGTTTTCATGTGATTTTTTTCTTTCTTTATATTTTCTAATATTTCTCTAATAAATAATATACTTCATTTTTAAGGAGAAAGCAAAGTAACGCATTCTGTGTGGTTAAATTACAGAGCATTTTTCAAGGCCATTAAATATTCATATTTCTTTATAAACAGAGTAAAATTTCAATCTAACTAAATCCATGAAGAATGGGTTGTTCTGATTAATTTGATTTTAAGATGAACTAGGGTTTAAGCTAGGGACTTTTTTCATGACTCTTTGTAATCTTATTATCATAAACTCAGTTTTTGCTTTTGACATGTAAAACAGTAAGCAATACCAGTAACGGATAATAATAACCAAACCGAAGAGCAAAGTAATTTATACCTGAACAAGGCATAATCATTTCCCTAATTGATAGTTAGAATTTTTTAAAAAGGACATTAGAGAGTGCTCATTTGATCAGTAAATATTTATTGCCCCTATGTGGCAGGACTTGTATTAGAATCTGGGGATAGAGTGGTGAACAAAACAAATTCCAGCCTTCATGGAGTTTACAGTCATCTGATATATTCACTTTACAATGTGTTTTATAGATAATTTTATCAATATATAGTTCTACTTAAAGATTTCCAGTAATTAGGAGTTTCTTTTGTTGCTTTCTAGTGTATTTTCAGCTATTGTTACATTAGTGCATTTTTGTTTAAAAGAAAAAAAAGAGAGGTTAGAGAGGGAGAGAGCCAAAGCATAAGAGACTCTTAAAAAACTGAGAACAAACTGAGGGTTGATGGGGGTTGGGAGGGAGGGGAGGGTGGGTGATGGGTATTGAGGAGGGCACCTTTTGGTGCACTGGGTGTTGTATGGAAACCAACTTGACAATAAATTTCATATTAAAAATAATAATAAAAAATAAAAGATAAGCAATATTATTAATTCATAGAGCTTTTTTTTGTTTTGACTCGGATTTGCCCTTTTTGACTTATAAATGTTGGTCTTTGTTCTGCCTTTAAGAACTCTGGAATAATCTACCATAGCAACTTCTCCCCATCCCTTGCTTTGTGGGATAGCTCTTTAGGGATAGCCTTTCAAATGTGTTGAGAAAACTATGATGCTGCTGTAAGGCTTCTCCAGGATAGAACATGGCAGTTCCTTTCATCATTTCATCTGTGACATGATTTTCAAATCATATACCATCTTGATTGCTTTCCCCTGGATACTTTCTACTTTGTCACCCTTTGTTGTTAAAAATAAATTACTCCCAATTTCCTGCTTTCAATAGAGTAGAGTGAACATAATTGATTCTTTGATGTCTGAGGGTCTGGTATGGTCTGAAAGCAATTACACTGACCTTGAATACTTATTCTACAGTACTGTAAATACCATTATAGAAAAAAATAGGAACTTATACTAAATCTTTACTGACCTTGGGTCATATCTTGGGAGATTTTTTTGAAAATGAGTTTATTTTTTTTCTTGTCTTTTTCTTTTGATAGTGAACTATGCTTTGTAAAAATAACAAACATCAAAAACAAAACATAATTAATAGTGAAATTCACTATGCAGGTATCTGTTTTTCTTCTCTAGTATACTGTGAGCTTTCTGAGGGCAAGGATTGTACCTTATTAGTTTTTAAAAATCTCGGGGCGCCTGGGTGGCACAGTCGGTTAAGCGTCCGACTTCAGCCAGGTCACGATCTCGCGGTCTGTGAGTTCGAGCCCCGCGTCAGGCTCTGGGCTGATGGCTCGGAGCCTGGAGCCTGTTTCCGATTCTGTGTCTCCCTCTCTCTCTGCCCCTCCCCCGTTCATGCTCTGTCTCTCTCTGTCCCAAAAATAAATAAAAAACGTTGAAAAAAAAATTAAAAATCTCTAGCACTTAGCATAGTCCTAAGTAGATGTGATAGATGCCAAATAATATCTGTTGACCAATTAATGCCTTGTATATGAAATTAAGATCTTGTGAAATGAAATGAATTCCTATTTTTAGAATGCTTAAAAGAATCAGTAGTATAGAATTGGACCTTCATTTTATCCTAACCTGAAATGACAAAAATAAAATAAAATAAAATAAAACCCCTATTAGCAATGGCTCAAACAACAAGGACTTTTTTACTTAAGAAGTCTGTAGTAACTAACCAGTCCTGGGCTCTTTCAGTCCTGGGGCTCTTTCAGTAGCTCAGTGATAACATCAAGGTCCTAGGCTTGTTTTATCCTTCTCTTGCCATTCTTAGCCTATTACCTTTTTGATCTTAAGGTTATTACCTTATGGTCACAACATGCCTGTCCTGTGTGCAGACATCAAAACTGCATCCAGAGAGAGGAAACTGAGGGTGGCTAAGGCTCTGAAAGAGCCCCATTACATGTTTCTTTCTCTGGGGAAAAATATTTTTCCAGAAGTCTCCCTTTTATCTAACTGGCCAAAATTGAGTCACATGGCTGGCTATCCCTAGGAAGCTGGCAAGGGAGTAGAGTCTTGGGAATAACTGTTGATTAAACGACAGTTTATGCCACAACTAGAAAATAGCCATATACTACAAAAAGAGATCATGACAAAGGATCATGAACTTTAGTATGTCAGTGATAAATTCAGGGGAACCGAACTGTCAGGACTCTTCGAAAAAGATCACTGATAATATTGGGGTTACATGATGATATAACTTATTCAAACAGATGAATCAGCATCTCTTAATCAGTTTTGGAAGAACTGATGAATCTGATTATCTTTTCTAGTTTTTATAAATCAAACAAGCTGTGTCTTTATCACAAAGCTATTTTTATTTTTTCTCCTTCCTTTCAGGAGTCCTATCCAAAGAAGAGGAATTACACTATGGAAATTGTACCATCTGCTTCTCTCGATACATTTCCTTCAGAAAATGAGAACTTTCTATGTGATCTAACGGACATAGCAGTTACAAAGAAACCTTGCTCCTTAGAAATTGCAAGGGCCCCTTCTCCAAGAACTGGTAATATTTCCTTTTCTAATATTAATTTTTTGTAGAACGGGTAATATTTCTTACATTGGACCAATTCAGTTTGCATGCTTGTGTGTGTGAAGAGGCATCATTAATATTTTGATTTTCACAATATTTTAAACATGAAAGTGCCCCAGTATAGTCACACTAATCATTTTTTTGCATTTTGAAGTGAGTCCCAGTAAGTCAGTTTTTGATACAATATCTCTTAACTTCCTGACAAGAGTGGTACTGCCTTGGAGAAGGCACTTTGAAACCTTGCAAAAGTGAAAAACCTTTTAGGTCAGATGCAAAACTTGGGGTTCTTTAAGAAAAAAAAAACCTTGAGGTCCTTTAGAACTTCATAGCAGATTTGGTAGCAAGTCTTTTAATATACTTTTCTGCATCCTGTTTTCTGTTTATTGAAATGTACTCAGGTACTTTGTATATTTTATATCTTTCATGCTATTTTCAGATCCATTATTTTATTTATTTTCATTATCAATTAGTGTACAAGTTAAGTAAATATTATGCCCATTTTACTGATAAGGAAATTGGAGCTAAGTGTCTTATTTAAGATCAATACATAAGGGGGCCTTTCTTGAACATGAGTATTTGACTATCATTATACCTCTGTTACTTCACCACCGCCTCTAAGAAAGAATGCAAGATAGTAACATGAACTCTATGATGGAGGAATGTTTCAAGTGGGTGGTCAGTATATTCAATGCTGCAAAGAAGTTGTAAGAGAAACTTAATAGAGG